>NC_047109.1:27925852-28239602 GCF_902500255.1 Thalassophryne amazonica
GCCTCAACGGGTCATCCTAGTCTTTGTGGAAACGGCTGCACTGACGAGCGTGCGGGACCACGTTTGTCCAGTCTTGATGGTTTGTGACAATCCTGTGCCCAGTGTCCTGGTTCTCCACAAGTGTAACATACATCATTTGGTTTGTATGTCCTTGAAGTATCTGGGGGTGGTGCTGATCTGCCCCGGCCTTGCATTTGGTGGCCACCGCGACTGCGAAAACGGCCATGTCCACGTCCGGTGGGAAAACCACCTTGGAAGTAGATCTCACTGTTACTGTCTGATTTGAGGGACATATCATCTTTGCTGTAGAATACAGTAACAGAAGGAGTATCTTTCAATTTCTTGGTTTTGTATAATTTTTCAGCATGTCGTGCCCAATCCATAATTCCTGAAACATTCTTTGAGTCCATTTCCACACAATGTTTAGTAATGTAGGAGCTGATGGTGGTACTAAAATTTCGTATCAGAACTTGCTTCAATTGATTCTGATATGGCCCTTCCGCATCATCTGAGTGTGGAATGCCGCTGTGGACTCTGAACACTTTTTCTAATCGGACTAGAAAATCATCTACGTCCTCATCGGATTTCTGTTTTGCTGCAGTTATTTTTTTCATAATTTGCTTATGGCTTGAATTTTGTCTTCATGTTGCTCATGACTGCGTCAAATTGAGCCTTTAGTGGTTCAGCCATGTCATCAGTATATTGACATACAGTGCCCTGAGCATCGTGGCCTGTGTATGTACCTCGGACATGCACCCAATTCCATCCAAGAGCACATTGAAGGGCTTCCCCAATTTCTTGTCCAATTAATCGGTAGCTTCGAACCAGATCGTTGAATTGAGCGATCCATTCGTCCACATCGACGCTTGGGTCAATGAGGGAACTGGTAGCCTTATGGGCTTCGTCTTTTGTCCAAGGACGAAAGACATATGTGAATGGATTTCCTGCTGTTCCATGGGGATTTGGTACTTGAACCATGGTGTAGATGTCTTTTAATGATGGATACAAATTTGAATTCGGGCCCAGTGGTGATATGTATTCTGTATAACCTGGTCGGCCTTCTTCTGGGACCCTACCATGCCTATGACACATATTTTCACTTTTTTCTTTTGTCTCTTTTTTCACTTTGGCTTGCGTGTGTGTTGAAGGGCCTCCCTGAGGCAACGGCACTTGGCCGTCTCCTCCTGCAGCCTGATCCTGTTGATCAGGCAGGTCCGGCGGCGGTGGGAGGACTTGAGTTAATTGTTGTCGTAGTTGTCTTGGTTTCACCACAGTCTCATTGTCTTCTGGTCTCACAAATAATGTTTGTGTTTGTCTTTTAAGTCCTTTGTTTTTAATTGCATCCTGTCGTTTATTAGCCTGCTCTAACCATTTCTTTGCGCTTTTCAATTCTGTCAGCTTTCGGTCTCTTCTCACTCCCTCCTTCTTTCTTGCTGCTTCCGTGGTTATTTTGTCTACCAGTGTCTCACACTCTGACACAATCAGTTTGCCCTTGAAGTCATGTTTTTTCTTCCATTTTTCCACATATGTCTGTCCTTCTGGATCGCATTTTATCATAAATTTGACATCACCTTCAAGTGAATCTTTTTTGTGCAATAACAGCAACACAATTGTGTATTCCCCATTTTGGTTATCTGTGGGGGTGATTCTTAGGGAATCCTAAACAGATGATTTATTTTTCCCCTTTTATTGTTTGGTCAACAGTTTAGCTGGAAAGTACCATTACTTCAACCTCCCGGAGAAGGTGAATGATCTTACTTAATGTATCTTTCCAGTTACATCATTCAACACAAACAGGTGTGGTGTGAATAAATGATTTCACAATTTACTTCACAGACAGACTCTTCGTTTTTGTCGCCTGGAATGGAGGATGTCAGGAGTCCCATGCTTCAGTTTTTTATCATTCCATGTTTACATTTCACATTCATACAAATCACTTTCACACTGTTAGACGTCTTCTGATTTTACTTTGATGTTACTTTGATAGTACTTTGATCTTACTTTAGTCTTATGTTGATCTTACTTTGATCGTATAGTGGACTTTTTTGTTCTGACGTAACCACATCACGTCTTTAACAGTCACCCCATAACTGTTTTCTAATTTAACCCCATCAAATTTGACCTTAGTCCTGACCCTGCCAGACCATAAAAGAATTTACTAATTTGACCCCGTCAAATTTGACCTTAGTCCTGACCCTGTCAGACCATAAAAGAATTTACTTACTCCTCTGTCCAGGCTCGTCTCCTCTCTTTGAGTCCGGATGTTGTCAATCCTCCGTTGTGGCCAGAGGATGAAACTGTAAGGACCGCCCAGGTCGAGAATTCACTTGCCGGGACTTTCCTTCAGTCTCCCTATGGAGCCGGCAGTCGATGGGCTTTGGTCTGTCATCCTATCTATTGAGCTGAGTATTCCTTTAACTTTAACTAGTAATGACTTAATGACTTAAATATGATCAATCTATCTTTGTTAGTTGGTTATGTACCACAGGCCTTTAAGGTGGCAGTAATTAAACCATTACTTAAAAAGCCATCACTTGACCCAGCTATCTTAGCTAATTATAGGCCAATCTCCAACCTTCCTTTTCTCTCAAAGATTCTTGAGAGGGTAGTTGTAAAACAGCTAACTGATCACCTGCAGAGGAATGGTCTATTTGAAGAGTTTCAGTCAGGTTTTAGAATTCATCATAGTACAGAAACAGCATTAGTGAAGGTTACAAATGATCTTCTTATGGCTTCGGACAGTGGACTTATCTCTGTGCTTGTTCTGTTGGACCTCAGTGCTGCTTTTGATACTGTTGACCATAAAATTTTATTACAGAGATTAGAGCATGTCATAGGTATTAAAGGCATTGCGCTGCGGTGGTTTGAATCATATTTGTCTAATAGATTACAGTTTGTTCATGTAAATGGGGAATCTTCTTCACAGACTAAAGTTAATTATGGAGTTCCACAAGGTTCTGTGCTAGGACCAATTTTATTCACTTTATACATGCTTCCCTTGGGCAGTATTATTAGACGGTATTGCTTAAATTTTCATTGTTACGCAGATGATACCCAGCTTTATCTATCCATGAAGCCAGAGGATACGCACCAATTAGCTAAACTGCAGGATTGTCTTACAGACATAAAGACATGGATGACCTCTAATTTCCTGCTTTTAAACTCAGATAAAACTGAAGTTATTGTACTTGGCCCCACAAATCTTAGAAGCATGGTGTCTAACCAGATCGTTACTCTGGATGGCATTTCCCTGATCTCTGGTAATACTGTGAGAAATCTTGGAGTTATTTTTGATCAGGATATGTCATTCAAAGCGCATATTAAACAAATATGTAGGACTGCCTTTTTGCATTTACGCAATATCTCTAAAATCAGAAAGGTCTTGTCTCAGAGTGATGCTGAAAAACTAATTCATGCATTTGTTTCCTCTAGGCTGGACTATTGTAATTCATTATTATCAGGTTGTCCTAAAAGTTCCCTAAAAAGCCTTCAGTTGGTTCAGAATGCTGCAGCTAGAGTACTGACGGGGACTAGCAGGAGAGAGCATATCTCACCCGTGTTGGCCTCCCTTCATTGGCTTCCTGTTAATGCTAGAATAGAATTTAAAATTCTTCTTCTTACTTATAAGGTTTTGAATAATCAGGTCCCATCTTATCTTAGGGACCTCATAGTACCATATTACCCCATTAGAGCGCTTCGCTCTCAGACTGCGGGCTTACTTGTAGTTCCTAGGGTTTGTAAGAGTAGAATGGGAGGCAGAGCCTTCAGCTTTCAGGCTCCTCTCCTGTGGAACCAGCTCCCAATTCAGATCAGGGAGACAGATACCCTCTCTACTTTTAAGATTAGGCTTAAAACTTTCCTTTTCGCTAAGGCTTATGGTTGGGGCTGGATCGGGTGACCCTGGACCATCCCTTGGTTATGTTGCTTTAGACGTAGACTGTGTTTCATAATTATTGTATGGCCTTGCCTTGCAATGTGGAGCGCCTTGGGGCAACTGTTTGTTGTGATTTGGCGCTATACAAGAAAAAAGTTGATTGATTGATTGATTGATTGATCCTCTGGTCACAGCAGACAGGTATGTTGACATCCGGGTCACGGCACAAGGAAATATGTCAGGACTGACCTCGCCTAGACATACAAGAAATGACACTTGAGACAAGAACTCAGACAGAGTGTTCAAAGGATTCAAAAGAATTTTATTGTCATATGCACAGAAGAACATGTTCCCTGCACAATGAAATGTGTCTACTGCATTTAACCCATCCTAATTGCCAGTAGGAGCAGAAGTCGCCATTAGGCGCCCGGGGACCAGCTCCAGATGTACATCCCTGCCTTGGGCAACAGCAGGGCTGAGCAAACCAAGACCGACCCATAACAGACGACACACACACAACACACATAGGCCGGCCCGGTACATAAACATATATTGAAAAGCAAAACACGAGGGAAAAGGAGAAAAAAAAACCCTCATAGCCGCTGCGTTACACAGCAGCAATGAGGAAAAAAATCCCCATCAGCACAGAAAAACAATAATCACACAGACAAAACAAGGACGCAGGACGACAACCGAGATTTGAAGGTCCAGTTTATCAGAACACTCCGGAGGCAGCCTATTTGGCGCCGTCAACGGCCTTGTCCGACAATCCTGGAGGGGGAGGGGCTCAGCCCTGAGCAGTCGACTGTCCACAGTCAACGTCAGAGCTGGAGAAGCTGAGGGGAGGGGGGATGACCAGGGAGCGAGGCTTAAGTGTTGATCTTCTGAGGAGGTTTTTTATCACAGCGACCTTGAAGTGCAGCTGTGTTGGGGAGGCCAGATGAATAACCAGATTAGCAGACGCCTGAAAGATTCCACAGTTCTGAGAACAGAGTGGCTCTCAATGCATCTGAATGTAGAATGTGGTCTTCACAGACAGTCAAAGCGGGTTTCCAGAGCTGCAATCCTACCCGAGATGTTTTCCAGCGTGCCGTTAACACCCGCTGACTGCGCAGCCACTGCCTTCCCAATCAAATGAATCATGTAGGGCAGCCTGGAAGGCCCAATCAAAGCTGCTTCCACTTTCTTGATTTTCTGGTAAACCAGCGCCATGCCTGCTCCACACAGCAGAAAGCCGGTCACCACCAACCGGAATATATACACATCTTCGACGTCCTCCACAGAAAGCATGTCAAGGCACATGACCTGCCATCTCCTCCATGAGTCCATCACGTAACCCATCACATGTGTCCCGGCAGGACAGGTCGGGTCTTCCGCCCCCGAATGTCTTATGGAAAAAATAGTGTCAACTGCGTTCAGAGACCACTTTAACAGATCCATTTTTGTCGTTTTCCAGAAGAGCAAAGCTGCAGCCTCACAGACAACACGCCACAGAAGCAGGAAAGATAAGGAGGGAGGGAGAAGAGAAAAGTGCATCCGTCCGAGTGCAAGCTGGCAAAAAAAGTTGAGTTGAAATATCTTTTGTGAGCTTTGCAAAGGGGAGACAGAGCAGAGCTGGCAGCTTGTAAGTGCAGTTCTACAACTGTGTCATTCTCTGCGAGGCCCTTTTATTGTGTGTAAAAAACAAAGATAAGGGTGGGGGCTACATGAGTCCACAGTTACAACATGTGCTATAGTCATGTGCAGATACGTTTGCAATCAACTGAATCATTCCGATCTTAGGTACAGAGTGAGTGGTTTTGCAGAAGTTTGCTAAATGTCAAACTGTAAACAGGCGGACCTGGCTCCTGCAGCTGTGCTATCTATCTGGGAATATCTGAGAGAAACAGTTTGCATAATTTAAGATACAAAAGGAACAATTTCAAAGAGCAGATGTAATAAACGATAATAAATGATAATCATGTTTGTACAGTACATTTTATCTAACAGGTTGTTTGCCAAAATCTTGCAATACATGACTCCATCCATACTCCCTTCAATACGGTGCAGTCGTCCTGTCCCCTTTGCAGAAGACCACCCCCAGAGTATGATGTTTCCACCCCCATGCTTCACGGTTGGGATGGATTTCTTGGGGTTGTTCTCATCCTCTAAACATGGTAAGTGGAGTTGATTCCAAAAAGCTCTATTCTGGTCTCATCTGACCACATGACCTTTTCCCATGTCTCCTCTGGATCATCCAGATGGTCACTGGTGAACTTCATACGGGCCTGGACATGTGCTGGCTTGAGCAGGGGGACCTTGCTGCCATGCAGGATTTTAAACCATGACAGCATCATGTGTTACTAATGTAATCTTTGTGACTGCAGTCCCACCTCTCTTCAGGTCATTGACCAGGTCCTCCTGTGTAGTTCTGAGCTTTCTCAGAATCATCCTTACCCCACAAAGTGAGATCTTGAATGGAATCCCAGACCGAGGGAGATTGACAGTCATCTTGTGTTTATTCCACGTTCTAATAAATAATCATAACAGTTGTTGTCTTCTACCAAGCTGCTTGCCTGTTGTCCTGTAGTCCATCCCAGCCTTGTGCAGGTCTACAGTTCTGTCCCTGGTGTCCTTTGACAGCTCTTTGGTCTTGGCTATGGTGGACAGGTTGGAGTGTGATTGACTGAGTGTGTGAACAGGTGTCTTTTATACAGGTAACCAGTTCAAACAGGTGCAATTAATACAGGTAAAGAGTGTAGAATAAGAGGGCTTCTTAAAGAAAAATTAACAGGTCTGTGAGCCAGAATTCTTGCTGGTTGGTAGGGGTTCAAATACTTATTTGTAGCAGTAACATACAAATAAATTGTTTTAAAAATCATACATTGTGATTTCCAGGTTTTTGTTTTTTTTTAGATTATGTCTCTCACAGTGGACATGCACCTAAGGATGTAAATTTCAGACCCCTCCATGATTTCTAAGTGGAAGAACGTGCAAAACTGCAGGGTGTTCAAATACTTATTTTCCTCACTGTACATGTGGGCAATGACAGAGAAACCCGGACAGGCGTGATTGGGAGGAACGGCCTCCTTGATCTAAACCTGAGCGGTCATTTGTTATTTGACTTAATTCAAATCAAATCAAATCAATGTTATTTATATAGCGCCAAATCACAACAAACAGTTGCCCCAAGGCGCTTTATATTGTAAGGCAAAGCCATACAATAATTACAGAAAAACCCCAACGGTCAAAACAACCCCCTGTGAGCAAGGACTTGGCGACAGTGGGAAGGAAAAACTCCCTTTTAACAGGAAGAAACCTCCAGCAGAACCAGGCTCAGGGAGGGGCAGTCATCTGCTGGGACTGGTTGGGGCTGAGTGAGAGAACCAGGAAAAAGACATGCTGTGGAGGGGAGCAGAGATCAATCACTAATGATTAAATGCAGAGTGGTGCATACAGAGCAAAAAGAGAAAGAAACACTCAGTGCATTATGGGAACCCCCCAGCAGTCTAAGTCTATAGCAGCATAACTAAGGGATGGGTCAGGGTCACCTGATCCAGCCCTAACTATAAGCTTTAGCAAAAAGGAAGGTTTTAAGCCTAATCTTAAAAGTAGAGAGGGTGTCTGTCTCCCTGATCCGAAATTGGGAGCTGGTCCACAGGAGAGGAGCCTGAAAACTGAAGGCTCTGCTTCCCATTCTACTCTTAAAAACCCTAGGAACTACAAGTAAGCCTGTAGTCTTACATTTTTGCTTAATATGCACATTGAAGGACATATCCTGATCAAAAATGACTCCAAGATTTGTCACAGTATTACTAGAGGTCAGGGTAATGCCATCCAGACTAAGGATCTGGTTAGACACCATGTTTCTAAGATTTGTGGGGCCAAGTACAATAACTTCAGTTTTATCTGAGTTTAAAAGCAGGAAATTAGAGGTCATCCATGTCCTTATGGATAGATAAAACTGGGTATCATCTGCGTAACAATGACAATTTAAGCAATGCTATCTAATAATACTGCCTAAGGGAAGCATGTATAAAGTGAATAAAATTGGTCCTAGCACATAACCTTGTGGAACTCCATAATTAACCTTAGTCTGTGAAGAAGATTCCCCATTTACATGAACAAATTGTAATCTATTAGCTAAATATGATTCAAACCACCGCAGCGCAATGCCTTTAATACCTATGGCATGCTCTAATCTCTGTAATAAAATGTTATGGTCAACGGTATCAAAAGCAGCACTGAGGTCTAACAGGACAAGCACAGAGATGAGTCCACTGTCTGAGGCCAAAAGATCATTTGTAACCTTCACTAATGCTGTTTCTGTACTATGATGAATTCTAAAACCTGACTGAAACTCTTCAAATAGACCATTCCTCTGCAGATGATCAGTTAGCTGTTTTACAACTACCCTTTCAAGAATTTTTGAGAGAAAAGGAAGGTTGGAGATTGGCCTATAATTATCTAAGATAGCTGGGTCAAGTGATGGCTTTTGAAGTAATGGTTTAATTACTGCCATCTTAAAAACCTGTGGTACATAGCCAACTAATAAAGATAGATTGATCATATTTAAGATCGAAGCATTAATTAATGGTAGGGCTTCCTTGAGCAGCCTGGTAGGAATGGGGTCTAATAGACATGTTGTTGGTTTGGAGGAAGTAACTAATGAAAATAACTCAGAACAATCGGAGAGAAAGAGTCTAACCAAATACCGGCATCACTGAAAGCAGCCAAAGATAACGATATGTCTTTGGGATGGTTATGAGTATTTTTTTCTCTAATAGTTAAAATTTTATTAGCAAAGAAAGTCATGAAGTCATTACTAGTTAAAGTTAAAGGAATACTCGGCTCAGTAGAGCTCTGACTCTTTGTCAGCCTGGCTACAGTGCTGAAAAGAAACCTGGGGTTGTTCTTATTTTCTTCAATAAGTGATGAGTAGTAAGATGTCCTAGCTTTACGGAGGGCTTTTTTATAGAGCAACATACTCTTTTTCCAGGCTAAGTGAAGATCTTCTAAATTATTGAGACACCATTTCCTCTCCAACGTACGGGTTATCTGCTTTAAGCTGCGAGTTTGTGAGTTATACCACAGAGTCAGGCATTTCTGATTTAAGGCTCTCTTTTTCAGAGGAGCTACAGCATCCAAAGTTGTCCTCAATGAGGATGTAAACCTATTGACGAGATAATCTATCTCACTCACAGAGTTTAGGTAGCTACTCTGCCCTGTGTTGGTATATGGCATTGGAGAACATAAAGGAGGAATCATATCCTTAAACCTAGTTACAGCGCTTTCTGAAAGACTTCTACTGTAATGAAACTTATTCCCTACTGCTGGGTAGTCCATCAGAGTAAATGTAAATGTTATTAAGAAATGATCAGACAGAAGGGGGTTTTCAGGGAATACTGTTGTCTTCAATTTCCATACCATAAGTCATAACAAGATCTAAGGTATGATTAAAGTGGTGGGTGGACTCATTTACATTTTGAGCAAAGCCAATCGAGTCTAACAATAGATTAAATGCAGTGTTGAGACTGTCATTCTCAGCATCTGTGTGGATGTTAAAATCGCCCACTATAATTATCTTATCTCAGCTAAGCACTAAGTCAGACAAAAGGTCCGAAAATTCACAGAGAAACTCACAGTAACGACCAGGTGGACGATAGATAACAACAAATAAAACTTGTTTTTGGGACTTCCAATTTGGATGGACAAGACTAAGAGTCAAGCTTTCAAATGAATTAAAGCTTTGTCTGGGTTTTTGATTAATTAATAAGCTGGAGTGGAAGATTGCTGCTAATCCTCCGCCTCGGCCCGTGCTATGAGCGTTCTGGCAGTTAGTGTGACTCGGGGGTGTTGACTCATTTAAACTAACATATTCATCCTGCTGTAACCAGGTTTCTGTAAGGCAGAATAAATCAATATGTTGATCAATTATTATATCATTTACTAACAGGGACTTAGAAGAGAGAGACCTAATGTTTAATAGACCACATTTAACTGTGTTAGTCTGTGGTGCAGTTGAAGGTGCTATATTATTTTTTCTTTTTGAATTTTCATGCTTAAATAGATTTTTGCTGGTTATTGGTGGTCTAGGAGCAGGCACCGTCTCTACGGAGATGGGGTAATGAGGGGATGGCAGGGGGAGAGAAGCTGCAGAGAGGTGTGTAAGACTACAACTCTGCTTCCTGGTCCCAACCCTGGGTAGTCACAGTTTGGAAGATTTAATAAAATTGGCCAGATTTCTAGAAATGAGAGCTGCTCCATCCAAAGTGGGATGGATGCCGTCTCTCCTAACAAGACCAGGTTTTCCCCAGAAGCTTTGCCAATTATCTATGAAGCCCACCTCATTTTTTGGACACCACTCAGACAGCCAGCAATTCAAGGAGAACATGCGGCTAAATATGTCACTCCTGGTCCGATTGGGGAGGGGCCCAGAGAAAACTACAGAGTCCGACATTGTTTTTGCAAAGTTACACACCGATTCAATGTTAATTTTAGTGACCTCCGATTGGCGTAACCAGGTGTCATTACTGCCGACATGAATTACAATCTTACCAAATTTACGCTTAGCCTTAGCCAGCAGTTTCAAATTTCCTTCAATGTCGCCTGCTCTGGCCCCCGGAAGACATTTGACTATGGTTGCTGGTGTCGCTAACTTCACATTTATCAAAACAGAGTCGCCAATAACCAGAGTTTGTTCCTCGGCGGGTGTGTCGCCGAGTGGGGAAAAACGGTTAGAAATGTGAAAGGGTTGGTGGTGTACACGGGGCTTCTGTTTAGAACTACGCTTCCTCCTCACAGTCACCCAGTCGGCCTGCTTTCCCGGCTGCTCGGGATCTGCTGGAGGGGAACTAACGGCGGCTAAGCTACCTTGGTCCGCACTGACTACAGGGGCCTGGCTAGCTGTAGGATTTTCCAAGGTGCGGAGCCGATTCTCCAATTCGCCCAGCCTGGCCTCCAAAGCTACGAATAAGCTACACTTATTACAAGTACCATTACTGCTAAAGGAGGCCGAGGAATAATTAAACATTTCACACCCAGAGCAGAAAAGTGCGGGAGAGACAGGAGAAGCCGCCATGCTAAACCGGCTAAGAGCTAGTAGCTGCGCTAAGCTAGCGGATTCCTAAAAACACACAAAGTGAATAATGTGTAAATAATTTAGAGGTGATTCAGCAGAGGGAGTGCTTTAGTTAAGGCACGTGAAGATTACACTGTGAATTTGGTTGGGTGATATGAAGTCAGTTGGAAAACTTTGCTCCTACTGCTTTTGAGAAGAATACAGTGAACAAGGCTGACATATTATTTCCCTGTTTGCCATCACTGGATGTTTGCATGAATCACAAGTTCACACAGATCATTAAAAAATAAACAGTCTCACAGACCACCTACACACATATAGCTGAACAAAGAAAGTAGCCTATATTAATATTTTTTATTGAATATGGCTGCATGCAGTATGTGACACTTTCTCACTACAGTTCATAAAAATAAATTGGTCAGTAAACCTCTCTCTCTCCCTCTCACACAGTCACTCAGTCAGACACACATGCACACACAGACACACAACACACACACCAAGATTGTTTAACCTTGTGTGGAAAAAAGCCAAGAACATTCTTGTTCATGTATACTTAGTAGTTCCTAATTTCCTACTACATTGAATGTCAATTCTGACGCTGTTCTGTTATTCATTCATACACTTAAGAATTTTCATGTTCTGAGTTCATAAAACCTTGTTCTGTAAATAGTTCTCTTACTTTTGTGATCAAAAACATTGATTTGAATCTTAATTTTGAGGCTGTTCTGTAAATATTTTTTCAAATAAACAATAAATATAGCAACTTCTGATCAATCCATATCAATTTCAGACTTAAAATAATGTACTGATTTAAGTTCCAGCCATTTCTGGTTAAACCACCCCCACTTCTGGTTTATGCCCCACCCACTACAAGTACAGATACGGATACAGATAATTTAGATGGTTGAACATATACAGATACAGATACAGATAAGTAGTGTACTCCCTCATCCCTAGTCTTACATGCCTCAAAGGCTGGCAACCCTTGAATGCATAGTGGATACCGGTGGTCAGGAAAGCTGTCCGACTGAAGAAGTCCATCTGGGATATGTCATCTCAGAGGACTCCGGAAGCAGTTACAAGGCAGCGACAGGCTCGAAGGACAGCAGCCTCTGCTGTGAGGGAGGAAAAGCAGTGAGTGTTGGAGGAGTTCAGAGTAACCATTGAGAAGGACTTTTGGTCGGCACCAATATCCACAGCCACTGTGAAATAGTCATAGGTTTGTACTTAGTTTTGTCTTTATACGAGGTCTATTAGAAAAGTATCCGACCTTATTATTTTTTTCAAAAACCATATGGATTTGAATCACGTGTGATTGCATCAGCCAAGCTTGAACCTTCTTGCGCATGCATGAGTTTTTTCACGCCTGTCGGTTGCGCCATTCGCCTGTGAGCAGGCTTTGAGTGACAAGTTGTCCACCTCTCTCGTCATTTTTTTCATTGTTTAGGAATGGCTCAGAGACTGCCGCTTTGCTTGATCAAAATTTTTTCAGAAACTGTGAGGGACATCAAAGTGGACACCATTCGAGAAATTCAGATGGTTTTTGGTGAAAATTTTATGGGCTTCAAAGAGATTACGGAGTGTTACTGTCACTTTAAGGACGGCCCAGAGCGACTGGTGGTGCTCCGCACTCCGAAGCTGCCATCGACAGGCTGAGCGACCATTTCATTTCTAAATGGATGGCTGTATGGATCCCTGACCATCGTGTGCAATTTCTCTGGTTATCACAAGAGCTGGACATCAACCATTTTCCGGCAGATTTCACTTTTAACAAGAGATTTTGTCATGGAAAAGCGGAGGCTTTGCGCGTCACGATGGATTCGCTATTGGAATGAGACAAAACCACCTCCATTTTGGTCTCACAGGACGGCTTTGAGATGGCGTTCAGACAGCTGTCGGTGGTTTTTCCATCGAGTGATTATCCGAGAAATTGTGGATGTGCCTAGACATGCCAGATCATGTCCTGTGAGGCTTCATCACGGCGTTGCTTTGCGCCATGCGGCACTGCCGCGACGCGCGAAGCCTCCGCTCCTCTTTCCATAACAAAAACTCCTGTAACAGTGGAATGTGCCGTTCATTTCCAAACTGGACTCTGTGTTTTATCCGGGACGTCATCTGGCTAGCACAAGAATTCAGCACTTTTTCGGCACATTGAGACAGACGTGCGGAGGAATTCCGCGCGTCGCGGGGGTGCCGCATGGCGCAAAGCAACGCCGTGATGAAGCCTCACAGGACATGTTCTGGCATGTCCAGGCACATCCACAATTTCTCGGATAATCACTCGATGGAAAAACCACTGACAGCTGTCTGAATGCCATCTCAAAGCCGTCCTGTGAGACCAAAACGGAGGTGGTTTTGTCTCGTTCCAGTAGCGAATCCATCATGATGCGCAAAGCCTCCGCTCGGCTTTCCATGACAAAATCTCTTGTTAAAAATGAAATCTGCCGGAAAATGGTTGATGTCCAGCTCTTGTGATAACCAGAGAAATTGCACACGATGGTCACGGATCCAGACAGCCATCCGTTAGAAATGAAATGGTCACTCAGCCTGTCGATGGCGGCTTTGGAGCGCGACGCACCACCAGTCGTTCTGGGCCATCCTTAAAGCGACAGTAACACTCCGTAATCTCTTTGAAGCCCATAAAATTTTCACCAAAAACCATTTGAATTTCTCGAATGGTGTCCACTTTGATGTCCCTCACAGTTTCTGAAAAAAATTTGAAAAAATTTTGATCAAGCAAAGCGGCAGTCTCTGAGCCATTCCTAAACAATGAAAAAAATGACGAGAGGGGTGGGCCACTCCTCACTCAAAGCCTGCTCACAGGCGAATGACGCAACCGACAGGCGTGAAAAAACTCACGCATGCGCACAAATGTTCAAGCTTGGCTGACTCAATCACACGTGATTCAAATCCATATGGTTTTTGAAAAAAATAATAAGGTCGGATACTTTTCTAATAGACCTCGTATATATATATATATATATATATATATATATATATATATATATATATATATATATAGCTACTACTTACTATTTTTAACTTGTGCTTTGAACATACCTTTTCAATTTGTTAAATTTTATGTTTAATTTCTTTTCTTCCCTAGACTCTTTAAGTCTGCATGTGAATTTATCAGGTGCATATTTGCACTGAAAAGGCTTGCGCCTTACTTTTCATTGTTATTTGTTACAATGACAATAAACAATCTGTATCAACAGAATTATAATGAAAAACAGAGTGCCTTTCATCCCAGGAGAGTTCACGCCAAAGGAAATTGCTTATGAGACAATAATGGATGGATACAGTTCGGCAGTTAGGGAACAACTATTGTGTGGAATAGATGTCAGAGGGAGGAGTTATAGAGTCTAACAACTGTCAGGTGGAACAATTTTCTGTGACATTCGGTGGAACATTTCATGCTTGATAGACTTCCCTTAAAAATGTGTGTCTGTCCAAATATGTATGTATGTTACAAACAATTACATCTTATTAATATTTGGCTTTATATTTCTAATTTTGTCTACCTGGTAGTCCTCAGTCTGGAATGAAACCCTCCTCTCCTACCACACATCTGGCCTTCTTAAAATACAACCCCAATTCCAATGAAGTTGGGACATTGTGTGAAATGTAAATAAAAATAGAATACAATGATTTACAAATCCTCTTCAACCTATATTAAATTGAATACAGCACAAAGACAAGATATGTAATGTTCAAACTGATAAACCTTATTGTTTTTGTGCAAATATTTGCTCATTTTGAAATGGATGCCTGCACCACGTTTCAAAAAAGCTGGGACAGTGGTATGTTTACCACTGTGTTACATCACCTTTCCTTCTAACAACACTCAATAAGCATTTGGGAACAGAGGACACTAATTGTTGAAGCTTTGTAGGTGGAATTCTTTCCCATTCTTGTTTGATGTATGACTTCTTCTGGTCTTGTTAGGAGAGACGGCATCCATCCCACTTTGGATGGAGCAGCTCTCATTTCTAGAAATCTGGCCAATTTTCTTAAATCCTCCAAACCGTGACTATCCAGGGTTGGGACCAGGAAGCAGAGTTGTAGTCTTACACACCTCTCTGCAGCTTCTCTCCCCCTGCCATCCCCTCATTACCCCATCCCCGTAGAGACGGTGCCTGCTCCCAGACTACCAATAACCAGCAAAAATCTATTTAAGCATAAAAATTCAAAAAGAAAAAATAATATAGCACCTTAACTGCACCACAGACTAAAACAGTTAAATGTGGTCTATTAAACATTAGGTCTCTCTCTTCTAAGTCCCTGTTGGTAAATGATATAATAATTGATCAACATATTGATTTATTCTGCCTTACAGAAACCTGGTTACAGCAGGATGAATATGTTAGTTTAAATGAGTCAACACCCCCGAGTCACACTAACTGTCAGAATGCTCGTAGCACGGGCCGGGGCGGAGGATTAGCAGCAATCTTCCATTCCAGCTTATTAATTAATCAAAAACCCAGACAGAGCTTTAATTCATTTGAAAGCTTGACTCTTACTCTTGTCCATCCAAATTGGAAGTCCCAAAAGCCAGTTTTATTTGTTAATATCTATCGTCCACCTGGTCGTTACTGTGAGTTTCTCTGTGAATTTTCAGATCTTTTGTCTGACTTAGTGCTTAGCTCAGATAAGATAATTATAGTGGGCAATTTTAACATCCACACAGATGCTGAGAATGACAGCCTCAACACTGCATTTAATCTATTATTAGACTCTTTTGGCTTTGCTCAAAAAGTAAATGAGTCCACCCACCACTTTAATCATATCTTAGATCTTGTTCTGACTTATGGTATGGAAATAGAAGACTTAACAGTATTCCCTGAAAACTCCCTTCTGTCTGATCATTTCTTAATAACATTTACATTTACTCTGATGGACTACCCAGCAGTGGGGAATAAGTTTCATTACACTAGAAGTCTTTCAGAAAGCGCTGTAACTAGGTTTAAGGATATGATTCCTTCTTTATGTTCTCTAATGCCATATACCAACACAGTGCAGAGTAGCTACCTAAACTCTGTAAGTGAGATAGAGTATCTCGTCAATAGTTTTACATCCTCATTGAAGACAACTTTGGATGCTGTAGCTCCTCTAAAAAAGAGAGCTTTAAATCAGAAGTGCCTGACTCCGTGGTATAACTCACAAACTCGTAGGCTTAAAGCAGATAACCCGTAAGTTGGAGAGGAAATGGCGTCTCACTAATTTAGAAGATCTTCACTTAGCCTGGAAAAAGAGTCTGTTGCTCTATAAAAAAGCCCTCCGTAAAGCTAGGACATCTTTCTACTCATCACTAATTGAAGAAAATAAGAACAACCCCAGGTTTCTTTTCAGCACTGTAGCCAGGCTGACAAAGAGTCAGAGCTCTATTGAGCTGAGTATTCCATTAACTTTAACTAGTAATGACGTCATGACTTTCTTTGCTAACAAAATTTTAACTATTAGAGAAAAAATTACTCATAACCATCCCAAAGACGTATCGTTATCTTTGGCTGCTTTCAGTGATGCCGGTATTTGGTTAGACTCTTTCTCTCCGATTGTTCTGTCTGAGTCATTTTCATTAGTTACTTCATCCAAACCATCAACATGTTTATTAGACCCCATTCCTACCAGGCTGCTCAAGGAAGTCCTACCATTATTTAATGCTTCGATCTTAAATATGATCAATCTATCTTTGTTAGTTGGCTATGTACCAGAGGCTTTTAAGGTGGCAGTAATTAAACCATTACTTAAAAAGCCATCACTTGACCCAGCTATCTTAGCTAATTATAGGCCAATCTCCAACCTTCCTTTTCTCTCAAAAATTCTTGAAAGGGTAGTTGTAAAACAGCTAACTGATCATCTGCAGAGGAATGGTCTATTTGAAGAGTTTCAGTCAGGTTTTAGAATTCATCATAGTACAAAAACAGCATTAGTGAAGGTTACAAATGATCTTCTTATGGCCTCGGACAGTGGACTCATCTCTGTGCTTGTTCTGTTAGACCTCAGTGCTGCTTTTGATACTGTTGACCATAAAATTTTATTACAGAGATTAGAGCATGCCATAGGTATTAAAGGCACTGCGCTGCGGTGGTTTGAATCATATTTGTCTAATAGATTACAATTTGTTCATGTAAATGGGGAATCTTCTTCACAGACTAAAGTTAATTATGGAGTTCCACAAGGTTCTGTGCTAGGACCAATTTTATTCACTTTATACATGCTTCCCTTAGGCAGTATTATTAGACGGTATTGCTTAAATTTTCATTGTTACGCAGATGATACCCAGCTTTATCTATCCATGAAGCCAGAGGACACACACCAATTAGCTAAACTGCAGGATTGTCTTACAGACATAAAGACATGGATGACCTCTAATTTCCTGCTTTTAAACTCAGATAAAACTGAAGTTATTGTACTTGGCCCCACAAATCTTAGAAACATGGTGTCTAAACAGATCCTTACTCTGGATGGCATTACCCTGACCTTTAGTAATACTGTGAGAAATCTTGGAGTCATTTTTGATCAGGATATGTCATTCAAAGCGCATATTAAACAAATATGTAGGACTGCTTTTTGCATTTACGCAATATCTGTTATGTGTCGGACGCAGCTCGGAGAACCGACCAGCGTTTGAAGGACCCCAGTATGAAATAAGCAGAGCACGGTACAAAGGCTACTGAATTTAATACATAACAGTGATAATATAATAACAAAAAGGTGCGGCCTGGCGTGGTGCGCTCCCAGCAGCGCTAACGGTCCGGAGCCAGAAGCTGTTTCGGACCCAAGGACCCCGCCGACACCCCCCAGGTGGCCGCAACAACCGAGTCTGTGAAAGAAGGAACCATTATGTGAGTCCACACTCTACACACAGAACACTTAAAGGTGTACAAACAGCAAACACTTCCTGGCTTGATTACTGATCAGCTTCCCAACCTGCAGGCATGGAACATCCAGTTCACAAAACTCCACTGCAGTGGACGCTGATACATGACTAACAAACAGCTCAATACAATAAGGTGTGAGGGACACCACATTTACTGACTGTATAACTGTTAGTCACAAAATCTAACGTACCTCAGGAAGTGTGCTGACGAGCGTGAGACCTCACCCCCTCCTCTTTCACAGACTGTGCATCAAACCTGGACGTTCTCAGCATCCGCTGCTGATGAGATGGCTCCCGAGACGACGATCTCACCCGTCTGGTCACAAGGTCGAGTCTCTGGCAAATACACACTGTGCACTCCAGTCTTAAATGCCAACATGTTCCAATCCATCCAGATGCACCACAGCTGTGAGTCCTGACGAGTCGCAGGTGATCAGGGTGAGGTCCTGACAGCCTCAGCAACACAGCCACTCAGTCCCAAACGCACGCCACCTGGGAGGAAAACCAAAAGACAGAAACAAACCGGCAGCCAAGCCCCCCCAGCCATATAACAGTACCCCACCCTCACGGGAAGCCTCCCGGCGACCACACACACCTGGCCCAGGAGAAACACCCCCCTCCAGGGACCATGGCTAGAAACCGTGTCTGCGTTCATCCTCCAACAGACTGGTTGAACTGGCTGCATCTTTGCCCTTGTTTCTGACAGTCTCTTAGCACAGGTGTGGCCAGGAGTTCCTACACCTGTGCGGTCAGCCTTTATCCAAACGTGTAATTAGTTATAAAACAAAACACAAACAACCAAAACACCCCCCCCTCCCCAGGGGACCGTCCCATCAAACCCCAGGGAAGGGGAGAAAGGAAAAACAACCCAAACCCAAGCCTACAAACAAAAATACTAAAACACCCCCCCGAGGACCGTTCCATCAAACCCCAGGGAAGGGGAGAAAAGAAAAACCCAAACTTGAGCTCACAAACAAAAATGCCAAATACCCCCCCTCCTCCCCCCAAACGACACGTAGGGACCAACACCCCCCAGAGGGCCTCCCGCCAGCTCCAGGAGTAATAACCACGGCCGAGGTCCCTCTGGGATCCAACGTCACCCACGGGGACTACCAGCGCCTCCCAGAGGACCACTCGTCAACCCCAGGAGACGCCTCCCCTCATGACCAATGGACCCAGCCCCGGCCGTCCACGGCTAGATGGACCCACAGCCCTTTCCCCCCCAGAGGACACCACAGTCAAACCCTGAGGGCGGAAACTGGGGGGGGGGAAACAAAAAGATACCCCAAACCCCCCCCTCCCCTCCCGGGTGCAGAGGCTACCTGGGAAACGCCCAGCACAACCCAACTGCACCCCTCCAGCAATGCCGACACCACGGCACACCCGGCTGGAGTCAGAGGAGAAGAGAGGGCATAACAAAAAACAAAGAGAAAAAACAACCCAAGTACCACCCCATCACCCCCCAGGGGACCGTTCCATCTAACCCTGGGGATGTGAAACAAAAAGAAATAAAAGAAAAACAAACAGACCAACACACAGTTGTTTGGGTCCCTTTTTTGTTTTTTGTTTTTTTTTGTTCTTTTTCAGACAGGCTGCAGGGTCACAACCCCAGACAAATAGTGGACAACAAAAAATAAAATCCCACACAAAAACCAACTCAAAAAACACCCACACAAAATGAACTAACACAAAACAAATCAGTGAGTTATACCGTCAAGCTCAACCAAATGGAACACACCTGTTCCTACTCAAGAGCTTGACGGTAACGTGATTCAGTCACCACAAGGGGGAGCCAAAGTGCTAAAAATGAAAAAACCCCTTTGGCGACAGAAAAAACAAACGAGCTGCTTTTATGTGCGCAGCTGAGTGCAACACACAACCAAAATGTGCTCAACTAAATAACGCCGGAGCTGATACAACAGACGCAGTAGTTACCTTTATCCGGGGAAACGGGGCTACGACTGTAACACAGGAAGCCCAGCGACCCGTGCTAACAGAGCTCCGCCGTGCGCGTGAACCCATTACAAACGCACTCTTGCAGCTCCCGTTTACACCTCTTATCCGGTCGGAGCGTGACGCGAAGCCGTCGCCAGTCACACTCCACCACGACCCACGGATAAGGCACAACACAGGAACACGGCTGCAAGAGAGCACAAATCAGTATCCAGTAATGGGTCTCAAACACGCACCTTCCGGGCGGAGAGCCCCGCAACTGATCCGGATAACCACTGAACGTCTGCTGCCGCCTTCCCGGCGCGTTACCGTCTCTGCTACCGCTGGGTCCGTGATGTTTGGCCAGAGACTACTGTTATGTGTCGGACGCAGCTCGGAGAACCGACCAGCGTTTGAAGGACCCAGTATGAAATAAGCAGAGCACGGTACAAAGGCTAACTGAATTTAATACATAACAGTGATAATATAATAACAAAAAGGTGCGGCCTGGCGTGGTGCGCTCCCAGCAGCGCTAACGGTCCGGAGCCAGAAGCTGTTTCGGACCCAAGGACCCCGCCGACACCCCCCAGGTGGCCGCAACAACCGAGTCTGTGAAAGAAGGAACCATTATGTGAGTCCACACTCTACACACAGAACACTTAAAGGTGTACAAACAGCAAACACTTCCTGGCTTGATTACTGATCAGCTTCCCAACCTGCAGGCATGGAACATCCAGTTCACAAAACTCCACTGCAGTGGACGCTGATACATGACTAACAAACAGCTCAATACAATAAGGTGTGAGGGACACCACATTTACTGACTGTATAACTGTTAGTCACAAAATCTAACGTACCTCAGGAAGTGTGCTGACGAGCGTGAGACCTCACCCCCTCCTCTTTCACAGACTGTGCATCAAACCTGGACGTTCTCAGCATCCGCTGCTGATGAGATGGCTCCCGAGACGACGATCTCACCCGTCTGGTCACAAGGTCGAGTCTCTGGCAAATACACACTGTGCACTCCAGTCTTAAATGCCAACATGTTCCAATCCATCCAGATGCACCACAGCTGTGAGTCCTGACGAGTCGCAGGTGATCAGGGTGAGGTCCTGACAGCCTCAGCAACACAGCCACTCAGTCCCAAACGCACGCCACCTGGGAGGAAAACCAAAAGACAGAAACAAACCGGCAGCCAGGCCCCCCCAGCCATATAACAATATCTCTAAAATCAGAAAGGTCTTGTCTCAGAGTGATGCTGAAAAACTAATTCATGCATTTATTTCCTCTAGGCTGGACTATTGTAATTCATTATTATCAGGTTGTCCTAAAAGTTCCCTAAAAAGCCTTCAGTTAATTCAAAATGCTGCAGCTAGAGTCCTGATGGGGACTAGAAGGAGAGAGCATATCTCACCCATATTGGCCTCTCTTCATTGGCTTCCTGTTAATTCTAGAATAGAATTTAAAATTCTTCTTCTTACTTATAAGGTTTTGAATAATCAGGTCCCATCTTATCTTAGGGACCTCGTAGTACCATATCACCCCAATAGAGCGCTTCGCTCTCAGACTGCAGGCTTACTTGTAGTTCCTAGGGTTTGTAAGAGTAGAATGGGAGGCAGAGCCTTCAGCTTTCAGGCTCCTCTCCTGTGGAACCAGCTCCCAATTCAGATCAGGGAGACAGACACCCTCTCTACTTTTAAGATTAGGCTTAAAACTTTCCTTTTTGCTAAAGCTTATAGTTAGGGCTGGATCAGGTGACCCTGAACCATCCCTTAGTTATGCTGCTATAGACGTAGACTGCTGGGGGGTTCCCATGATGCACTGTTTCTTTCTCTTTTTGCTCTGTATGCACCACTCTGCATTTAATCATTAGTGATCGATCTCTGCTCCCCTCCACAGCATGTCTTTTTCCTGGTTCTCTCCCTCAGCCCCAACCCGTCCCAGCAGAAGAATGCCCCTCCCTGAGCCTGGTTCTGCTGGAGGTTTCTTCCTGTTAAAAGGGAGTTTTTCCTTCCCACTGTAGCCAAGTGCTTGCTCACAGGGGGTCATTTTGACCGTTGGGGTTTTACATAATTATTGTATGGCCTTGCCTTACAATATAAAGCGCCTTGGGGCAACTGTTTGTTGTGATTTGGCGCAATATAAAAAAAAATTGATTGATTGATTGATTGACTTCAGTTGTTCAATAGTCCGGGGTCTCCATTGTCGCATTTTCCGCTTCATAATGTGCCACATTTTCAATGGGCGACAGGTCTGGACTGCAGGCAGGCCAGTCTAGTACCCGCACTCTTTTACTACGAAGCCACGCTGTTATAACACATGCAGAGTGTTGCTTGGCATTGTCTTGCTGAAATAAGCAGGGTCGTCCCTGAAAAAGACATTGCTTGGATGGCAGCATGTGTTGCTCCAAAACCTGGATGTACCTTTCAGCATTGATGGTGCCATCACAGATGTGTAAGCTGTCCATGCCATGGGCACTAACACCCCCCCCCCCCCCCATACTATCACAGATGCTGGCTTTTGAACTTTGCGCTACTAACAATCTGGATGGTCACTGCTTGTTTACTCCACTTGAGCTGTATGTCATGTTCGAGATTATATCGCGCCACATAGCACGACATTTGTGCGTGAAGATTTTTTGAACATTTCAAAATTCTCTGTGCATAATAGCAGGTACCGGTGCCCCTCTGGCGTCCTGTCTCCATCTGTTAAAGACGAGTTTACTCTCCAGGATGACAAAAGTCATGAGGAAAAGGCAGGCTCGTGTCAGTGCACTTTAACAATCAACTTGTCCAAGTCCAGCAAATGCTGCAAAGCCTGTATTGTTGGTGTGGAATAGTGATGCCGACGGCCCAAGTGCACTTCTTTTATGACCGCAACGCAGATGCCGTGCACGCACAACATGTGCACGATGCATTCATAATACACGCGTAATACTGCCGTGATAATCGCAATGCGTCGGATCCGTTTCCTCACAATATGCGTTATACAACCGTGATTGTTCATCATATATTTGCTATACATTATTAATATATCAGTAAGTCATACTGGGGGACATTTGTCATTTTTGGCCATTTTTGTTGCAGACAACAACGAATGCCCGTAATCTGTGTACTCAATTCATGCACAATTAATCCTCTCCCCAGTGGGACCGGGCCCTTACATGAAACCCTACAAACAGGTTTAAAGACAGCCTGATTCATTACCAACATGCCAAGGTCATTAAGGTATCTTTCCCAAGGTTGGTAAGAGTTTCAAGTATGTTCACACGACTCTTGATTTGTGACTTCAATTCAGTAATGTCTGTTTGAGATTCCAGGAAACAATTGTCACCTGTAGTTTTCTCACCGGCTTTGCCATTCAGGAAAATTCATGATACAGATGATGGAAGCAGCTGCATCTGCAACAGCAACCATGTCAAGAGGCACAATCATTGGCCACCCTCTATTTTTGAGTTTCACAGTGAACAATCCATCTAGACAGTCTAAATTTTCAACTCTGTTTTTGGTTTTATTTCAGTGGGTCAATATAACAATTTTGAGAGCTCCTCCTACACTGGCTGAAAATCATGACTATCATCTAGTCTGGATACATATGAGACGAGAATGATGTTGCCATCGAATACACACTGATGAATGTTCTGTGCATTGTCGGCCTGCCTGATTTCAGGTGGAATATTTGATTTGTTTTTTGCAGTGCGCTAACCAGGAGTACATATATCCATGGCACAGACAGAATCACCAGACAGACCTTGTGCTCTGTCCCTTTGGAAATTTTAATTCATATTTCAACTGGTGAATTCATACAAATATAAAATTACATATATCAAAACCTAATATGTCACTGGGGTCCATTGGACCCCAAGCCAATTTTCGGCTAGTGTATCAGAACTGGAAATAATTCATCAAAATATTTTTCTGTACTAAATCAGGGATAGGCACATAGGGATTACATGAAATATCAAGGTGTAAGCTTGTTAAATGCTCACACGGGAAGTAATGGAAACCTTGTGGGGTCCATTGGACCCCAAAAGACCTTAATCGGGGGAAGAACAATATTTCTCAATGTTCAATTGCAAGGAATTTAAGGATTCCATCATCTACAGTCCATAATATAATCAGAAGATTCAGAGAATCTGGAGAACTTTCTAAACGTAAGCGGCAAGGCCGAAAACCAACATTGAATGCCCATGCCCTTCGATCCCTCAGGTGGCACTGCATTAAAAACCGACATCATTGTATAAAGGGTCTTACCGTGTTGTGTGGGCCACCAGAAGAGGAGGTACTGCTGGCCCACCACCAGAGGGCGCCCTGCCTGAAGTGCGGGCTTCAGGCACGAGAGGGCCCTGCCGCCACGGACACAGCCGGGGGTGACAGCTGTCACTCATTATCTCTTGACAGCTGTCACCCATCCATGCTTCATCATCTCACTCCATAAAACCCGGATATCATCTCCACCTCATTGCCGAGATATAGTCGAACCGTTCAGGTAATATTCTCAACCTTAAAGTAAACTGTGTGTCAGTCTGAACTCTTTTTGCAGCTGCTTTCCTGTGGTGTTCCTTATCTGAGAGACTGGCGTTTGGTGTGATCAGCGACGGCTTCGCTTCACACCTCTACCAAATAAGTGGTTAGACAGGAGCTGCACGAGTGTGTGTTAGAGGTGGAGGTGGAATTCCCACCATTGTTGTTACTGGGTGTGCACACACCCATATCTTATTGTCTCTGCTCCCTGCCAGCAGTACCAGATCCGACCTTCGAAGACGGTGGCCACCTGGGGACTCGGGACTTGGCGGCTCCAGTATTCTCCGGGTTCAGTGGCGGAGGAAATTGTGTGGTTCTGGTTCATCTCAGGACAGATGTCTTCTATCCTCGAGCCTGCCCACACGTCACCCTTGTGATTGACTGTCTGCAAAATTTCACATTCCTCTGTGTTGTGGTTGTGTTCATTCACAACAGTAAAGTGTTCATATTCAACTCTTTCATTGTCCATTCATTTACGCCCCCTGTTGTGGGTCCGTGTCACTACACTTTCACAACATACCGTGTGGGCTCAGGAACACTTTAGAAAACCATTGTCACTTCACACAGTTCGTCGCTACAAGTGCAATTTAAAACTGTACTGTGCAAAGTGAAAGCCATACATCAACAGCATCCAGAAACACCGCCGCCTTCTCTGGGCCCGAGCTCATTTGAAATGGAAAGACACAAAGTGGAAAAGTGTGCTGTGTTCTGATGAGTCCACATTTCAAATTGTTTTTAGAAATCATGGACGTCGTGTCCTGCGGACAAAAGAGAGAAAAGACCATCCAGATTGTTACCAGCACAAAATTTAAAAAGCCAGCATCTGTGATGACACCATCAATGCTGAAAGCTACATCCAGGTTTTAGAGCAACACATGCGGACATCCAAGCAACGTCTTTTTCAGGGACGTCCCTGCTTATTTCAGCAAGCCGCATTCTGCACGTGTTACAACAGCATGGCTTCATAGTAAAAGAGTGCGGGTACTAGACCGGCCTGCCTGCAGTCCAGACCTGTTGCCCATTGAAGATGTGGGTCGCATTATGAAGCGCAAAATACGATAACGGAGACCCCGGACTGTTAACCAACGTACGTTGTACATCAAGCAAGAATGGAAAAGACCCTACAAAGTTTCAACAATAGGTGTCCTCAGTTCCCAAAAGCTTATTGAGTGTTGTCAGATTAGCTTTTCAGATAACTCTGAAAACCATCAGTGGACCAATTAGCTTCCAATAAATTTAGCTCAGATAAATTTAGACCACTAACATATTTTTGGAGGCATAGTGAATAAATCTTAATAGTTAAAAACATTTGTGAAGTCTGAAATCAAAGACTTCAGTGTCTTCCTGTTAAATGTTTTTCAGCAGACATACAGCTCTATGCTCTGCAGGCAGAGGAGAGCTGTCTACAGGAGAAAAAGGAGAGGGAGAGGGAGAAAGAGTAAAAAAAAGATAATTTTTCTTTACACCATGCTGACTCGCCGTCATATCACGCAAGTCATCAACAGGCATTCAGTTTTAACTTATGGTTAAAATTTTAACCAAACTAATTCCAGACAAGTTATTTAAATTAACATCACATCTGGCTTTTTATACAGAGAAAATATCAGCTATATGTTTTAGTTTTGAAGTACAAGGTCTGTGATAAAACTAACGTACCTTTTTATTTTTTTCAAAAACTATATGGATTGAATCACGTGCGATTACATCAGACAACCTTGAACCCTCGTGCGCATGCGTGAGTTTTTTCATGCCTGTCAGTTACGTCATTCGCCTGTGGGCTGGCTTTGAGTGAGGAGTGGTCCACCCCTCCCGTTGGAATCTCTTTGAGAACTTCCTGAGAGACTGACGCTTTGCTTGATCAAAATCTTTTCCAAAACTGTGAGGCACATCGAAGTGGACATCATTCGAGAAATTCAGCTGGTTTTCTGTGAAAATTTTAACTGCTGATGAGAGATTATGGACGGTTGCTGTCGCTTTAAGGACTGCCCACGGAGCGTGACGTTACGACGCGCCCTGAGCCGCCGCTGTCTGCCTGTTTCAAGCTGAAAGCTTCCAAATTTAAGCCTCTGTTGACCCAGGATGTCATGAGAGAACAGAAAACTTTCAGAAGAGGTCGGGATCAGCAGTTTATCTGGACATTCCACTGTTAAAGGAGATTTTGTAATAAAAGAATGTGCGGATGGGTCCGCGTGTTGGGACGCAGCCGGCGCCGCGCGCCGCCACAGGAAAAACACCTCTGTTGGAAGCCTTAAGGACAACTTGGAACATGTCCAGCTGTTAAACAATTTCTCAGATACTCACTCAACTGAAAGCCATCAAAAGCCGCCTGGTTTTTACAAATGGTTATCAACACGGAGGTGTTTTTCCTGTGCTGCTGCACCGCGCCAGCTGCGTCCAGACGCGCGGACCCGTCCGCACGTCTTTCATTAATAAAATCTCCTTTAACAGTGGAATGTCCAGATAAACTGTTGATCCCGACCTCTTCTGAAAGTTCTCTGTTCTGTCACGATGTCCTGGGTCAACAGAGGCTCAAATTTGGAAGCTTTCAGCTCGAAACAGGCAGACAGCAGCGGCTCAGGGCGCGTCGTGACGTCCTGCTCCCTGGGCAGTCCTTAAAGCGACAGCAACAGTCCATAATCTCTCATCAGCCGTTAAAATTTTCACTGAAAACCAGCTGAATTTCTCGAATGATGTCCACTTCGATGTGCCTCACAGTTTTGGAAAAAATTTTGATCAAGCAAAGCGTCAGTCTCTCAGGAAGTTCTCAGACAAAGAGATTCCGACGGGAGGGGTGGACCACTCCTCACTCAAAGCCAGCCCACAGGTGAATGACGTAACCGACAGGCGTGAAAAAACTCACGCATGCGCACGAGGGTTCAAGGTTGTCTGATGTAATCGCACGTGATTCAAATCCATATAGTTTTTGAAAAAAAATAAAAAGGTACGTTAGTTTTATCACAGACCTCGTAATGCACTAATTTTGAAGGTTTTAGTGTTTGGGATGTACATGCTGCAGTGCATTATGGGTAAAGTTTCACGACAGGAGAAATGCATTGAGACGCTCTGATCAGGGTGCTTTTTAACCACTGCACACGGACAACAGCATTAAACTCTTTGTATATTGTGCCTAAAACTCTCATGAATATATTGTCTTGGTTTATAGATGTTATTACTTCCTAATCACTTTGTCAGCCTCCTCTCAGCACTTATGATACTGCTGCTCCACAAGACCACGCTGTAAAAGCAGTTTAACTTTCTTGCTGTCTGCCATATTCATAAAAGCCTTTTGTGTAAAATTATTAGTTATTGGGTGAGGTTTGATTTATTATATGAGACTGTGTAAATGTATTTAGTATTTGGGGGAGGTGTTGGTCTAGTGGCTAAGGTGTTGGGCTTGAGTCCAGAAGATCATGGGTTCAAATCCCCACCTGACCGGAAAATCACTTGGGCAAGGCCTTTAATCCCCTTTTGTTCCCGGTGTGTAGTGAGCGCCTTGTGGTGAATGTGAAGCATAACTGTAAAGCGCTTTGAGCGTCTGATTCAGATGGAAAAGCGCTATATAAATGCAGTCCATTTACCATTTAGTATTTTTCTGCCTGTATATGTACCATGTTAAGATGTTCAATTTAACATTCAGATTTCCCTTCACAATAAAAAAGCAATTATTTAATGTGGTCAAAATTTGTGTTGAAAATTTTAAAAAGTATCAGTTCAGGAATAGTTTAGGCACTGACACCTTTTAAAGGATTGGTTTATCGCTGGTATCCCAAGAAAACCGCAACTATACCTAACTGGATTGATTATTGATTCTTAAACCGACAGATAAAGCAGTCTGCTAGAACAGAGGACACAGTTAAAAAAGCCATGTCTCACGAGTGAGGTAGGGAGACCATTTAGTAGAAAGAGGTGAGGGTGAGCTCTGCATTTATTCAGCAGATGTTTTTGACAAGCTGTCTTCTGATTATTTGTTATTTCATGCCCACATCTTGACACAGGCTCATTCTGCTGAGCTCGAATCAAAATGTTTCTGATTTCACTTGGAGAGACACAAACATTTGAAATCTGCAGTGGTTTGCTCTTTCAGGCAATGGTGTTTTTGTGGAGAAGACTCGAGTGACACAAACAGCCAGACTGAGAATTTTGACTTCCACAGATGCAAAGAAATGCTGCACATGTATGATTCATTGTCATGGCTCTCCCATGCAGAGATGCTGTGCTTTGTAGTCCACATACTGGCCATGCATTATTCAGCAGTTCACGGTGAGTGGGCGCTCTCTGTATGGCACTGAGAGGTCAATAGCTCATGGAGCACCATTAGCATCTCACGCCAGGGCTGACTGTATGTGTGAAAGGATGTGAGAGAGAAAATGTACCCAGTTTTCAGGCTCCTTACCAGGAGGTACTATTCTTTTTAATTTTCTTGTATTTCACCTACATCCACACAGGCAGTTTCCAGTATGTACAAATAAACACAAAAGCACAAGCTCAGAATAGAAAAGCAACCAGAGTTTGCAGACCCTCACATCTGGTCAGTTCGATGAAGTCACAATTAGTATGACAACAGGAAAAGTATTTCTGCCCATCAGGCCCTGATTGTTCAGTTCTTCTCCATCAATGAATACAGTTTGGTTTGGATGGATTGATTATGCTTTTGATGATCTATTGTGAGCTGTTCTGCTACTGTTGACCTCTGAGGTGATGGAAGTAAGCATTGTGCAAAATTTCTCTATCATACAGTTATGACATTGTATGACAATGAAGAATAAAATTTTACACAGATGTATACAGTTTGCAATTTGTATAATAATATTGGGTAGCAGATGTACAGTGGGGGAAATACGTATTTGATACACTGTCAATTTACAGGTTTTCCCACCTACAAAGAATGTAGATGTCTGTAATTTTAACGTAGGTACACTTGTGAGAGACAGAATCTAAAAAAAAATTCCAGAAAATCACATTGTATGATTTTTAAATAATTAATTTGCATTTTATTGCATGAAATACGTATTTGACCCCCTACCAACCAGCAAGAATTCTGGCTCTCACAGACCTGTTAGTTTTTCTTTAAGAAGTCCTCTTATTCTGCACTCTTTACCTGTATTAATTGCACCACTTTGAACTTGTTATCTGTTTAAAAGACACCTGTGCACACATTCAATCACACTCCAACCTGTCCACCATGGCCAAGACCAAAGAGCTGTCTAAGGACATCAAGGACAAAACTGTAGACCTGCACAAGGCTGGGATGGGCTACAGGACAACAGGCAAGCAGCTTGGTGAGAAGACAAAAACTGTTATGATTATTTATTGGAATGTAGAAGAAACACAAGATGATTGTCAATCTCCCTCGGTCTGGGATTCCATGCAAGATCTCACTTTGTGGGGTAAGGATGATTCTGAGAAAGCTCAGAACTACACATGAGGACCTGGTCAATGACCTGAAGAGAGCTGGGACTGCAGTCACAAAGATTACATTAGTAACACATGATGCTGTCATGGTTTAAAATCCTGCATGGCAGCAAGGTCCCCCTTCTCAAGCCAGCACATGTCCAGTCCCGTTTGAAGTTCACCAGTGACCATCTGGATGATCCAGAGGAGACATGGGAAAAGGTCATGTGGTCAGATGAGACCAAAATAGAGGTTTTTGGAATCAACTCCACTTGTCGTTTTTATAGGATGACAACAACCCCAAGAAAACTGTCCCAACCGTGAAGCATGGCGTGGAAACATCATACTCTGGGGGTGCTCTTCTGCAAAGGGGACACGAAGACTGCACCGTATTGAAGGGAGGATGGATGGGGTCATGTATTGTGAGATTTTGGCAAACAACCTCCTTCCCTCATTAAAAGCATTGAAGATGGATCATGGCTGGGTCTTCCAGCATGACAGTGACTCCAAACACACAGTCAGGGCAACTAAGGAGGAGCTCCATAGCATTTCAAGGTCCTGGAGTGGCCTAGCCAGTCTCCAGACCTGAACTCAATAGAACATCTTTGGAGGGAGCTGAAATTCCAAACCTGAAAGATCTGGAGAAGATCTGTATGGAGGAGTAGACCAGAATCCATGTTGCAGTGTGTGAAAATTTGGTCAAGAACTACAGGAAACATCTGACCTCTGTAATGGCAGACAAATGTTTCTGTACCAATTGTTAAGGTCTGTTTTTCTAGGGAATCTAATACTTATTTCATGCAATAAAATGCAAATGTGCATTGAAGTCCCCTCTAATCACCACTCTTTTTGTGTTTAGGCACACTCTCCACCACCTCATCTAACTGTCTCCAAATAGATTAATGTTTACATTTACAATGTCATTAAAGGTTGCCTATGACCTCATCCAGTATCCATTTTATATCAATATTTTTTATTCCACTTAATAAAAGCATTTTGTGTAAATATGATTGATGTTTGTGCTAAAATCAATTCATGGCTGTGTTCTTTCCCCTCTACTCTTCTCCCTGTACACCAACAGCTAGACCTCCAGTCACCTGTCTGTAAAGCTCCTGAGGTTCATGGATGATATAACCCTCATCAGACTCATCTCTGATGCGGACAAATCTGCCTACAGACGGGAAATCGATCACCTGGTGTCCTGGTGCAAACAGAACAATCTGGAGTTCAATGCCCTCAAGACAGAGTAGATAGTTGTTGACTTCAGAAAGAAGCCAGTTATGGCCAACCCATCACCCTGTGTGCCTCCCCAGTGACCATTGTGGAGTCCTTCTGTTACTTGGGGATCACCATCTCCCAGGACCTCAAGTGGGAGCTGAACGTCAGCTCTCTCATCAAGAGAGCACAAAAGTGGATGTACTTTCTGCAGCAGCTAAGGAAGCTAAGCCTGCCATAAACAATGATGGTGAACCTCTACACTGCCATCACTGAGTCCATCATCTCCTCCTCCAACACCATCTGTTAAGGTGCCCTGTCATTTGCATGGCTTTGATCTGTACATACACATCATATATCATACACATCATCATGACAATCCCACCCACTCTGTTCCCAGCTGGACACCGTGCTTTGTTCCACTGGATGCTCCCCATTGTGAGCTGGACTCTGCATATATTAAATAATTGTTTTGTAGCGGATTAATCGTTTTCTGTCTGAGTTAGCTGTTGAAAATGCTTCTAATCATTTCAGCAATCACAGAGAAGCACTCCAGCTTCTGCTTTTCTTGCCCGACCACGCAGAACGAGGTGGAGAAAGCATTTGGAGCCATCTAAAAAGGTAATTATATATGTTTATATTGTAATGGTTTGGTAAAACAGTTGCATGTTCTTTCCTTCTTGTGTGCAGCTGTAAAAGTATGTTTGTGATAAATTTAACATCTCGTTATAATTGTTCAGAAGAACTGTGCTCTGATGCGGTGTGCTGACGCAACCACTCACACTGTTCTCTTCTTCACTGGACATGACAAGCTGCACATAGTGTTGGCAAGTGGATCGTTCACTACCACTTCATGTTTGTTGCATGATATTTATGCAAGAAAGATTTTTCTGAACATTTCAAAATTCTCTTTGCACAGTTGCACGCACTGGCGCCCTTCTCACATTCAGTCTACACCCGTTAAGGATGACTTCACAGTTCATGCAAGTGCATGCATCAAAGTTGTGCAAGTGTCAAGGCTGCGCTGTACTGGCAGGTTATCAGAAGCAGGTCCAGGTCTTTTAGATATGTATCATGATCTTCACATGGAAAAGCCTTCATGACCTGTTTGCTGTTTGAAGCCAATTTATGGAGCCTGAGGTTAGAACAAGCCAACATGTCTTGTGTCCTTTTAAGAAGGTTGATGGCTGCCTCTGTTGTGGGAAGGGATTTCAGTCCATCATCATCACATAAAAATCACGGAGAACAAACTGCCTTGCATCTTGCCCATATTTGTTCTGACCTTCAGCTGCACATCGGAGGCAGTAAATAACCACTGCTGGGGATGGGCTTTTACCGAAGACGTGGACCTTTCTCCGGGTCATTGTCTTTGAACCAAAGGAACCTGAGAAAGTTATGATCTTCAGGTCGCACCAGGAAACAATGGAACATTTGTTGTATGTCCACTGTAAAGGCGATCGGCTCTTTTCTGAACTGGAGGAGGACCCCTATCAGGGTGCTGTTGAGGTCTGGTCAGTCAGTAACACTCGGTTCAGAGACAGACCTTTATGTTGTGCGCTAGAGTTGAAGACGACTCTTATTTGAGAGGGCTTCCTGGGATGGTAAACCCTACAGTAAGGCAAGTACCAGTGTTCCTCTTCAGGTTTCAGTGGGGGAGCTTCCTCTACATGTCCACTCTGAAAGATTTTCTCCATGAACAAGATGAACTGTTCTTTCATTTCAGGTTTCCTCCTGAAAGATCATTTCAGTGAATTGAGGTGTTCGAGTGCCTGTGTGCGGTTGTCAGGGAGTTGTGACCGTGGAGCTCTGAAGGGTAGAGAAGCCACCCAACTATTACTTTCATCCTTGTAAACCTCTCTATCCATAATATTCAGGAACTGCATGTCTTCTGTTGAAGGAGCCTCTGAGTCATCATCCTTTGTGGTTTGGAACACATCACCAACTGAGATGTTTTGTGTCTTACTGGGGAATTTTCCTGTAAGAGTGGAAGTGAAGGGGCCTCACTGTTGCTGTCTCTCCCCTTCACAGTGTAGCAGTTAGGACAAGGTTGAAAGAGAGAAGGCCGTCCATTTCTCAGTATGTTGGTGTAGTACGAGGTGACCAAGGGTGGTTTGTGGGTGTCTCCTATGCACACATTACCTACAATGACCCATCCCAGGCCCAGCTTCTGGGCATAAGGTGCATCATGTGGGCCACTGACTTTTCTTTGTACTTTATGTACTCTACTTATGTCTCTGCTGAGCAGAAACACAATTGGGGCATGTGGATCAAACTCAGGGATATGCTCTGCAATGCGTTTCAAGTGAGTGTGATTTGCTGCAACATCTGGTGTTGGTATTTCTAAGCGATTGTCTGGAATCTTGTTGCATTCAATCAGTGTTGGCAATGTGAGTGTAACGCTGCCATCAATGGCCTCCACTATAAAGCCACATGCTTGTCTGCCTTCTGTTTCCAGTGTCCCTGTGCATGTTTTCAAGGAGTATGGTGAGGGGCTCCCTGAAATGCCAACTAGATCAAAGAACTCTGAACATGCAAGTGATCTATTGCTTTGATCGTCTAATATTGCGTACAGTCGGGATGCAACCTCAGGGAGACTGGCTGGATACATCTTTACAAGGCATATTTTTGAACAGGAGCGTCCTGAGATGTCCTTCCCACAGAACTCAGTGCATGTGGTAGAAACAGTAGCCTCCCCTTGATCAATGTCTCCCTCCCCACCATTCTCTGCTGCGGGGGTTTCTGTGCTGAAGGACCAAGGTGCAGGTCCAGGGTGTAGTGCTGCAACATGTGCCTTACTTCCACACTCTATGCAGTTGGCTTCTTCCCCACAGTTCTTTACCAAATGTATAGTCTTGCAGCACTTATAGCAGAGCCCATTTTTCTTTAAGAATGCTTTTCTTTCTTCGATGTGTCTTTCTCTGAACCCACGACATTTAGGTAAGGGGTGAGGTCTGAATTTTTTATCATAGGTACACTTCAACTGAGATTACTGCATTTTCCTCTTTGTCACTCAGGTCATCTTTAGAACACAAAAGGTTATCATCTTTCAATAAAACATTTGATGGATAGCAAAGAATAAAGACAAAGTATCACCATTATGGTATTTTTTTTTATTATTATTACATATTGGATCAGCGTATTATCACTGTATCAGCTAGGGGTGAATGTGGTGCAGTTTCACACACTGTAACAAAAGATGATTTAAGGAAAACAGCTGACAGAATATCAACTACATATCTATGGTTCAGTGAAGTCAAGTCATTGAGTATCCACTGGTATTGTTTGTCCCCGCATCCATTACACCATAGAAACTGACTGGGGTGCTGAATGGCATCCACTCAGGCAGACTATTGGTCCATCCCCACATCTCAAAAGTAACAATTTATCTGTCATACACAGGAAAAATATGGGCATCCGACCTGCTGGGGTCCTCAACACTGTGGTACCTGCAAGCTAATTCATGCACAGAAAATCCATAATGCAAAGCATAGTTTTCAACTGAGTCTTCCAAAGTATCTGCTCATATCTGCTCACTTATAATGACCGGGTCCAGGAAGTCATTGAAAGACTAGTCCTTATTTTTGATCCAGGACAATTGCAACCCCAGACACTCCCACTCCTTGCTCAGCTTCCCAAAATGCTGCAGTCACAGCATCCATTGATTCTGTAGAGATCACAGCATTGACTGTGAAGTCACATCAGTAAAGCTTTCCTTGCCACCAAAAAGCACCTCAGCCATTGGTTTCCACAATTCTCCGCAACATACTGCCTACTGCAAGCACTGAAAAGTCCAAAATCCAGAACACATCACTGATAAACAACAGGCTTCAGTTTTGTGTGTGTGTGTGTGTGTGTGTGTGTGTGTGTGTGTGTGTGTGTGTGTGTGTGTGTGTGTGTGTGTGCACCATGCATACTTTTTGTTTTCAAATGCCTGCACGCTTATAATCAGGCTTTAAAGCTATTGATGTTTGTCTTTAATTTACCTTTTTATACTTTTTTATGTTTCTATTCACTTTTTTGTTTGGCTTTACATTTGTCAGTTTTAAACCTGTACACTATGCTATCTTTGGACCAAACCAGGGAAATATAATTTCATTACTGTGAGAAGACAATAAAAGATCCTTTAATGTGGCCTTTATTTAAAATGATTATGCAGCAAAAATATGATACAAACTGTTGGGGTTGATATTTCGCTACTGCACTGACATTTCACCTTACTATCAGATAGCAGAGCAGCTGATGCGCAGAGGGACGAGGACCACCTCACTATGTTAATGTTTCTTTTTCAGGAGGGAGGACTGGCAAAAGGAGTCTCCAAAAGACACTGACATTGTCACTTAGGGAGTGGCACGGTCACATGACTTGACTTCAGTCATCTCAGCTTAAGCCCTGCTTCTAGATTTAACCTGTGTCCTCAATCAAGCTTTCCCAAAGCCTCTTCACTTCATATGTGAAGTGCTTTAGTGCACATCATACAGCCTGAGCAGCACAAGATGTCCCCCAAAGTTCAAAATTTGTATGGCAGACTTCAAAGCTTATAGTCATAACACACCATGAAAGTCAAATGCTTCAACACTGATGCAGTAACAGGTTTTTGTAGGAGTTTGTAAGTTGCTCTTTCCAAAAAAATGTTTCATTCAGTATATCAATCAATCAATTCAATCAATTTTTTTATATAGCGCCAAATCACAACAAACAGTTGCCCCAAGGCGCTTTATATTGTAAGGCAGGCCATACATAATTATGTAAAACCCCAATGGTCAAAACGACCCCCTGTGAGCAAGCACTTGGCTACAGTGGGAAGGAAAAACTCCCTTTTAACAGGAAGAAACCTCCAGCAGAACCAGGCCCAGGGAGGGGCAGTCTTCTGCTGGGACTGGTTGGGGCTGAGGGAGAGACCAGGAAAAAGACATGCTGTGGAGGGGAGCAGAGATCGATCACTAATGATTAAATGCAGAGTGGTGCATACAGAGCAAAAAGAGAAAGAAACAATGTATCATGGGAACCCCCACAGCAGTCTACGTCTATAGCAGCATAACTAAGGGATGGTTCAGGGTCACCTGATCCAGCCCTAACTATAAGCTTTAGCAAAAAGGAAAGTTTTAAGCCTAATCTTAAAAGTAGAGAGGGTGTCTGTCTCCCTGATCTGAATTGGGAGCTGGTTCCACAGGACAGGAGCCTGAAAGCTGAAGGCTCTGCTCCCATTCTACTCTTACAAACCCTAGGAACTACAAGTAAGCCTGCAGTCTGAGAGCGAAGCGCTCTATTGGGGTGATATGGTACTACGAGGTCCCTAAGATAAGATGGGACCTGATTATTCAAAACCTTATAAGTAAGAAGAAGAATTTTAAATTCTATTCTAGAATTAACAGGAAGCCAATGAAGAGAGGCCAATATGGGTGAAATATGCTCTCTCCTTCTAGTCCCCGTCAGTACTCTAGCTGCAGCATTTTGAATTAACTGAAGGCTTTTTAGGGAACTTTTAGGACAACCTGATAATAATGAATTACAATAGTCCAGCCTAGAGGAAATAAATGCATGAATTAGTTTTTCAGCATCACTCTGAGACAAGACCTTTCTGATTTTAGAGATATTGCGTAAATGCAAAAAAGCAGTCCTACATATTTGTTTAATATGCGCTTTGAATGACATATCCTTCATATATGAAGGAGTACACCTAAAGCCCCCATCACACATAGCAAGAATGTACAGGAACCAGGCCAAAACTGCAAATATTGCCATCATCGGACACAGTCAGGAGGGAAAGAGGCGTGGTCAGTAGTGTCAGAACGCAGCCACACTACCTCGTACACACCTGCACGATGGCATCCAGAGTGTCTGTAGACAACAGGTAGATGACACCGACTGCTGTCAGATGGCCATAAAAGGCACTGAAGACTGCCCAATGTCCAAATGTCTGGATGGCAAACACGGGACCGGAGTGGGAGCCAGTGCTGTGTTCCTCCCTTTGCACAGTCCCTGCAGGTACTGGACACCAGAGTACAACCAACATATGGACCGGACTCACACCATATTTGTCAATGCTGGTATGGTGCTGTCTCACTTACTCATGCAATCACATCTGCACTCGTCCTCCCCTTCCGACTGCTACTGAGTCCTCATGTGTGTGTGTACACTGAACTGATCACTCAGCTGTGTGTGTATGTGTGTGTTCATAACAGCTGAATGAGCCCCTAAGCATGTTGCATGTGTGCATGGCCCACATGTGTGCAGCGCTCACACACGCTGGAGTGAAATGATGAAATGATCACTCAGCTCTGTGTGTGTGTGTGTGTGTGAGTTCAGAATGGCTGCATGAGCCACTACGCATGCATGCATTGTCGCGGGCATACGTGTCCGTGCCACGGGACACTTTTGCTGAAGGTTTACTGGCAGTGGGCCAAGCAGTCACACCATGCATCAGACACAGCCTTTCCAGTGAGCTTTATTTATTTTATTTATTTATTTATTTTTTTTTTTGCTCACTTTGGGAGCACAACACAACTCTGGACACTGGATGTCGGGTTGGATCATCACATGGGATTTAATTTTGCTGTGGTAATTTGCAGCACACAGGAGCCTGAAGAGAGGCTTTTCATCACAGGCTGTGGTTTCTGGATCCTGTGTGCCATGAGCTCTGCACTGTGAAATGATCGGTGGTTCCATCCTAGAGGTGAGTTTCATGTGTAATAATGTTGTCATGGCCTGGCGTGGTCTCAGTGGCAGTGGTCTCATTACTGCACATGAGAGGGGGTAGCGACACACGTTGCTTTTGGTTTGATTGCGCACTGTTCACACCCACTGTACATGATGAATGTATGCCACATACATGTTATTACATGTCAACATTTCCTTTTCCCTCCCTGGCCGGGGTCCAGTAGAAGAGGACATCCATGGCACAACATGCCGGCAGGCTTTGCTGTGACCGATTGATCTCACAGCTCAATCAACCACAATCAAATCCTTTCAGATGCTGTTTGGATGCGGTTCAGAATATGTAGACTGCGATCAGATGACACAAAACTGCACAGACCACCTTCAGATGAGTGTCCCATCTCGATAGTGCCAAGAATGTTTTAAACATGGAGGAAGAGGGTGATGCTTGTTTTAATAACAGTCGGATTCCCCTGGTCCGCACCAGCACTAAGTCAGCTGCTTGGACATCAATCAATCAATTCAATCAATTTTTTATATAGCGCCAAATCACAACAACAGTTGCCCCAAGGCGCCCCCACATTGCAAGGCAAGGCCATACAATAATTATGTAAAACCCCAACGGTCAAAACGACCCCTGTGAGCAAGCACTTGGCTACAGTGGGAAGGAAAAACTCCCTTTTAACAGGAAGAAACCTCCAGCAGAAACCAGGCCCAGGGAGGGGCAGTCTTCTGCTGGGACTGGTTGGGGCTGAGGGAGAGAACCAGGAAAAAGACATGCTGTGGAGGGAGCAGAGATCGATCACTAATGATAAATGCAGAGTGGTGCATACAGAGCAAAAAGAGAAAGAAACAATGCATCATGGGAACCCCCCAGCAGTCTACGTCTATAGCAGCATAACTAAGGGAGGTTCAGGGTCACCTGATCCAGCCCTAACTATAAGCTTTAGCAAAAAGGAAAGTTTTAAGTCTAATCTTAAAAGTAGAGAGGGTTGTCTGTCTCCTGATCTGAATTGGGAGCTGGTTCCACAGGAGAGGAGCCTGAAAGCTGAAGGCTCTGCCTCCCATTATACTCTTACAAACCCTAGGAACTACAAGTAAGCCTGCAGTCTGAGAGCGAAGCGCTCAATTGGGGTGATATGGTACTACGAGGTCCCTAAGATAAGATGGGACCTGATTATTCAAAACCTTATAAGTAAGAAGAAGAATTTTAAATTCTATTCTAGAATTAACAGGAAGCCAATGAAGAGAGGCCAATATGGGTGAGATATGCTCTCTCTCTTCTAGGCCCCGTCAGTACTCTAGCTGCAGCATTTTGAATTAACTGAAGGCTTTTAGGGAACTTTAGGACAACCTGATAATAATGAATTACAATAGTCCAGCCTAGAGGAAATAAATGCATGAATTAGTTTTTCAGCATCTCTGAGACAAGACCTTTCTGATTTTAGAGATATTGCGTACATGAAAAAGCAGTACTACATATTGTTTATATGCGCTTTGAATGACATATCCTGATCAAGGATCTGGTTAGACACAATGTTTCTAAGATTTGTGGGGCCAAGTACAATAACTTCAGTTTTATCTGAGTTAAAAGCAGGAAATTAGAGGTCATCCATGTCTTATGTCTGTAAGACAATCCTGCAGTTTAGCTAATTGGTGTGTGTCCTCTGGCTTCATGGATAGATAAAGCTGGGTATCATCTGCGTAACAATGAAAATTTAAGCAATACCGTCTAATAATACTGCCTAAGGGACGCATGTATAAAGTGAATAAATTGGTCCTAGCACAGAACCTTGTGGAACTCCATAATTAACTTTAGTCTGTGAAGAAGATTCCCCATTTACATGAACAAATTGTAATCTATTAGAAATATGATTCAAACCACTGCAGCGCAGTGCCTTTAATACCTATGGCATGCTCTAATCTCTGTAATAAAATTTTATGGTCAACAGTATCAAAAGCAGCACTGAGGTAACAGAACAAGCACAGAGATGAGTCTACTGTCCGAGGCCATAAGAAGATCATTTGTAACCTTCACTAATGCTGTTTCTGTACTATGATGAATTCTAAAACCTGATGAAACTCTTCAAATAGAACATTCTCTGCAGATGATCAGTAGCTGTTTTACAACTACCCTTTCAAGAATTTTTGAGAGAAAAGGAAGGTTGGAGATTGGCCTATAATTAGCTAAGATAGCTGGGTCAAGTGATGGCTTTTTAAGTAATGGTTTAATTACTGCCACCTTAAAAGCCTGTGGTACATAGCCAACTAACAAAGATAGATTGATCATATTTAAGATCGAAGCATTAAATAATGGTAGGGCTTCCTTGAGCAGCCTGGTAGGAATGGGGTCTAATAAACATGTTGATGGTTTGGATGAAGTAACTAATGAAAATACTCAGACAGAACAATCGGAGAGAAAGAGTCTAACCAAATACCGGCATCACTGAAAGCAGCCAAAGATAACGATACGTCTTTGGGATGGTTATGAGTAATTTTTTCTCTAATAGTTAAAATTTTGTTAGCAAAGAAAGTCATGAAGTCATTAATAGTTAAAGTCAATGGAATACTCAGCTCAATAGAGCTCTGACTCTTTGTCAGCCTGGCTACAGTGCTGAAAAGAAACCTGGGGGTGTTCTTATTTTCTTCAATTAGTGATGAGTAGAAAGATGTCCTAGCTTTACGGAGGGCTTTTTTATAGAGCAACAGACTCTTTTTCCAGGCTAAGTGAAGATCTTCTAAATTAGTGAGATGCCATTTCCTCTCCAACTTACGGGTTATCTGCTTTAAGCTACGAGTTTGTGAGTTATACCACGGAGTCAGGCACTTCTGATTTAAAGCTCTCTTTTTCAGAGGAGCTACAGCATCCAAAGTTGTCTTCAATGAGGATGTAAAACTATTGACGAGATACTCTATCTCACTTACAGAGTTTAGGTAGCTACTCTGCACTGTGTTGGTATATGGCATTAGAGAACATAAAGAAGGAATCATCTGAACAAATGGGACCAAATATGTAGACTGCTCACAGACTGCCATCCGTAGGTCTTGTACTCTCCTCCTATGAGGAAGAAGTTTGACTTTGTGCTTTTTATTCTTCTATGAGGAAGAAGTTTGACTTCATGTTTTGTACTCTGCACACATTTTCTGAGTGCCATCCGAGTGGTGTTAGGTGTTCGTGCATCACCTGGAATTTGGCAAACACCTGCCGCGAGAAGGTGTGATGGGCTTGCACAGTGCACGCTTTGTCTTTCAGGCACTTGTGTGCGCATATAGTTGTAGCAACAGGTGTATGAGGTGTTGGCGACAAGAACGACATTACACGGTTTGTACACGATTCCTGCGTCATGTGCACTAAGTGTGCACTTCATCCAAACTTCGCACTATGTGTGAAGAGGCCCTAAGATTTGTACCTTTGAATCTTCAAACCACTAACGATCTTAAATTGAAAATCACTTGCTTGGTGTCTCATTTGTCATCTGTGTCAGACACATTAGCTGACACATTAGCATTTATTTTGTCCAGTGTGTTTCAATGTAATTTTAGCTTAATGTGCACTGTCCCCTGTCCACTGCAGAAGGTGGCAGTAATGCACCATCAGGGCTGGAGTAGGACAAAAACTTGGCCGTGGACCTTTTGGTCCAGATTGGCCCACCCTACAATTTGTGTACAGATACTGTACCAGCTCGCTCCCTGTTGAAGTACATAGAAACACGTAAGTCCCTTATTAACACTACTATACTGAACATTATTATCACTTTACCGAGGTGTTGCTAGGCCGGTATCTTAGATTTACGTCGACGCTATCTGGCTATACCCGCCCGCTGTGCGTAAACAAATGACATCATAGCGCACACGCAGAACTGTCCGCAGAGGAAAACATAAAAAGGTGAGAAGTGTGTGTTGGTCCCAATATGGATATTCTGGATGATTTTCTCATGGATAGTACGACAATGAACAGCGCAGCCAAAGCAGCCAGCTTGATGAGGGCGCACTGCGAATTCGGAGAGCAGCGCGCTCCAGCCGACATGCGAAAAGTTAAAGTGAGCCAATTTTTTATGTACGCATTACGTGTTGTGTATCTCAGTAAAGTGAAATAATGCAAATAACATGCTGTTGTCATGCGGTATGCATTTTCTGAGTCCCTTCCATTCATGGTTTGGCCAACCGGCCGTGAACGTCGGGCCTCTGAAAATGCATACCACCCTCCAAAAGCATGTTATTGTATTAATATCCATTTATATTCTGGAGCCTTGAATAAAATAAATTATGACTACACAGTATGTTGCTGCTCTTAATTTTTTCTCTGACATTTGTTGCTCTTAGCAGTATCAGAGCTTTTTTCTTTTCCCTCAGTTTTTCTGCATTGCTTTTCCAGTTTTTTCTCCATTTTTGACTCACTTTTTTTGTGTGTTCTACTGTTCTCTCTCTTTCTCATCATGATTGCTTATCATTAAAGGTAATTGGAAGAGAGGGGGGTCTAGAACCTGTGTTGGGGGGACTCCTAGGCCTCTGTAGCCTAACATAGGGCCACAATTGGGTCAGTATTCTTTTGACAGACAAGCCACTGGGGCCTATGCTACGTCTGCAGGCTCCAGCTGAACTCTGTGGGCTGGTGCATGCCTTTCTCCCTGGACCAGGTGACTTTGATGTACTCCCAATGACTAATCCACCCCTGTACACCATTAAGATTTATGCCAACCACTGTAAAAGAAGAAGAAAAAGATGACTGGTATGAAAGCGATTTGTGTGTGTGTGTGTGTGTGTGTGTGTGTGTGTGTGTTGTGTGTGTGTGTGTGTGTTGGTGTGTGTGTGTGTGTGTGTGTGTGTTAGGGAACTAGTGAATACAATAAATCATGCTCTCAAACTAAACCCATGCCCTTGATAAAAAATAGACAATATCACTTTCATACTACTGAGAACTCCAGTTGTTTGAGACTATAACAACAGCTACAAGTAGGACAGCTAGGCTAAGTGGCTATTATGTTTAAAAAGGTCTTACTTAGGGTTGCCAACCGTCCCTTGAAAACGGAATCGTCCCTTATTTGGAAATAAATGTGCATTCCGTATTGACCTGAAACGGGACAGTTTGTCCCGTATTTCTGTGAAAATCAGAAAGTCTGTAAAATGTCAATGGAATTGACTGGCGCTTTATATGGAAACTTACGGTAAATTTGATCCCAGCCTCTCTCCTGCTCTTCACCAATGAGCTGACAGACACGAGTTGACCATACAGAATCACTCTTCTCTCATTGGTCGAGGGGCATCTGTTCGCAAGAAGATACCGGACAAGAGAGAGACGTCATGAGCCGACGACATGGCTGATACTGACACCACCACTGCAGATGCACCCACGAATAGCATCGTTACTTCTCCTCGAAAAAAAAAAAAGAATGCAAAAATACAGGGGCGATTGGGAAAAGGAAAATGGCTGAGTGGAAAAGGTGCGCGACAACTGCTATAAAGCGCACTCTGTACTGTACGGCCGTGTGTTTTCTGTAGCCCATGGTGGACTGGCCGACTTGAAGCAGCATGCTTCTAGTGCAGGACACATGAAAACCATATCTGCCAGAGGCAGATATATGTTTTAAACCCTCTGGTTAAATCATAGCTCCGTTTTTACATGGGGTTCCAAACCTGCCCTTTCGAGTTGCGTTGTTTATAACAACGCAACTCAAAGGCTTTTACATTAACTGCATTCATTTAAGGCTAGCTATATGGGAACAGTCAGTCTGATGATCAAACCGCAGCTGATCAATAATGAAATCAGTGTATTCAATATGGGAAATGCTATGAATATTTTTATGGTCTGTATTTTGTAATATTACATTGAATAATAATACATAATGTTACAAGTAATATAGATGAATAATAAAACACTTAAACTGTACACATCACATACACGGCCTACAACCAACCATACACATTTCTTGGGTTTCAAACAGATAATAGCATGCATCAGTGCTTTACAGGTAGTTGATATACTACACATAAACTATAGCCTACCTATGATAATGTCGTCTTTTTTCTAATTTACAGGTTACTGCTGCAGAGGTAGCCCATGTCTACCACACTGTAATGCATGCTTTAAGCTATAACTCAGCTGACTGTGCACTAAAGCTGACTCTGCGAACGCTGAATGACTCCAGCATCGCAAAGAAGATGTCCTGTGGGAGGACAAAAGCCGAGGCAGTTGTCACCGATGTCCTCTCTCCCAAGGCAACAGAAGAGGTGATCAAAACACTGAAAAGTGGTGGAAATTCGCTCCCATTCTCTCTCCACACCGATGCTTCCAATAAGGGAAATCGGAAGATGTTTCCCTTGGCCGTGCAGTTTTTTACGCCAAAGAATGGGGTTGTCAACAAGGTGTTAGATTTTTTTGAAAATCCAGATGAGTCTGCAGAGGGAATAGTAAAAACAATACGAAGTTCTCTTCAAAACATGGGTCTATCCCTAGATGATGTTTCTGCATTCAGTGCTGACAATGCAAATGTCAATTATGGCATCCACAATTCTGTGTTCACAAAATTGAGAGAGGTCAACAGTGAGATCCTTCGTGGCAACTGCCATGCACATATCGTCCATAACACGGTGAAAAAAGCCCTGGACAAGCTCTCAATTGATGTGGAAAATATTGTCCTAAAGATATAGCTTCTTTTCCACCTCTGCCAAAAGGAGAGAGTCCCTGAAGGTTTTGTGAATTCTGTGATGTTGAGTTCCATGAAATCCTGCGCCATGTTGTGACAAGATGGCTGTCACTCAACCCTGCAATCACCCGCCTCTGCAGAACTGGGTCCCGCTGAAGTCCTATCTCATCAGCATTGGTGAGGAGTGTCCAAAGCACCTGAAAGAACTGCTGAAGTTGACAGAAGATGCTGTAGATGAGGAAGAGGCCGACACTGTGGAAGTGTACCTTCTCTTCTGCAACAACGTGCTGTCTATGTTTGAAGAAGTGGTAAAAAACCTGGAGAAGAATGCGACTACATCTGTTGATCTCTATTCCATCATGGACTGTTTCTTGAAAAAACTAGTTCAGAGAAGAAATGATGCCTTTTACGGGTACCTAACAAGACAGAAGCTCCAGCGTCCGCCATCTGCTGCTGAAGTTGCCAGGCAGGAGTTTACAGCCTTCTTAAACACTGCCATCAGTTATGTGGAGAAGTGGTTTGACTTCTCTGAGGAAAACTGGCTCTTCCACCTGCAGCCCCTCTCGCTGGCATCTGGGAAGATCTCCTTTGATGACATTGAGAACATCAGCGAGCGGCTTCATCTGGTTGGCAGGTAAGAATGAAGCAATTGCCAATTTAGTGATAAACCATATTTTATTATTGTTGATTATTAGAAATAAATACAATTATAATTTATACAATTGGACACAATCATAAACTTACTGTACACTATATACACATATTACTTTTGCACAACTTACAAATTCAAACAGTTCATATGAATGGGTAAAAAAAACTACATAGTTAATACTGTATAAAATATACATTATTAATAATACAAATGTATTATGTACCACTTATGACTCAGGTCACCTTCTTATGTCTATTGGCAGACTGAACATCTCTATGGATCAGGTTTATGATGAGTGTGTGACTGCAAACAGCCTTCTGGAACACCTCACTACAGCACCCCAGGAGAAGGAGTGGCAGTCCAAGGGAACAGCAGAGCGATGGATGCAAGTACTTCAGGCAGCTGACATCCCCAACATCCAGGCAGTATCCTTTGTCCTCAGCATTCCGTCGTCCACTGGATTTGTGGAGAGGATTTTCTCTTTCATGAAGAATAAGTGGACTGATGTGCGTAACAAATGTTCTACTGAATTAATTAGAAGCGAGCTTATTGTCGGTCTAAATTATGAAATGACTTGTTCAGAGTTTTACTCTGTAGCACTGAAAGACAACTCCTGACTGCAGCAAGGGCTCAAAAGAAATACAAATGGAAAAAATAGGCTGTCTCCACTCTCCACATGAAGTGACATCAGGCTTTTGGTGTCTAAGTTTATTCTTTTGTAGCCTACTATAACTGTAACCTACAGTCATGGCACGAGTAGTTACTTTTCAGATTTTTTTTTTTTTTTTTTTGCACTTTTTATTACACTAAATGTGTAAATGTGCACTGTTACACTGTTTTGCACTGTTACATTGTTTGGATGATGCAATTTTTCTATTGTTTTTGTTTTTATACAATTTTAAGTTAAATAACACTACAGAGAGATTTTTTTAAATATTTTTTATGCTTTGAAGCAGGAAAGGATGCATATTGTATTTGTGAGTGAAAATTTATTTTGCACTAAAAATAAATTGGTAAATAATAATTTGTTTTCAACACGTTCATATCAGAACAAATGCATGTATGTATCTACTTAAATTCAGGGTCAAGTCAATAGTCAAATGGTTAAAAATCATTTCACACACACGCTGGGAAGGGTGAAGGCAATGGTCGGATCGGTCGGTCGGCCCTGCCAGTGAGGTGTCCCTTATTTATTTTTCAGAGAGTTGGCAACCCTAGTCTTACTACAACATTGAACAGATGTTTTCAGTTCAGTCCCTACAATAAGAAGTTCACACTGAGTTTTTTGTGCCTGGTACAATAATATTGATTAGGCAGTTATTTTAGATATGTTATTTTAGAGATGTTGAAATGGGCCGGTTGCCTACCTGGGTTGTTGCCATTCAGCGTTGCCATTTAGAACTTAAGGTGGTTCTGTGTCATAGAAGCTGCAAAGTGCAGCACTACCACCTGCTCACATAGGGTAAACCGGGTCACATAGTTACATGTGGCAAATTATTACAGCACACTATCCAGAAGCTACATGTGTGCACCATTTCTAATTTTAGCCCTGGTGCCTGTGTACTGTTAGACTTTCATCACTACTGTGCCTGAGTCCAGTATCCATTCAGTATTAAAGCGTGTGTGTGTGTGTGTGTGTGTGTGTGTGTGCTCAGCTTGTATGCTGAGGTAGACATGAGCTGTTGAGTGAAGGCATCTACGTATATAATACAACATCTAAAATTGAAGTGTTTCCTGTCAGTTTTTGAGTCACTCCTGTCAACCCAGGAAAAATTGGAAATTTTAACACAACAGACACTACATGGATCCCACTTCAACAAGAGTTAAATAAACTCTCTTATAGTGTGACATCAGCTCTATCATCTTGTCCAATCAAGTTTTTCAACTGCAATTAGAGTCATTCACAGCCAGAGTTGATTTAACACTGTGAGAGTGTATATACTGTAGTTTTGGCATCGTTTATTTTGCTCTGCAAAATTTACTGTGAACTTACCCCGGTGCATGTAACACCTTTCCCAAGTACCGAAGTAAAAGGTTAAATTGTAAATGGACTGCATTTTATATAGCGCTTTTTCATCTTCATCAGAAGCAAAGCACTTTACAACTATGCCTCAAATTCACCAATTCATACAGACACACTCACACACCGATGTCAGGGTGATGTCATGCAAGGCACTCACTATACACTGGGACCAACTTGGGGATTAAGGACCTTGCCCACGAGCCCAGGTTACAAGACCTTCAGTGGATTCAAGTATTAAAATGTCAGACGCGTTTCGACTAGGTCTTCATCAGTGTGACACACTGATGAAGACCTAGTCGAAACGCGTCTGTGCTCCTGATCCTGTCGTCTTGCCGTGAGTCATTAAAACTTTTATTAAGAAGGACACTTGAGTGTTGCTGGCTATATTTTATTGACTTAGTTTTTGAGCCCTGCACCTCCACTCCTGGTACCTGTGAGTGTTCGTTTTTTTCTCTGCTAAGAGTGAACTGTTTCTCATTCATGTCATTTCATAACTGTATGTCTGTGACTATGGGTCATCTACAGAGGAACAGATGGATCATATTTGTATTTCCCGCTTGATAAGAGGGATTCAGTAAAAAGTGCTGTGTTTTTTTATGGTGTATGGTTTTATTTTTTATTTTAAATACATCTATCTCTTTGTTGATTTCAGGCATTTTCCCACACCATTTACAGACCACTGACGGTAATTCAGTAGTAAAGTTTCGGGTTGGCAATCAGTAAAGTGCAGGTATGAATCCCATGGGTGATATGTTTTGTTTAAAATTATTTTTTATTTATTCCACATCAGTGGTGCAATGTGGTTCCACAGGTTTTTATGTTTGATCTATTCCACATAAGCGGCACGATGTGGTTCCAAGGGTACCAGCTGGTTTTTTATTTATTCCACATCAGCAGCGTGATGTGGTTCCACAGGTACCAGTTGCTTTTCATGTTTTATTTATTCCACATAAGCGGTGCAATGTGGTTCCACAGGTACCAACTGGTTTTTATTTTTTATTTATTCCACGTCAGTGGCACAATGTGGTGTACCTCACACTGTGTTCCTGCTCGTAAGACACTGTTGCATGTATGAACCCTTGCACTGGGATAGTGCAGGCCTGCCTGTCAGCGCAATGTTTCGTGGTGCGCTGATTCGAACTGTTTCACGCTGTTTCACCACCATTTGACCAAACTTCGCAGTATGTGTGAAGGGGCCTTTATTTTCCCCTATTGCTGACTATTCTGTGGCCACAAGAACTTGTTTATTTTTATGCCTGGTACAAAAAATTAATTAGCCCATTGGCTTCTGCTTGCTAACACTATGTTTGCATTTTATAAATGCTGTAATTAGATTAATTTTGTTTCATGTGGCAGGAAGCAGTACTGTTATGTTTCAAAATAAGTGTGACTTATAAGCCACTTATAAGTCATTTTTTTTCCTCTCCATGATGCATTTTTGGACAAATGTAATGTAAAGCCCAGTGCGACCTATAGGCCAGAAAATTTGATGTGTAAAAGTGGAAAATTTAGAGCATAGCAATATGGATAAGCAAATGAACAGTTCCTCACATCATATCGTGCAGAAGGAAGTTTTGTGTGCAACCACTTAGACAACAAGAGCAATAAGCTGTCTGTGAAACGGTTCAGTCTCCACACACGCCCCCCAAACAAAAACGGATTAGTGACAGTATGCAATATGTGGTAATATGCAAATGCATCAATTGTATACACGTTGAAATATACCGGGACTACTTTGTTGCTGTGGAGAGAGGACAAACACTGCAGAGTCCTTAAGACATTAAATTAATTACATTCCAATTATAACGTTGTGTGCCTCACTCAATATATTTTCTGTTGGAACTGTGCACCGCTGGTCCACTAAGAGGCCTCCTGTATCAGGGTGCACTGACAACAGTTGTTGAAGACGTTGGTGTTACACACAGTTACTCATTTGTTCATGCTGCAAAAATAAAGCTTCAGGCTCTGCTCAAAAGATAACATCAGATCGGACCCAAATGAAACTGAGCCAAATATGCAGAAATATGAAATTTGACAATATACGAGGGAGCTTATAGCTGAACAGGAATGAGGTCATTTTAGAGCCTCAGGCCTCTGACATCAGCTCAGTCATCGTTATTCCTCAGCACAGATGCTGAAATAAACAAGAAACCCTGCTTCAGGATGTCTGGTTCATATGAGATTAAAAGCTAATAGAGGGAAACCAAGACAGGAATGACATTAGCTCTTGTCAAACTGTCTGAGGATGTGATTGGAAGAGTTTGACTCCGATACTGAAAATAATAAAATCCCCAAATCCATGTGTCTGGAAACACTAGCAGCAGCAGCAGCATCGATTAGCGCAGCTGTTTGAGCTTGTCTTTCATATCCTGTGATGTTATTGGTGTGGATCGTGTTGTGTGGACCTGGTGTGGAGGTGTACAACAGATACATATTGGACCTTTGCTGACTGCAGATTGGATTTATGTCCTGTAGCATTTAACTGCCTGTAAAGTGTTGGATGACTTTAACAGTCAGTATGACTGAACTGTTTTTTTTAGTCAGTATTAAAAATTCCTTAGATTTCAGGCGTGTAGTCCTTTTGATCTGTGCTGTCACATGCGTTTATATTCTGCTGCCCTATGGTAATCTGCAAAACAATGTGATTTAATACTGTGATTGGAGAAGCAGTTATGCTTGAGGACATTTTCAATGGGCGACAGGTCTGGACTGCAGCAGGCCAGTCTAGTACCCGCACTCTTTTACTACGAAGCCACGCTGTTATAACACATGCAGATGTTGCTTGGCATTGTCTTGCTGAAATAAGCAGGGTCGTCCCTGAAAAAGACATTGCTTGGATGGCAGCATGTGTTGCTCCAAAACCTGGATGTACCTTTCAGCATTGATGGTGCCATCACAGATGTGTAAGCTGTCCATGCCATGGGCACTAACACCCCCCCCCCCCCCCATACTATCACAGATGCTGGCTTTTGAACTTTGCGCTACTAACAATCTGGATGGTCACTGCTTGTTTACTCCACTTGAGCTGTATTCATGTTCGAGATTATATCGCGCCACATAGCACGACATTTGTGCGTGAAGATTTTTTGAACATTTCAAAATTCTCTGTGCATAATAGCAGTACCGGTGCCCCTCTGGCGTCCTGTCTCCATCTGTTAAAGACGAGTTTACTCTCCAGGATGACAAAAGTCATGAGGAAAAGGCAGGCTCGTGTCAGTGCACTTTAACAATCAACTTGTCCAAGTCCAGCAAATGCTGCAAAGCCTGTATTGTTGGTGTGGAATAGTGATGCCGACGGCCCAAGTGCACTTCTTTTATGACCGCAACGCAGATGCCGTGCACGCACAACATGTGCACGATGCATTCATAATACACGCGTAATACTGCCGTGATAATCGCAATGCGTCGGATCCGTTTCCTCACAATATGCGTTATACAACCGTGATTGTTCATCATATATTTGCTATACATTATTAATATCAGTAAGTCATACTGGGGGACATTTGTCATTTTTGGCCATTTTTGTTGCAGACAACAACGAATGCCCGTAATCTGTGTACTCAATTCATGCACAATTAATCCTCTCCCCAGTGGGACCGGGCCCTTACATGAAACCCTACAAACAGGTTTAAAGACAGCCTGATTCATTACCAACATGCCAAGGTCATTAAGGTATCTTTCCCAAGGTTGGTAAGAGTTTCAAGTATGTTCACACGACTCTTGATTTGTGACTTCAATTCAGTAATGTCTGTTTGAGATTCCAGGAAACAATTGTCACCTGTAGTTTTCTCACCGGCTTTGCCATTCAGGAAAATTCATGATACAGATGATGGAAGCAGCTGCATCTGCAACAGCAACCATGTCAAGAGGCACAATCATTGGCCACCCTCTATTTTTGAGTTTCACAGTGAACAATCCATCTAGACAGTCTAAATTTTCAACTCTGTTTTTGGTTTTATTTCAGTGGGTCAATATAACAATTTTGAGATCTCCTCCCTACACTGGCTGAAAATCATGACTATCATCTAGTCTGGATACATATGAGACGAGAATGATGTTGCCATCGAATACACACTGATGAATGTTCTGTGCATTGTCGGCCTGCCTGATTTCAGGTGGAATATTTGATTTGTTTTTTGCAGTGCGCTAACCAGGAGTACATATATCCATGGCACAGACAGAATCACCAGACAGACCTTGTGCTCTGTCCCTTTGGAAATTTTAATTCATATTTCAACTGGTGAATTCATACAAATATAAAATTACATATATCAAAACCTAATATGTCACTGGGGTCCATTGGACCCCAAGCCAATTTTCGGCTAGTGTATCAGAACTGGAAATAATTCATCAAAATATTTTTCTGTACTAAATCAGGGATAGGCACATAGGGATTACATGAAATATCAAGGTGTAAGCTTGTTAAATGCTCACACGGGAAGTAATGGAAACCTTGTGGGGTCCATTGGACCCCAAAAGACCTTAATCGGGGAAGAACAATATTTCTCAATGTTCAATTGCAAGGAATTTAAGGATTCCATCATCTACAGTCCATAATATAATCAGAAGATTCAGAGAATCTGGAGAACTTTCTAAACGTAAGCGGCAAGGCCGAAAACCAACATTGAATGCCCATGCCCTTCGATCCCTCAGGTGGCACTGCATTAAAAACCGACATCATTGTATAAAGGGTCTTACCGTGTTGTGTGGGCCACCAGAAGAGGAGGTACTGCTGGCCCACCACCAGAGGGCGCCCTGCCTGAAGTGCGGGCTTCAGGCACGAGAGGGCCCTGCCGCCACGGACACAGCCGGGGGTGACAGCTGTCACTCATTATCTCTTGACAGCTGTCACCCATCCATGCTTCATCATCTCACTCCATAAAACCCGGATATCATCTCCACCTCATTGCCGAGATATAGTCGAACCGTTCAGGTAATATTCTCAGCCTTAAAGTAAACTGTGTGTCAGTCTGAACTCTTTTTGCAGCTGCTTTCCTGTGGTGTTCCTTATCTGAGAGACTGGCGTTTGGTGTGATCAGCGACGGCTTCGCTTCACACCTCTACCAAATAAGTGGTTAGACAGGAGCTGCACGAGTGTGTGTTAGAGGTGGAGGTGGAATTCCCACCATTGTTGTTACTGGGTGTGCACACACCCATATCTTATTGTCTCTGCTCCCTGCCAGCAGTACCAGATCCGACCTTCGAAGACGGTGGCCACCTGGGGACTCGGGACTTGGCGGCTCCAGTATTCTCCGGGTTCAGTGGCGGAGGAAATTGTGTGGTTCTGGTTCATCTCAGGACAGATGTCTTCTATCCTCGAGCCTGCCCACACGTCACCCTTGTGATTGACTGTCTGCAAAATTTCACATTCCTCTGTGTTGTGGTTGTGTTCATTCACAACAGTAAAGTGTTCATATTCAACTCTTTCATTGTCCATTCATTTACGCCCCCTGTTGTGGGTCCGTGTCACTACACTTTCACAACATACCGTGTGGGCTCAGGAACACTTTAGAAAACCATTGTCACTTCACACAGTTCGTCGCTACAAGTGCAATTTAAAACTGTACTGTGCAAAGTGAAAGCCATACATCAACAGCATCCAGAAACACCGCCGCCTTCTCTGGGCCCGAGCTCATTTGAAATGGAAAGACACAAAGTGGAAAAGTGTGCTGTGTTCTGATGAGTCCACATTTCAAATTGTTTTTAGAAATCATGGACGTCGTGTCCTGCGGACAAAAGAGAGAAAAGACCATCCAGATTGTTACCAGCACAAAATTTAAAAAGCCAGCATCTGTGATGACACCATCAATGCTGAAAGCTACATCCAGGTTTTAGAGCAACACATGCGGACATCCAAGCAACGTCTTTTTCAGGGACGTCCCTGCTTATTTCAGCAAGCCGCATTCTGCACGTGTTACAACAGCATGGCTTCATAGTAAAAGAGTGCGGGTACTAGACCGGCCTGCCTGCAGTCCAGACCTGTTGCCCATTGAAGATGTGGGTCGCATTATGAAGCGCAAAATACGATAACGGAGACCCCGGACTGTTAACCAACGTTGTACATCAAGCAAGAATGGAAAAGACCCTACAAAGTTTCAACAATAGGTGTCCTCAGTTCCCAAAAGCTTATTGAGTGTTGTCAGATTAGCTTTTCAGATAACTCTGAAAACCATCAGTGGACCAATTAGCTTCCAATAAATTTAGCTCAGATAAATTTAGACCACTAACATATTTTTGGAGGCATAGTGAATAAATCTTAATAGTTAAAAACATTTGTGAAGTCTGAAATCAAAGACTTCAGTGTCTTCCTGTTAAATGTTTTTCAGCAGACATACAGCTCTATGCTCTGCAGGCAGAGGAGAGCTGTCTACAGGAGAAAAAGGAGAGGGAGAGGGAGAAGAGTAAAAAGATAATTTTCTTTACACCATGCTGACTCGCCGTCATATCACGCAAGTCATCAACAGGCATTCAGTTTTAACTTATGGTTAAAATTTTAACCAAACTAATTCCAGACAAGTTATTTAAATTAACATCACATCTGGCTTTTTATACAGAGAAAATATCAGCTATATGTTTTAGTTTTGAAGTACAAGGTCTGTGATAAAACTAACGTACCTTTTTATTTTTTTCAAAAACTATATGGATTTGAATCACGTGCGATTACATCAGACAACCTTGAACCCTCGTGCGCATGCGTGAGTTTTTTCATGCCTGTCAGTTACGTCATTCGCCTGTGGGCTGGCTTTGAGTGAGGAGTGGTCCACCCCTCCCATTGGAATCTCTTTGAGAACTTCCTGAGAGACTGACGCTTTGCTTGATCAAAATCTTTTCCAAAACTGTGAGGCACATCGAAGTGGACATCATTCGAGAAATTCAGCTGGTTTTCTGTGAAAATTTTAACTGCTGATGAGAGATTATGGACGGTTGCTGTCGCTTTAAGGACTGCCCACGGAGCGTGACGTTACGACGCGCCCTGAGCCGCCGCTGTCTGCCTGTTTCAAGCTGAAAGCTTCCAAATTTAAGCCTCTGTTGACCCAGGATGTCATGAGAGAACAGAAAACTTTCAGAAGAGGTCGGGATCAGCAGTTTATCTGGACATTCCACTGTTAAAGGAGATTTTGTAATAAAAGAATGTGCGGATGGGTCCGCGTGTTGGGACGCAGCCGGCGCCGCGCGCCGCCACAGGAAAAACACCTCTGTTGGAAGCCTTAAGGACAACTTGGAACATGTCCAGCTGTTAAACAATTTCTCAGATACTCACTCAACTGAAAGCCATCAAAAGCCGCCTGGTTTTTACAAATGGTTATCAACACGGAGGTGTTTTTCCTGTGCCGCTGCACCGCGCCAGCTGCGTCCAGACGCGCGGACCCGTCCGCACGTCTTTCATTAATAAAATCTCCTTTAACAGTGGAATGTCCAGATAAACTGTTGATCCCGACCTCTTCTGAAAGTTCTCTGTTCTGTCACGATGTCCTGGGTCAACAGAGGCTCAAATTTGGAAGCTTTCAGCTCGAAACAGGCAGACAGCAGCGGCTCAGGGCGCGTCGTGACGTCCTGCTCCCTGGGCAGTCCTTAAAGCGACAGCAACAGTCCATAATCTCTCATCAGCCGTTAAAATTTTCACTGAAAACCAGCTGAATTTCTCGAATGATGTCCACTTCGATGTGCCTCACAGTTTTGGAAAAAATTTTGATCAAGCAAAGCGTCAGTCTCTCAGGAAGTTCTCAGACAAAGAGATTCCGACGGGAGGGGTGGACCACTCCTCACTCAAAGCCAGCCCACAGGTGAATGACGTAACCGACAGGCGTGAAAAAACTCACGCATGCGCACGAGGGTTCAAGGTTGTCTGATGTAATCGCACGTGATTCAAATCCATATTTTTGAAAAAAATAAAAAGGTACGTTAGTTTTATCACAGACCTCGTAATGCACTAATTTTGAAGGTTTTAGTGTTTGGGATGTACATGCTGCAGTGCATTATGGGTAAAGTTTCACGACAGGAGAAATGCATTGAGACGCTCTGATCAGGGTGCTTTTTAACCACTGCACACGGACAACAGCATTAAACTCTTTGTATATTGTGCCTAAAACTCTCATGAATATATTGTCTTGGTTTATAGATGTTATTACTTCCTAATCACTTTGTCAGCCTCCTCTCAGCACTTATGATACTGCTGCTCCACAAGACCACGCTGTAAAAGCAGTTTAACTTTCTTGCTGTCTGCCATATTCATAAAAGCCTTTTGTGTAAAATTATTAGTTTATTGGGTGAGGTTTGATTTATTATATGAGACTGTGTAAATGTATTTAGTATTTGGGGGAGGTGTTGGTCTAGTGGCTAAGGTGTTGGGCTTGAGTCCAGAAGATCATGGGTTCAAATCCCCACCTGACCGGAAAATCACTTGGGCAAGGCCTTTAATCCCCTTTTGTTCCCGGTGTGTAGTGAGCGCCTTGTGGTGAATGTGAAGCATAACTGTAAAGCGCTTTGAGCGTCTGATTCAGATGGAAAAGCGCTATATAAATGCAGTCCATTTACCATTTAGTATTTTTCTGCCTGTATATGTACCATGTTAAGATGTTCAATTTAACATTCAGATTCCCTTCACAATAAAAAAGCAATTATTTAATGTGGTCAAAATTTGTGTTGAAAATTTTAAAAGTATCAGTTCAGGAATAGTTTAGGCACTGACACCTTTTAAAGGATTGGTTTATCGCTGGTATCCCAGAAAACCGCAACTATACCTAACTGGATTGATTATTGATTCTTAAACCGACAGATAAAGCAGTCTGCTAGAACAGAGGACACAGTTAAAAAAGCCATGTCTCACGAGTGAGGTAGGGAGACCATTTAGTAGAAAGAGGTGAGGGTGAGCTCTGCATTTATTCAGCAGATGTTTTTGACAAGCTGTCTTCTGATTATTTGTTATTTCATGCCACATCTTGACACAGGCTCATTCTGCTGAGCTCGAATCAAAATGGTTTCTGATTTCACTTGGAGAGACACAAACATTTGAAATCTGCAGTGGTTTGCTCTTTCAGGCAATGGTGTTTTTGTGGAGAAGACTCGAGTGACACAAACAGCCAGACTGAGAATTTGACTTCCACAGATGCAAAGAAATGCTGCACATGTATGATTCATTGTCATGGCTCTCCCATGCAGAGATGCTGTGCTTTGTAGTCCACATACTGGCCATGCATTATTCAGCAGTTCACGGTGAGTGGGCGCTCTCTGTATGGCACTGAGAGGTCAATAGCTCATGGAGCACCATTAGCATCTCACGCCAGGGCTGACTGTATGTGTGAAAGGATGTGAGAGAGAAAATGTACCCAGTTTTCAGGCTCCTTACCAGGAGGTACTATTCTTTTTAATTTTCTTGTATTTCACCTACATCCACACAGGCAGTTTCCAGTATGTACAAATAAACACAAAAGCACAAGCTCAGAATAGAAAGCAAACCAGAGTTTTGCAGACCCTCACATCTGGTCAGTTCGATGAAGTCACAATTAGTATGACAACAGGAAAAGTATTTCTGCCCATCAGGCCCTGATTGTTCAGTTCTTCTCCATCAATGAATACAGTTTGGTTTGGATGGATTGATTATGCTTTTGATGATCTATTGTGAGCTGTTCTGCTACTGTTGACCTCTGAGGTGATGGAAGTAAGCATTGTGCAAAATTTCTCTATCATACAGTTATGACATTGTATGACAATGAAGAATAAATTTTACACAGATGTATACAGTTTGCAATTTGTATAATAATATTGGGTAGCAGATGTACAGTGGGGGAAATACGTATTTGATACACTGTCAATTTACAGGTTTTCCCACCTACAAAGAATGTAGATGTCTGTAATTTTTAACGTAGGTACACTTGTGAGAGACAGAATCTAAAAAAAAATTCCAGAAAATCACATTGTATGATTTTTAAATAATTAATTTGCATTTTATTGCATGAAATACGTATTTGACCCCCTACCAACCAGCAAGAATTCTGGCTCTCACAGACCTGTTAGTTTTTCTTTAAGAAGTCCTCTTATTCTGCACTCTTTACCTGTATTAATTGCACCACTTTGAACTTGTTATCTGTTTAAAAGACACCTGTGCACACATTCAATCACACTCCAACCTGTCCACCATGGCCAAGACCAAAGAGCTGTCTAAGGACATCAAGGACAAAACTGTAGACCTGCACAAGGCTGGGATGGGCTACAGGACAACAGGCAAGCAGCTTGGTGAGAAGACAAAAACTGTTATGATTATTTATTGGAATGTAGAAGAAACACAAGATGATTGTCAATCTCCCTCGGTCTGGGATTCCATGCAAGATCTCACTTTGTGGGGTAAGGATGATTCTGAGAAAGCTCAGAACTACACATGAGGACCTGGTCAATGACCTGAAGAGAGCTGGGACTGCAGTCACAAAGATTACATTAGTAAACACATGATGCTGTCATGGTTTAAATCCTGCATGGCAGCAAGGTCCCCCTTCTCAAGCCAGCACATGTCCAGTCCCGTTTGAAGTTCACCAGTGACCATCTGGATGATCCAGAGGAGACATGGGAAAAGGTCATGTGGTCAGATGAGACCAAAATAGAGGTTTTTGGAATCAACTCCACTTGTCGTTTTTATAGGATGACAACAACCCCAAGAAAACTGTCCCAACCGTGAAGCATGGCGTGGAAACATCATACTCTGGGGTGCTCTTCTGCAAAGGGGACACGAAGACTGCACCGTATTGAAGGGAGGATGGTGGGGTCATGTATTGTGAGATTTTGGCAAACAACCTCCTTCCCTCATTAAAGCATTGAGATGGATCATGGCTGGGTCTCCAGCATGACAGTGACTCCAAACACACAGGTCAGGGCAACTAAGGAGGAGCTCCATACATTTCAAGGTCCTGGAGTGGCCTAGCCAGTCTCCAGACCTGAACTCAATAGAACATCTTTGGAGGGAGCTGAAATTCCAAACCTGAAAGATCTGGAGAGATCTGTATGGGAGGAAGTAGACCAGAATCCATGTTGCAGTGTGTGAAAATTTGGTCAAGAACTACAGGAAACATCTGACCTCTGTAATGGCAGACAAATGTTTCGGTCCAATTGTTAAGGTCTGTTTTTCTAGGAATCTAATACTTATTTCATGCATAAAATGCAAATGTGCATTGAAGTCCCCTCTAATCACCACTCTTTTTGTGTTTAGGCACACTCTCCACCACCTCATCTAACTGTCTCCAAATAGATTAATGTTTACATTTACAATGGCATTAAAGGTTGCCTATGACCTCATCCAGTATCCATTTTATATCAATATTTTTTATTCCACTTAATAAAAGCATTTTGTGTAAATATGATTGATGTTTGTGCTAAAATCAATTCATGGCTGTGTTCTTTCCCCTCTACTCTTCTCCCTGTACACCAACAGCTAGACCTCCAGTCACCTGTCTGTAAAGCTCCTGAGGTTCATGGATGATATAACCCTCATCAGACTCATCTCTGATGCGGACAAATCTGCCTACAGACGGGAATCGATCACCTGGTGTCCTGGTGCAAACAGACAATCTGGAGTTCAATGCCCTCAAGACAGAGTAGATAGTTGTTGACTTCAGGAAAGAAGCCAGTTATGGCCAACCCCATCACCCTGTGTGCCTCCCCAGTGACCATTGTGGAGTCCTTCTGTTACTTGGGGATCACCATCTCCCAGGACCTCAAGTGGGAGCTGAACGTCAGCTCTCTCATCAAGAGAGCACAAAAGTGGATGTACTTTCTGCAGCAGCTAAGGAAGCTAAGCCTGCCATAAACAATGATGGTGAACCTCTACACTGCCATCACTGAGTCCATCATCTCCTCCTCCAACACCATCTGTTAGGTGCCCTGTCATTTGCATGGCTTTGATCTGTACATACACATCATATATCATACACATCATCATGACAATCCCACCCACTCTGTTCCCAGCTGGACACCGTGCTTTGTTCCACTGGATGCTCCCCATTGTGAGCTGGACTCTGCATATATTAAATAATTGTTTTGTAGCGGATTAATCGTTTTCTGTCTGAGTTAGCTGTTGAAAATGCTTCTAATCATTTCAGCCATCACAGAGAAGCACTCCAGCTTCTGCTTTTTCTTGCCCGACCACGCAGAACGAGGTGGAGAAAGCATTTGGAGCCATCTAAAAAGGTAATTATATATGTTTATATTGTAATGGTTTGGTAAAACAGTTGCATGTTCTTTCCTTCTTGTGTGCAGCTGTAAAAGTATGTTTGTGATAAATTTAACATCTCGTTATAATTGTTCAGAAGAACTGTGCTCTGATGCGGTGTGCTGACGCAACCACTCACACTGTTCTCTTCTTCACTGGACATGACAAGCTGCACATAGTGTTGGCAAGTGGATCGTTCACTACCACTTCATGTTTGTTGCATGATATTTATGCAAGAAAGATTTTTCTGAACATTTCAAAATTCTCTTTGCACAGTTGCACGCACTGGCGCCCTTCTCACATTCAGTCTACACCCGTTAAGGATGACTTCACAGTTCATGCAAGTGCATGCATCAAAGTTGTGCAAGTGTCAAGGCTGCGCTGTACTGGCAGGTTATCAGAAGCAAGGTCCAGGTCTTTTAGATATGTATCATGATCTTCACATGGAAAAGCCTTCATGACCTGTTTGCTGTTTGAAGCCAATTTATGGAGCCTGAGGTTAGAACAAGCCAACATGTCTTGTGTCCTTTTAAGAAGGTTGATGGCTGCCTCTGTTGTGGGAAGGGATTCAGTCCATCATCATCACATAAAAATCACGGAGAACAAACTGCCTTGCATCTTGCCCATATTTGTTCTGACCTTCAGCTGCACATCGGAGGCAGTAAATAACCACTGCTGGGGATGGGCTTTTACCGAAGACGTGGACCTTTCTCCGGGTCATTGTCTTTGAACCAAAGGAACCTGAGAAAGTTATGATCTTCAGGTCGCACCAGGAAACAATGGAACATTTGTTGTATGTCCACTGTAAAGGCGATCGGCTCTTTTCTGAACTGGAGGAGGACCCCTATCAGGGTGCTGTTGAGGTCTGGTCAGTCAGTAACACTCGGTTCAGAGGACAGACCTTTATGTTGTGCGCTAGAGTTGAAGACGACTCTTATTTGAGAGGGCTTCCTGGGATGGTAAACCCTACAGTAAGGCAACGTACCAGTGTTCCTCTTCAGGTTTCAGTGGGGGAGCTTCCTCTACATGTCCACTCTGAAAGATTTTCTCCATGAACAAGATGAACTGTTCTTTCATTTCAGGTTTCCTCCTGAAAGATCATTTCAGTGAATTGAGGTGTTCGAGTGCCTGTGTGCGGTTGTCAGGGAGTTGTGACCGTGGAGCTCTGAAGGGTAGAGAAGCACCCAACTATTACTTTCATCCTTGTAAACCTCTCTATCCATAATATTCAGGAACTGCATGTCTTCTGTTGAAGGAGCCTCTGAGTCATCATCCTTTGTGGTTTGGAACACATCACCAACTGAGATGTTTTGTGTCTTACTGGGGAATTTTCCTGTAAGAGTGGAAGTGAAGGGCCTCACTGTTGCTGTCTCTCCCCTTCACAGTGTAGCAGTTAGGACAAGGTTGAAGAGAGAAGGCCCGTCCATTTCTCAGTATGTTGGTGTAGTACGAGGTGACCAAGGGTGGTTTGTGGGTGTCTCCTATGCACACATTACCTACAATGACCCATCCCAGGCCCAGCTTCTGGGCATAAGGTGCATCATGTGGGCCACTGACTTTTCTTTGTACTTTATGTACTCTACTTATGTCTCTGCTGAGCAGAAACACAATTGGGGCATGTGGATCAACTCAGGATATGCTCTGCAATGCGTTTCAAGTGAGTGTGATTTGCTGCAACATCTGGTGTTGGTATTTCTAAGCGATTGTCTGGAATCTTGTTGCATTCAATCAGTGTTGGCAATGTGAGTGTAACGCTGCCATCAATGGCCTCCACTATAAAGCCACATGCTTGTCTGCCTTCTGTTTCCAGTGTCCCTGTGCATGTTTTCAAGGAGTATGGTGAGGGGCTCCCTGAAATGCCAACTAGATCAAAGAACTCTGAACATGCAAGTGATCTATTGCTTTGATCGTCTAATATTGCGTACAGTCGGGATGCAACCTCAGGGAGACTGGCTGGATACATCTTTACAAGGCATATTTTTGAACAGGAGCGTCCTGAGATGTCCTTCCCACAGAACTCAGTGCATGTGGTAGAAACAGTAGCCTCCCCTTGATCAATGTCTCCCTCCCCACCATTCTCTGCTGCGGGGGTTTCTGTGCTGAAGGACCAAGGTGCAGGTCCAGGGTGTAGTGCTGCAACATGTGCCTTACTCCACACTCTATGCAGTTGGCTTCTTCCCCACAGTTCTTTACCAAATGTATAGTCTTGCAGCACTTATAGCAGAGCCCATTTTTCTTTAAGAATGCTTTTCTTTCTTCGATGTGTCTTTCTCTGAAACCCACGACATTTAGGTAAGGGGTGAGGTCTGAATTTTTTATCATAGGTACACTTCAACTGAGATTACTGCATTTTCCTCTTTGTCACTCAGGTCATCTTTAGAACACAAAAGGTTATCATCTTTCAATAAAACATTTGATGGATAGCAAAGAATAAAGACAAAGTATCACCATTATGGTATTTTTTTTATTATTATTACATATTGGATCAGCGTATTATCACTGTATCAGCTAGGGGTGAATGTGGTGCAGTTTCACACACTGTAACAAAAGATGATTTAAGGAAAACAGCTGACAGAATATCAACTACATATCTATGGTTCAGTGAAGTCAAGTCATTGAGTATCCACTGGTATTGTTTGTCCCCGCATCCATTACACCATAGAACTGACTGGGTGCTGAATGGCATCCACTCAGGCAGACTATTGGTCCATCCCCACATCTCAAAAGTAACAATTTATCTGTCATACACAGGAAAAATATGGGCATCCGACCTGCTGGGGTCCTCAACACTGTGGTACCTGCAAGCTAATTCATGCACAGAAAATCCATAATGCAAAGCATAGTTTTCAACTGAGTCTTCCAAAGTATCTGCTCATATCTGCTCACTTATAATGACCGGGTCCAGGAAGTCATTGAAAGACTAGTCCTTATTTTTGATCCAGGACAATTGCAACCCCAGACACTCCCACTCCTTGCTCAGCTTCCCAAAATGCTGCAGTCACAGCATCCATTGATTCTGTAGAGATCACAGCATTGACTGTGAAGTCACATCAGTAAAGCTTTCCTTGCCACCAAAAAGCACCTCAGCCATTGGTTTCCACAATTCTCCGCAACATACTGCCTACTGCAAGCACTGAAAAGTCCAAAATCCAGAACACATCACTGATAAACAACAGGCTTCAGTTTTGTGTGTGTGTGTGTGTGTGTGTGTGTGTGTGTGTGTGTGTGTGTGTGTGTGTGTGTGTGTGCACCATGCATACTTTTTGTTTTCAAATGCCTGCACGCTTATAATCAGGCTTTAAAGCTATTGATGTTTGTCTTTAATTTACCTTTTTATACTTTTTTATGTTTCTATTCACTTTTTTGTTTGGCTTTACATTTGTCAGTTTTAAACCTGTACACTATGCTATCTTTGGACCAAACCAGGGAAATATAATTTCATTACTGTGAGAAGACAATAAAAGATCCTTTAATGTGGCCTTTATTTAAAATGATTATGCAGCAAAAATATGATACAAACTGTTGGGGTTGATATTTCGCTACTGCACTGACATTTCACCTTACTATCAGATAGCAGAGCAGCTGATGCGCAGAGGGACGAGGACCACCTCACTATGTTAATGTTTCTTTTTCAGGAGGGAGGACTGGCAAAAGGAGTCTCCAAAAGACACTGACATTGTCACTTAGGGAGTGGCACGGTCACATGACTTGACTTCAGTCATCTCAGCTTAAGCCCTGCTTCTAGATTTAACCTGTGTCCTCAATCAAGCTTTCCCAAAGCCTCTTCACTTCATATGTGAAGTGCTTTAGTGCACATCATACAGCCTGAGCAGCACAAGATGTCCCCCAAAGTTCAAAATTTGTATGGCAGACTTCAAAGCTTATAGTCATAACACACCATGAAAGTCAAATGCTTCAACACTGATGCAGTAACAGGTTTTTGTAGGAGTTTGTAAGTTGCTCTTTCCAAAAAAATGTTTCATTCAGTATATCAATCAATCAATTCAATCAATTTTTTTATATAGCGCCAAATCACAACAAACAGTTGCCCCAAGGCGCTTTATATTGTAAGGCAGGCCATACAATAATTATGTAAAACCCCAATGGTCAAAACGACCCCCTGTGAGCAAGCACTTGGCTACAGTGGGAAGGAAAAACTCCCTTTTAACAGGAAGAAACCTCCAGCAGAACCAGGCCCAGGGAGGGGCAGTCTTCTGCTGGGACTGGTTGGGGCTGAGGGAGAGAACCAGGAAAAAGACATGCTGTGGAGGGGAGCAGAGATCGATCACTAATGATTAAATGCAGAGTGGTGCATACAGAGCAAAAAGAGAAAGAAACAATGTATCATGGGAACCCCCCAGCAGTCTACGTCTATAGCAGCATAACTAAGGGATGGTTCAGGGTCACCTGATCCAGCCCTAACTATAAGCTTTAGCAAAAAGGAAAGTTTTAAGCCTAATCTTAAAAGTAGAGAGGGTGTCTGTCTCCCTGATCTGAATTGGGAGCTGGTTCCACAGGACAGGAGCCTGAAAGCTGAAGGCTCTGCTCCCATTCTACTCTTACAAACCCTAGGAACTACAAGTAAGCCTGCAGTCTGAGAGCGAAGCGCTCTATTGGGGTGATATGGTACTACGAGGTCCCTAAGATAAGATGGGACCTGATTATTCAAAACCTTATAAGTAAGAAGAAGAATTTTAAATTCTATTCTAGAATTAACAGGAAGCCAATGAAGAGAGGCCAATATGGGTGAAATATGCTCTCTCCTTCTAGTCCCCGTCAGTACTCTAGCTGCAGCATTTTGAATTAACTGAAGGCTTTTTAGGGAACTTTTAGGACAACCTGATAATAATGAATTACAATAGTCCAGCCTAGAGGAAATAAATGCATGAATTAGTTTTTCAGCATCACTCTGAGACAAGACCTTTCTGATTTTAGAGATATTGCGTAAATGCAAAAAAGCAGTCCTACATATTTGTTTAATATGCGCTTTGAATGACATATCCTTCATATATGAAGGAGTACACCTAAAGCCCCCATCACACATAGCAAGAATGTACAGGAACCAGGCCAAAACTGCAAATATTGCCATCATCGGACACAGTCAGGAGGGAAAGAGGCGTGGTCAGTAGTGTCAGAACGCAGCCACACTACCTCGTACACACCTGCACGATGGCATCCAGAGTGTCTGTAGACAACAGGTAGATGACACCGACTGCTGTCAGATGGCCATAAAAGGCACTGAAGACTGCCCAATGTCCAAATGTCTGGATGGCAAACACGGGACCGGAGTGGGAGCCAGTGCTGTGTTCCTCCCTTTGCACAGTCCCTGCAGGTACTGGACACCAGAGTACAACCAACATATGGACCGGACTCACACCATATTTGTCAATGCTGGTATGGTGCTGTCTCACTTACTCATGCAATCACATCTGCACTCGTCCTCCCCTTCCGACTGCTACTGAGTCCTCATGTGTGTGTGTACACTGAACTGATCACTCAGCTGTGTGTGTATGTGTGTGTTCATAACAGCTGAATGAGCCACTAAGCATGTTGCATGTGTGCATGGCCCACATGTGTGCAGCGCTCACACACGCTGGAGTGAAATGATGAAATGATCACTCAGCTCTGTGTGTGTGTGTGTGTGTGAGTTCAGAATGGCTGCATGAGCCACTACGCATGCATGCATGTGCGCGGGCATACGTGTCCGTGCCACTGGACACTTTTGCTGAAGGTTTACTGGCAGTGGGCCAAGCAGTCACACCATGCATCAGACACAGCCTTTCCAGTGAGCTTTATTTTATTTTATTTATTTATTTATTTTTTTTTTGCTCACTTTGGGAGCACAACACAACTCTGGACACCTGGATGTCGGGTTGGATCATCACATGGGATTTAATTTTTGCTGTGGTAATTTGCAGCACACAGGAGCCTGAAGAGAGGCTTTTCATCACAGGCTGTGGTTTCTGGATCCTGTGTGCCATGAGCTCTGCACTGTGAAATGATCGTGGTTCCATCCTAGAGGTGAGTTTCATGTGTAATAATGTTGTCATGGCCTGGCGTGGTCTCAGTGGCAGTGGTCTCATTACTGCACATGAGAGGGGTAGCGACACACGTTGCTTTTGGTTTGATTGCGCACTGTTCACACCCACTGTACATGATGAATGTATGCCACATACATGTTATTACATGTCAACATTTCCTTTTCCCTCCCTGGCCGGGGTCCAGTAGAAGAGGACATCCATGGCACAACATGCCGGCAGGCTTTGCTGTGACCGATTGATCTCACAGCTCAATCAACCACAATCAAATCCTTTCAGATGCTGTTTGGATGCGGTCAGAATATGTAGACTGCGATCAGATGACACAAAAACTGCACAGACCACCTTCAGATGAGTGTCCCATCTCGATAGTGCCAAGAATGTTTTAAACATGGAGGAAGAGGGTGATGCTTTGTTTTAATTAAACAGTCGGATTCCCCTGGTCCGCACCAGCACTAAGTCAGCTGCTTGGACATCAATCAATCAATTCAATCAATTTTTTATATAGCGCCAAATCACAACAAACAGTTGCCCCAAGGCGCCCCACATTGCAAGGCAAGGCCATACAATAATTATGTAAAACCCCAACGGTCAAAACGACCCCCTGTGAGCAAGCACTTGGCTACAGTGGGAAGGAAAAACTCCCTTTTAACAGGAAGAAACCTCCAGCAGAACCAGGCCCAGGGAGGGGCAGTCTTCTGCTGGGACTGGTTGGGGCTGAGGGAGAGAACCAGGAAAAAGACATGCTGTGGAGGGGAGCAGAGATCGATCACTAATGATTAAATGCAGAGTGGTGCATACAGAGCAAAAAGAGAAAGAAACAATGCATCATGGGAACCCCCCAGCAGTCTACGTCTATAGCAGCATAACTAAGGGATGGTTCAGGGTCACCTGATCCAGCCCTAACTATAAGCTTTAGCAAAAAGGAAAGTTTTAAGTCTAATCTTAAAAGTAGAGAGGGTGTCTGTCTCCCTGATCTGAATTGGGAGCTGGTTCCACAGGAGAGGAGCCTGAAAGCTGAAGGCTCTGCCTCCCATTATACTCTTACAAACCCTAGGAACTACAAGTAAGCCTGCAGTCTGAGAGCGAAGCGCTCAATTGGGGTGATATGGTACTACGAGGTCCCTAAGATAAGATGGGACCTGATTATTCAAAACCTTATAAGTAAGAAGAAGAATTTTAAATTCTATTCTAGAATTAACAGGAAGCCAATGAAGAGAGGCCAATATGGGTGAGATATGCTCTCTCCTTCTAGGCCCCGTCAGTACTCTAGCTGCAGCATTTTGAATTAACTGAAGGCTTTTTAGGGAACTTTTAGGACAACCTGATAATAATGAATTACAATAGTCCAGCCTAGAGGAAATAAATGCATGAATTAGTTTTTCAGCATCACTCTGAGACAAGACCTTTCTGATTTTAGAGATATTGCGTACATGCAAAAAAGCAGTACTACATATTTGTTTAATATGCGCTTTGAATGACATATCCTGATCAAGGATCTGGTTAGACACAATGTTTCTAAGATTTGTGGGGCCAAGTACAATAACTTCAGTTTTATCTGAGTTTAAAAGCAGGAAATTAGAGGTCATCCATGTCTTATGTCTGTAAGACAATCCTGCAGTTTAGCTAATTGGTGTGTGTCCTCTGGCTTCATGGATAGATAAAGCTGGGTATCATCTGCGTAACAATGAAAATTTAAGCAATACCGTCTAATAATACTGCCTAAGGGACGCATGTATAAAGTGAATAAAATTGGTCCTAGCACAGAACCTTGTGGAACTCCATAATTAACTTTAGTCTGTGAAGAAGATTCCCCATTTACATGAACAAATTGTAATCTATTAGACAAATATGATTCAAACCACTGCAGCGCAGTGCCTTTAATACCTATGGCATGCTCTAATCTCTGTAATAAAATTTTATGGTCAACAGTATCAAAAGCAGCACTGAGGTCTAACAGAACAAGCACAGAGATGAGTCTACTGTCCGAGGCCATAAGAAGATCATTTGTAACCTTCACTAATGCTGTTTCTGTACTATGATGAATTCTAAAACCTGACTGAAACTCTTCAAATAGAACATTCCTCTGCAGATGATCAGTTAGCTGTTTTACAACTACCCTTTCAAGAATTTTTGAGAGAAAAGGAAGGTTGGAGATTGGCCTATAATTAGCTAAGATAGCTGGGTCAAGTGATGGCTTTTTAAGTAATGGTTTAATTACTGCCACCTTAAAAGCCTGTGGTACATAGCCAACTAACAAAGATAGATTGATCATATTTAAGATCGAAGCATTAAATAATGGTAGGGCTTCCTTGAGCAGCCTGGTAGGAATGGGGTCTAATAAACATGTTGATGGTTTGGATGAAGTAACTAATGAAAATGACTCAGACAGAACAATCGGAGAGAAAGAGTCTAACCAAATACCGGCATCACTGAAAGCAGCCAAAGATAACGATACGTCTTTGGGATGGTTATGAGTAATTTTTTCTCTAATAGTTAAAATTTTGTTAGCAAAGAAAGTCATGAAGTCATTACTAGTTAAAGTCAATGGAATACTCAGCTCAATAGAGCTCTGACTCTTTGTCAGCCTGGCTACAGTGCTGAAAAGAAACCTGGGGTTGTTCTTATTTTCTTCAATTAGTGATGAGTAGAAAGATGTCCTAGCTTTACGGAGGGCTTTTTTATAGAGCAACAGACTCTTTTTCCAGGCTAAGTGAAGATCTTCTAAATTAGTGAGATGCCATTTCCTCTCCAACTTACGGGTTATCTGCTTTAAGCTACGAGTTTGTGAGTTATACCACGGAGTCAGGCACTTCTGATTTAAAGCTCTCTTTTTCAGAGGAGCTACAGCATCCAAAGTTGTCTTCAATGAGGATGTAAAACTATTGACGAGATACTCTATCTCACTTACAGAGTTTAGGTAGCTACTCTGCACTGTGTTGGTATATGGCATTAGAGAACATAAAGAAGGAATCATCTGAACAAATGGGACCAAATATGTAGACTTCTCACAGACTGCCATCCGTAGGTCTTGTACTCTCCTCCTATGAGGAAGAAGTTTGACTTTGTGCTTTTTATTCTTCTATGAGGAAGAAGTTTGACTTCATGTTTTGTACTCTGCACACATTTTCTGAGTGCCATCCGAGTGGTGTTAGGTGTTCGTGCATCACCTGGAATTTGGCAAACACCTGCCGCGAGAAGGTGTGATGGGCTTGCACAGTGCACGCTTTGTCTTTCAGGCACTTGTGTGTGCATATAGTTGTAGCAACAGGTGTATGAGGTGTTGGCGACAAGAACGACATTACACGGTTTGTACACGATTCCTGCGTCATGTGCACTAAGTGTGCACTTCATCCAAACTTCGCACTATGTGTGAAGAGGCCCTAAGATTTGTACCTTTGAATCTTCAAACCACTAACGATCTTAAATTGAAAATCACTTGCTTGGTGTCTCATTTGTCATCTGTGTCAGACACATTAGCTGACACATTAGCATTTATTTTGTCCAGTGTGTTTCAATGTAATTTTAGCTTAAATGTGCACTGTCCCCTGTCCACTGCAGAAGGTGGCAGTAATGCACCATCAGGGCTGGAGTAGGACAAAAACTTGGCCGTGGACCTTTTGGTCCAGATTGGCCCACCACTACAATTTGTGTACAGATACTGTACCAGCTCGCTCCCTGTTGAAGTACATAGAAACACGTAAGTCCCTTATTAACACTACTATACTGAACATTATTATCACTTTACCGAGGTGTTGCTAGGCCGGTATCTTAGATTTACGTCGACGCTATCTGGCTATACCCGCCCGCTGTGCGTAAACAAATGACATCATAGCGCACACGCAGAACTGTCCGCAGAGGAAAACATAAAAAGGTGAGAAGTGTGTGTTGGTCCCAATATGGATATTCTGGATGATTTTCTCATGGATAGTACGACAATGAACAGCGCAGCCAAAGCAGCCAGCTTGATGAGGGCGCACTGCGAATTCGGAGAGCAGCGCGCTCCAGCCGACATGCGAAAAGTTAAAGTGAGCCAATTTTTTATGTACGCATTACGTGTTGTGTATCTCAGTAAAGTGATAATAATGCAAATAACATGCTGTTGTCATGCGGTATGCATTTTCTGAGTCCCTTCCATTCATGGTTTGGCCAACCGGCCGTGAACGTCGGGCCTCTGAAAATGCATACCACCCTCCAAAAGCATGTTATTGTATTAATATCCATTTATATTCTGGAGCCTTGAATAAAATAAATTATGACTACACAGTATGTTGCTGCTCTTAATTTTTTCTCTGACATTTGTTTGCTCTTAGCAGTATCAGAGCTTTTTTCTTTTCCCTCAGTTTTTCTGCATTGCTTTTCCAGTTTTTTCTCCATTTTGTGACTCACTTTTTTTGTGTGTTCTACTGTTCTCTCTCTTTCTCATCATGATTGCTTATCATTAAAGGTAATTGGAAGAGAGGGGGGTCTAGAACCTGTGTTGGGGGGACTCCTAGGCCTCTGTAGCCTAACATAGGGCCACAATTGGGTCAGTATTCTTTTGACAGACAAGCCACTGGGGCCTATGCTACGTCTGCAGGCTCCAGCTGAACTCTGTGGGCTGGTGCATGCCTTTCTCCCTGGACCAGGTGACTTTTGATGTACTCCCAATGACTAATCCACCCCTGTACACCATTAAGATTTATGCCAACCACTGTAAAAGAAGAAGAAAAAGATGACTGGTATGAAAGCGATTTGTGTGTGTGTGTGTGTGTGTGTGTGTGTGTGTGTGTGTGTGTGTGTGTGTGTGTGTGTGTGTGTGTGTGTGTGTGTGTGTGTGTTAGGGAACTAGTGAATACAATAAATCATGCTCTCAAACTAAACGACCATGCCCTTGATAAAAAATAGACAATATCACTTTCATACTACTGAGAACTCCAGTTGTTTGAGACTATAACAACAGCTACAAGTAGGACAGCTAGGCTAAGTGGCTATTATGTTTTAAAAAGGTCTTACTTAGGGTTGCCAACCGTCCCTTGAAAAACGGAATCGTCCCTTATTTGGAAATAAAAGTGTGCATTCCGTATTGACCTGAAACGGGACGCAGTTTGTCCCGTATTTCTGTGAAAATCAGAAAGTCTGTAAAATGTCAATGGAATTGACTGGCGCTTTATATGGAAACTTACGGTAAATTTGATCCCAGCCTCTCTCCTGCTCTTCACCAATGAGCTGACAGACACGAGTTGACCATACAGAATCACTCTTCTCTCATTGGTCGAGGGGCATCTGTTCGCAAGAAGATACCGGACAAGAAGAGAGACGTCATGAGCCGACGACATGGCTGATACTGACACCACCACTGCAGATGCACCCACGAATAGCATCGTTACTTCTCCTCGAAAAAAACAAAAAAGAATGCAAAAATACAGGGGCGATTGGGAAAAGGAAAATGGCTGAGTGGAAAAGGTGCGCGACAACTGCTATAAAGCGCACTGTACTGTATGCGGCCGTGTGTTTTCTGTAGCCCATGGTGGACTGGCCGACTTGAAGCAGCATGCTTCTAGTGCAGGACACATGAAAACCATATCTGCCAGAGGCAGATATGATGTTTTAAACCCTCTGGTTAAATCATAGCTCCGTTTTTACATGGGGTTCCAAACCTGCCCTTTCGAGTTGCGTTGTTTATAACAACGCAACTCAAAGGCTTTTACATTAACTGCATTCATTTTAAGGCTAGCTATATGGGAACAGTCAGTCTGATGATCAAACCGCAGCTGATCAATAATGAAATCAGTGTATTCAATATGGGAAATGCTATGAATATTTTTATGGTCTGTATTTTGTAATATTACATTGAATAAATAATACATAATGTTACAAGTAATATAGATGAATAATAAAACACATTAAACTGTACACATCACATACATTCGGCCTACAACCAACCATACACATTTCTTGGGTTTCAAACAGATAAATAGCATGCATCAGTGCTTTACAGGTAGTTGATATACTACACATAAACTATAGCCTACCTATGATAATGTCGTCTTTTTTCTAATTTACAGGTTACTGCTGCAGAGGTAGCCCATGTCTACCACACTGTAATGCATGCTTTAAGATATAACTCAGCTGACTGTGCACTAAAGCTGACTCTGCGAACGCTGAATGACTCCAGCATCGCAAAGAAGATGTCCTGTGGGAGGACAAAAGCCGAGGCAGTTGTCACCGATGTCCTCTCTCCCAAGGCAACAGAAGAGGTGATCAAAACACTGAAAAGTGGTGGAAATTCGCTCCCATTCTCTCTCCACACCAATGCTTCCAATAAGGGAAATCGGAAGATGTTTCCCTTGGCCGTGCAGTTTTTTACGCCAAAGAATGGGGTTGTCAACAAGGTGTTAGATTTTTTTGAAAATCCAGATGAGTCTGCAGAGGGAATAGTAAAAACAATACGAAGTTCTCTTCAAAACATGGGTCTATCCCTAGATGATGTTTCTGCATTCAGTGCTGACAATGCAAATGTCAATTATGGCATCCACAATTCTGTGTTCACAAAATTGAGAGAGGTCAACAGTGAGATCCTTCGTGGCAACTGCCATGCACATATCGTCCATAACACGGTGAAAAAAGCCCTGGACAAGCTCTCAATTGATGTGGAAAATATTGTCCTAAAGATATATAGCTTCTTTTCCACCTCTGCCAAAAGGAGAGAGTCCCTGAAGGAGTTTTGTGAATTCTGTGATGTTGAGTTCCATGAAATCCTGCGCCATGTTGTGACAAGATGGCTGTCACTCAACCCTGCAATCACCCGCCTGCTGCAGAACTGGGTCCCGCTGAAGTCCTATCTCATCAGCATTGGTGAGGAGTGTCCAAAGCACCTGAAAGAACTGCTGAAGTTGACAGAAGATGCTGTAGATGAGGAAGAGGCCGATACTGTGGAAGTGTACCTTCTCTTCTGCAACAACGTGCTGTCTATGTTTGAAGAAGTGGTAAAAAACCTGGAGAAGAATGCGACTACATCTGTTGATCTCTATTCCATCATGGACTGTTTCTTGAAAAAACTAGTTCAGAGAAGAAATGATGCCTTTTACGGGTACCTAACAAGACAGAAGCTCCAGCGTCTTCCGCCATCTGCTGCTGAAGTTACGAGGCAGGAGTTTACAGCCTTCTTAAACACTGCCATCAGTTATGTGGAGAAGTGGTTTGACTTCTCTGAGGAAAACTGGCTCTTCCACCTGCAGCCCCTCTCGCTGGCATCTGGGAAGATCTCCTTTGATGACATTGAGAACATCAGCGAGCGGCTTCATCTGGTTGGCAGGTAAGAATGAAGCAATTGCCAATTTAGTGATAAACCATATTTTATTATTGTTGATTATTAGAAATAAATACAATTATAATTTATACAATTGGACACAATCATAAACTTACTGTACACTATATACACATATTATCTTTTGCACAACTTACAAATTCAAACAGTTCATATGAATGGGTAAAAAAAACTACATAGTTAATACTGTATAAAATATACATTATTAATAATACAAATGTATTATGTACCACTTATGACTCAGGTCACCTTCTTATGTCTATTGGCAGACTGAACATCTCTATGGATCAGGTTTATGATGAGTGTGTGACTGCAAACAGCCTTTTGGAACACCTCACTACAGCACCCCAGGAGAAGGAGAAGTGGCAGTCCAAGGGAACAGCAGAGCGATGGATGCAAGTACTTCAGGCAGCTGACATCCCCAACATCCAGGCAGCTGTATCCTTTGTCCTCAGCATTCCGTCGTCCACTGGATTTGTGGAGAGGATTTTCTCTTTCATGAAGAATAAGTGGACTGATGTGCGTAACAAATGTTCTACTGAATTAATTAGAAGCGAGCTTATTGTCGGTCTAAATTATGAAATGACTTGTTCAGAGTTTTACTCTGTAGCACTGAAAGACAACTCCTGACTGCAGCAAGGGCTCAAAAGAAATACAAATGGAAAAAATAGGCTGTCTCCACTCTCCACATGAAGTGACATCAGGCTTTTGGTGTCTAAGTTTATTCTTTTGTAGCCTACTATAACTGTAACCTACAGTCATGGCACGAGTATTAACCTTTTCAGATTTTTTTTTTTTTTTTTTTTGCACTTTTTATTACACTAAATGTGTAAATGTGCACTGTTACACTGTTTTGCACTGTTACATTGTTTGGATGATGCAATTTTTCTATTGTTTTTGTTCATTTATACAATTTTAAGTTAAACAATAACACTACAGAGAGATTTATTTTTAAATATTTTTTTATGCTTTGAAGCAGGAAAGGATGCTCATATTGTATTTGTGAGTGAAAATTTATTTTGCACTAAAAATAAATTGGTAAATAATAATTTGTTTTCAACACGTTCATATCAGAACAAATGCATGTATGTATCTACTTAAATTCAGGGTCAAGTCAATAGTCAAATGGTTAAAAATCATTTCACACACACGCTGGGAAGGGTGAAGGCAATGGTCGGATCGGTCGGTCGGCCCTGCCAGTGAGGTGTCCCTTATTTATTTTTCAGAGAGTTGGCAACCCTAGTCTTACTACAACATTGAACAGATGTTTTCAGTTCAGTCCCTACAATAAGAAGTTCACACTGAGTTTTTTGTGCCTGGTACAATAATATTGATTAGGCAGTTATTTTAGATATGTTATTTTAGAGATGTTGAAATGGGCCGGTTGCCTACCTGGGTTGTTGCCATTCAGCGTTGCCATTTAGAACTTAAGGTGGTTCTGTGGTGTCATAGAAGCTGCAAAGTGCAGCACTACCACCTGCTCACATAGGGTAAACCGGGTCACATAGTTACATGTGGCAAATTATTACAGCACACTATCCAGAAGCTACATGTGTGCACCATTTCTAATTTTAGCCCTGGTGCCTGTGTACTGTTAGACTTTCATCACTACTGTGCCTGAGTCCAGTATCCATTCAGTATTAAAGCGTGTGTGTGTGTGTGTGTGTGTGTGTGTGTGTGCTCAGCTTGTATGCTGAGGTAGACATGAGCTGTTGAGTGAAGGCATCTACGTATATAATACAACATCTAAAATTGAAGTGTTTCCTGTCAGTTTTTGAGTCACTCCTGTCAACCCAGGAAAAATTGGAAATTTTAACACAACAGACACTACAATGGATCCCACTTCAACAAGAGTTAAATAAACTCTCTTATAGTGTGACATCAGCTCTATCATCTTGTCCAATCAAGTTTTTCAACTGCAATTAGAGTCATTCACAGCCAGAGTTGATTTAACACTGTGATAGAGTGTATATACTGTAGTTTTGGCATCGTTTATTTTGCTCTGCAAAATTTACTGTGAACTTACCCCGGTGCATGTAACACCTTTCCCAAGTACCGAAGTAAAAGGTTAAATTGTAAATGGACTGCATTTTATATAGCGCTTTTTCATCTTCATCAGAAGCTCAAAGCACTTTACAACTATGCCTCAAATTCACCAATTCATACAGACACACTCACACACCGATGTCAGGGTGATGTCATGCAAGGCACTCACTATACACTGGGACCAACTTGGGGATTAAGGACCTTGCCCACGAGCCCAGGTTACAAGACCTTCAGTGGATTCAAGTATTAAAATGTCAGACGCGTTTCGACTAGGTCTTCATCAGTGTGACACACTGATGAAGACCTAGTCGAAACGCGTCTGTGCTCCTGATCCTGTCGTCTTGCCGTGAGTCATTAAAACTTTTATTAAGAAGGACACTTGAGTGTTGCTGGCTATATTTTTATATTGACTTAGTTTTTGAGCCCTGCACCTCCACTCCTGGTACCTGTGAGTGTTCGTTTTTTTCTCTGCTAAGAGTGAACTGTTTCTCATTCATGTCATTTCATAACTGTATGTCTGTGACTATGGGTCATCTACAGAGGAACAGATGGATCATATTTGTATTTCCCGCTTGATAAGAGGGATTCAGTAAAAAGTGCTGTGTTTTTTTATGGTGTATGGTTTTATTTTTTATTTTAAATACATCTATCTCTTTGTTGATTTCAGGCATTTTCCCCACACCATTTACAGACCACTGACGGTAATTCAGTAGTAAAGTTTCGGGTTGGCAATCAGTAAAGTGCAGGTATGAATCCCATGGGTGATATGTTTTGTTTAAAATTATTTTTTATTTATTCCACATCAGTGGTGCAATGTGGTTCCACAGGTTTTTATGTTTGATCTATTCCACATAAGCGGCACGATGTGGTTCCAAGGGTACCAGCTGGTTTTTTATTTATTCCACATCAGCAGCGTGATGTGGTTCCACAGGTACCAGTTGCTTTTCATGTTTTATTTATTCCACATAAGCGGTGCAATGTGGTTCCACAGGTACCAACTGGTTTTTATTTTTTATTTATTCCACGTCAGTGGCACAATGTGGTGTACCTCACACTGTGTTCCTGCTCGTAAGACACTGTTGCATGTATGAACCCTTGCACTGGGATAGTGCAGGCCTGCCTGTCAGCGCAATGTTTCGTGGTGCGCTGATTCGAACTGTTTCACGCTGTTTCACCGCATTTGACCAAACTTCGCAGTATGTGTGAAGGGGCCTTTATTTTCCCCTATTGCTGACTATTCTGTGGCCACAAGAACTTGTTTATTTTTATGCCTGGTACAAAAAATTAATTAGCCCATTGGCTTCTGCTTGCTAACACTATGTTTGCATTTTATATAATGCTGTAATTAGATTAATTTTGTTTCATGTGGCAGGAAGCAGTACTGTTATGTTTCAAAAATAAGTGTGACTTATAAGCCACTTATAAGTCATTTTTTTCCTCTCCATGATGCATTTTTGGACAAATGTAATGTAAAGCCCAGTGCGACCTATAGGCCAGAAAATTTGATGTGTAAAAGTGGAAAATTTAGAGCATAGCAATATGGATAAGCAAATGAACAGTTCCTCACATCATATCGTGCAGAAGGAAGTTTTGTGTGCAACCACTTAGACAACAAGAGCAATAAGCTGTCTGTGAAACGGTTCAGTCTCCACACACGCCCCCCAAACAAAAGAACGGATTAGTGACAGTATGCAATATGTGGTAATATGCAAATGCATCAATTGTATACACGTTGAAATATACCGGGACTACTTTGTTGCTGTGGAGAGAGGACAAAGAAGCACTGCAGAGTCCTTAAGACATTAAATTAATTACATTCCAATTATAACGTTGTGTGCCTCACTCAATATATTTTCTGTTGGAACTGTGCACCGCTGGTCCACTAGAGAGGCCTCCTGTATCAGGGTGCACTGACAACAGTTGTTGAAGACGTTGGTGTTACACACAGTTACTCATTTGTTCATGCTGCAAAAATAAAGCTTCAGGCTCTGCTCAAAAGATAACATCAGATCGGACCCAAATGAAACTGAGCCAAATATGCAGAAAATATGAAATTTGACAATATACGAGGGAGCTTATAGCTGAACAGGAATGAGGTCATTTTAGAGCCTCAGGCCTCTGACATCAGTAGCTCAGTCATCGTTATTCCTCAGCACAGATGCTGAAATAAACAAGAAACCCTGCTTCAGGATGTCTGGTTCATATGAGATTAAAAGCTAATAGAGGGAAACCAAGACAGGAATGACATTAGCTCTTGTCAAACTGTCTGAGGATGTGATTGGAAGAGTTTGACTCCGATACTGAAAATAATAAAATCCCCAAATCCATGTGTCTGGAAACACTAGCAGCAGCAGCAGCATCGATTAGCGCAGCTGTTTATGAGCTTGTCTTTCATATCCTGTGATGTTATTGGTGTGGATCGTGTTGTGTGGACCTGGTGTGGAGGTGTACAACAGATACATATTGGACCTTTGCTGACTGCAGATTGGATTTATGTCCTGTAGCATTTAACTGCCTGTAAAGTGTTGGATGACTTTAACAGTCAGTATGACTGAACTGTTTTTTTTAGTCAGTATTAAAAATTCCTTAGATTTCAGGCGTGTAGTCCTTTTGATCTGTGCTGTCACATGCGTTTATATTCTGCTGCCCTATGGTAATCTGCAAAACAATGTGATTTAATACTGTGATTGGAGAAGCAGTTATGCTTGAGTAAATCCTAACGAGCAATAATGAGCTACAGAAAACAAGAAATTCAACTACAAAAATGGAGATCATGCAGGCATTTGTCTGTGCTGAAGCATTATTTTTCTGGTCATTTTGTCAATATAAGTGATTTTATTCTTGATTTTAACGATCCTGACTTTGATTTTATTACCATGTTGTTTTCAATTGTTTTTACGTTTTCTTGTCTGTTACTGTTTGTCATACTGATGTTGTTAGAGTCGCCTACTAGCTGTATGTATCATTAAAGTGGATGTTACATGGTTTTCACAGAGACAAAATTCTTTCACCTCTGCCTGAGAGTGTTCTTCCCTCACATTTAATTATAAAGCAGACGTGCAGAGACATGAAGAACAGAGACTGTGAGTTTTGTTTTTCTTTATCAGGTAAACAGGAATCATTTGCATGATATTACTGAGAGAATTTATACTGTAGCATCAGAAAAAATTGAGGTTTAAAGCAACCAAAAATGCTTTTAATACTGTATAGTATGTAAGGCATGCATTTTGTAGTTCTGATAATGTTTGTTTGTTTTATTTTATTTGCTTCTCAGTACGTTTGGCTGCATAGATGGAACCAAAAGAGGATGTTATGTTTGTGACTTAAACTTGTAGGAGAAAAACAAAATTTAAATTAAAAAGTTTTGACAGTTTTTGTCATAGTTTCTTCTGCTACCACATAGAGCTATAGGGGATTTTCACATTTCCGGGTTTCTAATGCAGAAGTAAAAGTTAGCTGTACATCCATTCGTCCATTGTCAGCAGCGGCAGAAGCGGCTTCACGGTGTCACTTCTCTGTACTCCAACGAACAAACACAAATGTACCTCAGCTTTCACTCCTTCCTGAGTGACAAAAGTCTCGCTCAGAGCATGACGATAGCTCTGCTCTGACTGTGGAGGAGGGGTTGTGAGGACGAAGTGGAGAACACGCCAGCTTCAGCTGTGGTGACACAACACAGCCACCTTTCAGCTCCTCAGCGCGGTAGGTTTTATTATTTATTTATATATATATATATATCCTTTATTTAACCAGGTAAAAGCCTCATTGAGATAAAAAAAATCTATTTTTCAAGAGTGACCTGCTCAAGAAGGCAGCACAACAACATAAACACAGACACATAAGCTGCAAAACAAAAATACAAAATGTAAATATATGTACGTATACACAAATACACACATTTCAATAAATAAAATAAAAATCACCTCTGACCTTGTCTGGGACAGTTAACCAGCTATAAACCAACTGCTGTGTGATGACCGACTTCCAGGGATTACTTGATATGAAAGTCTATATTCTTGCTGAATAAAGCATCATTTTTTTTTTTTTTTTTGGTTTTCATTCAAATATTACAGTGTGAATTCACCCCTAGAATAAAACCTCCAGCCTTTTGCACAACACCTCTGTACATGGTAGAGAAGCTTGAATGTTCGACTGGACTGGGTTGCTTGACGCGAGGACGTTTCGCTTCAAATCGCAGAAGCTTCCTCAGCTAAAATTCTTGCTCTGGTAGTCGGACTTCTTTCTTGACTCTTGAAGCCACAAAAGCTGGAGTTTTAAACCTAACCAGATGCCTCCTACCGAGAGGCAGACTGCTATTGGCTAGTGACTCAACAATTGCTTTAATTAGCACCTATTGTGCTCTATTTAGCACCCTCCTAATGACAGGGCAGCTGTCCCTCCTAACGATGGGACTGACGCCTCTCTTAATGGCTCTCCTGATGACGTGAATGTCTCATTACCATGAACAAAAGACTGAAACTGCTTTGACCTGAGTACACCATTGTAAACAGGGGACAAAGCGTGTCTCAGACCCCCTCCCCGGTTAAGGCTGGGTTTCAACTTTTTCACATACAATGCATCCTTCACCCCTCTCTCAAACCATTTCTTCTCTCTGGCTAACATTTTAACGTCCTTGTCCTCAAACGTGTGGTTAGTGTCTTTCAGGTGCAGATGAACTGCAGACTGAGGTCCACTGGCGCCCTCTCTGTGGTGCTGGTATAGCCTTTTGTGTAATGGCTGCTTAGTCTCACCTATGTAATGTTCATTACAGTTTTCCTGACATCTGATAGAATACACTACATTGCTCTGTTTGTAACTAGGGATCCTGTCCTTAGGGTGAACTAATTTCTGTCTCAAGGTGTTAACAGGTTTAAAGTAAACTGGGATTTTGTGCTGTCATCCTCTGTAGTTTTTCCCCTACACACCTCTTCTTCTTGTCTCCATCTCCTCTTTGTTCTCTGGGACTTCTACACTTTATCCAGGGACCATCGTGGGTACCCACATATTGTGAGGGCTTTCTGGACATGTTGTTGTTCTTTAGCCCTTCCCTCTGTAGTTGTGGGCATCTGTAGGGCTCTGTGTTGAAGAGTCCTGATCACCCCGAGCTTGTGTTCAAGGGGGTGGTTTGAGCCAAAGAGCAGATATTGGTCAGTGTGAGTGGGTTTTCTGTAAACCCGTCTGGAGCTGCCTGTTCTCTCCAATCGTAACATCACAGTCCAAGAAGGCTAAATGGTTGCTTCTGGCATCCTCATGTGTGAACTTGAATGAATGAATGAAAACTGTTTATTTCGAACATTTGATACAACAACAATTACAAGATAGCTCAGTAAAGACAACAACAAAAAAGTTCCTACTGTGTACCCAACATGTCCGAAAAGGGGTAGGGTGAAGCATCAGCTTATTTATCCCTACCCCTTCTTCCCCACAACCAGTAATACCCTTTGCCACATATACACATAAATTCCTACACACCTAAACCGATATCAATATATATATATACATATATATACACACACATACATATACACATCAACATACACATATATACACATATACATATATACACATATATATACACAAACATAAATATACACCTACACATACCTACTTACATACAAAATACTATATATTTACAAGCCGAAGCAAACAACAAAAACACCCTAACCCTCATTACCCTTCCTCCTCCCTATACCCAGAAAAAACCATATTTTTGTACCGCTGTTTGAACTGGTTCATGCTTGGACATTGCTTGAGCCCCACTCCCAATCTGTTCCACATCCTCACCCCACAGACAGAAATACAGAAACCTTTTAATGTTGTTCGTGCCCACTGATGCTTTAAATTAAATTTCCCCCTCAGACTGTAATCCCCTGATCTGTTAAAAAACATATTTTTAATATTTGCTGGAAGTAAATTGTTTATTGCTTTATACACAATTTGTACTGTTTGAAAATGAACCAAGTCTGTGAATTTTAAGAATTTGGATTGTAAAAATAGTGGATTTGTATGATCTCTATAGCCAGTATTATGAATAATTCTTATAGCTCTTTTCTGCATTACTGACAGTGATTGTGTTGTACCTTTATAAGTATTACCCCATACCTCTGCACAGTACTGTAAATATGGTAAAACCAGTGAGCAGTAAAGAATGCGGAGTGAGTTGTGGTCCAGAATATGTTTCGCTTTGTTTAGAACTGAAATGCTTCTTGACAGTTTACTTTGTATATGTTTTATATGAGTCTTCCAGTTTATCTTATCATCTATTATCACCCCCAGAAACTTATTTTCATGTACCCTTTCAATATCTACCCCCTCGACTTGTAACTGAACCTGTATATCTGTATTACAATAGCCAAATAACATGTATTTTGTTTTACTTAAGTTTAATGATAATTTATTTCTGTCAAACCATATTTTCAATTTTCCCATTTCCATACTGATCCTCCTCAGTAACTCCTGCAAATCCCCCCCTGAACAAAAAATGCTTGTGTCATCTGCAAATAATACTAATTTTAATATTTTGGAAACATTGACAATATCATTTATATAAATTAGAAACAGTTTTGGACCCAATACTGACCCCTGTGGGACGCCACAAGCATTGTCCAAGCATGATGATGTATATTCCCCCAACTTCACAAACTGTTTTCTGTTACTTAAGTAGCTTCTCACCCAGTGCAACACCAACCCCCTAATCCCATACTGTTCAAGTTTATTGATTAATATGTCATGATTAATTGTATCAAAAGCCTTTTTAAGATCTATAAATATTCCAACTGAATGTAATTTGTGGTCTATGGCGTTTGTAATCTCCTCAACTGATTCTATTAATGCAAGTGATGTTGAACTATGTGCTCTGAATCCATATTGACTATCAGTAAGTAATTTATGTTTATTTATGAATTTGTCTAATCTATTATTGAATAACTTTTCTAATAATTTGGAAAATTGTGGAAGCAAAGAAACAGGTCTATAATTTGTGAAGTGGTGTCTATCCCCAGTCTTATACAGCGGCACAACCTTAGCTATTTTCATTTGATTGGGAAATTTACCGGTTTGAAATGATAAGTTACAGATGTATGTTAATGGTTCTACAATCCATTCAATGACCTGTTTTACCACCACCATATCAATTTCATTTAAATCGGTAGATGTTTTATATTTACAATTATTCACAATGTCTATAATTTCATTTCCATCCACTGCTGTGAGGAACATTGAACAGGGATTTCTTTCTATGAGATTATTATCCCAATCCTCAGGTTGGGAATCGGGAATTTTTTCTGCCAAGCTTGGTCCAATATTTACAAAAAAATTATTAAAACCGTTGACTACCTCATCCTTATTTTCCTTCTTGACATTATTATCAATGAAATACTGAGGGTAACTCTGTTTTTTATTACCATTTTTGATAATGCTATTTAATATATCCCATATTCCTTTAATATTGTTTTTGTTATTATATAATATGTTACTATAATATTCCTTCCTACATACCCGTATAATATTAGTTAATCTATTTTTGTATTTCTTATATCTATTTTCTGCCTCTTTAGTCTTTAGTTTTATGAATTCTCTATACAGTGTATTTTTCTTATTACATGCATTTCGTAACCCTTTCGTCATCCATGGTCGAGCTTGGATTTTTTGTTTTCTGTAGTCTTGTTATTGGTAGACTTGATATTGGAGTCCACCGAGTTGATGTGCTCTGTAAAGTCCTCAACTTCCTGTTGCTTGATTTTAACCCATCTGTCATCGACATATCTGAATCAGTGACTGGGAGAGATGCCCGTGAACGATGTCAAGATTCTCTTCTCCACTCGCTCCATTTACAGATTGGCCACAATGGGGGATACCGGAGACCCCATCGCACAACCATGGATCTGTCTGTAGTAATTCCCCCTAAACAGGAAATACGTGCTGTTAAGACAGATCTCCAAGAGTTGGCAGATGTGGTCTGGTGTGAATTTGGTCCTTTCAAGTAGAGATGCATCCTCCAGCAGTCTCTGCCTCACAGCTGAGACGGCCTCAGCGGTGGGGATGCAGGTGAACAACGATGTCACATCAAATGACACCATAGTTTCATCTGCCTCCAGCTGAAGGCCCTTGATCTTGTTCACAAAATCTTCTTCATGTTCTCCACATGGTGGTCTGAATTGCCCACTAGAGGAGCCAAAATCCACTTGAGGTGCTTGGCCAAATTGTAAGTGATGGAATCTGTGCCTGTCAGTGAGTCTCTCTTTCTCCAGGTTTTGGAGGTAGTTAATGATTTTCTTGCTGAACAGTGCTAAGCCTCCTCCGTCCAACATCACAGGAGAAGAACAGAAAGCTTTGTCAGCACTGCAGAAGGACGAAAGCATCCTTATCCTGCCAGCTGATAAAGGCTGTTGTACTGGATATAGTTAGTTGTAGGTGTATATTGAATATGAGACAAGTCACTCATTTTATTATTATTATTATTATTATTATTATTTACAATTGGTAAGTGCCTAAATATACATCTGAGAAGTGCAGACAAATGTTTTCTGGTTTGTAATCATCATGCAGCTTTCTGCACCGACACTGGTATGACCGGGGTGAACCTACAGTCCACCAGAAACACTTGTAGTGTACTATGGATTGTTTATTCAGGTAAACAGGACCGTCTTAACGAGCCAGTAACTCGTGCTAACTGTTGCGAACACTGGTTAACATAGCTCATTACAGAACAGGCTACACACAGGCTACAAAATAAGACAACTCATTCTTATTTTTAAAAAAACGGATAAACTGTTTAGTTTGGTTTAGCGTTACCCTCAACTGCACACATTATAATGTTGACAGTGTTTATATTGGAGCTGATGCTAAGATGGCTAAACTACTAATCTTCATAGTTGTAGATGAAGCACTCAAAAATAAACTGTATCCTTAATCCAGTTTGGAGCAGGGTGTGGGAGAGTGTCTCTGTTAATCTGTACACATCTTAAAACCTCACTCTTGAAAGAATTTGTAAAAAGAGTAAATTATCTGTGGAGCTTCAATTCACTGTTGCACCGGAGGTCTGGATGCACAGTAAACTCTGTTAGCTGAAGTTAGCCGTAGGCATGTGAAAATCCCCCATTGTCAATAGTCATATTCGACTGAGCCATCTGGGTGCACCTTTAGGCCACAACCACCCTGCTCAGTGGACAAAAAGGGCTAAACTCAGCGTAACCAGTTGAATAAAATCAGGCACCAACTGTGGAACCGGTTTGCGTCATCAAGTGATCTCATCATTAGAGTAGATTAGATGAAATCAGATTGAACTTTATTGATCCCTTGGGAAGACTCCCTCAGGGAAATTGAGGTTCCAGAAGCATTTTATATCAGTACACAGAGTACGAAGCACATAAAAATAACTGTGACTCAAATAAAAGTGAAAGTAATAAAGAAAAAAAAAGCATTTGAAATATAAATTAACAATATAAATACCAGACATACTAATCAATACTGGTTTACTGGCTACTACCGTTCCTCTCATTCCTGACCTCTGTCTTCCTGTTACTCCTCCTTCCCCTGAGTGAGGAGTTGTACAGTCTGATCGCCTGAGGGACAAAGCAGTTTTTCAGTCTGTTGGTCCTGTACTTGGGAAGGAGCAGTCTTTGGCTGAAGAGGCTCTTCTGGTTTCTGATGACGGTGTGCAGAGGGTGACTGGCATCATCCATAATGTCCAGCAGTTTGTCCAGTGATCTCTTCTCTGCCACCATCACCAGAGAGTCCAGCTTCATGACAACCACACAGCCAGCCCGTCTGATCAGTTTGTCCAACCTGGATGTGTCCTTCTTGGATGTGCTGCTCCCCCAGCACACCACGGTATAAAAGAGGACGCTGGCTACTACGGACTAGTAGAACATCCACAGGAGTTTACTGCAGATGTTAAACAACCGCACCCTCCTCAGAAAGTACTGCCTTCTCTGTCCCTTCCTGTCCGTTCATAACAAAGTTTTGATATGACACATACTGTTTGAACATAATACGTTCACTTCACCTGCTTACCATGTCAACCCACCACCCTTTGCAGCCAATCACATAGCTCCACTGAGCCACACCACAGACCAAGACCTGCCCAGCTGGAGGCGGGCCGAGTGCAGGCTAAGAACAGCCTAGCCTTAGTGTTGAGGCTCTTGTTTGCAATGGTGCATGAGACACTTGCTTCAAGACCCCAGCACTGTCGTAGTTTACTCTTCTCATCTTCTCATCAGTGTAGGGATCTTTTTATTACAGCATCTGGTTTTTAAGTCCATCTCCTGTCAGTCGTTGACGTTGCTCACCACATAAAACTACCAGTGGGGTTCAGCAGACAGAAAAACCCCTACAAATATGGTGCCATGACCTGGGTGTGGTTTTGAGTGAAATTCAGCAAAATCCATGGCATTTTTACCGAATCCAATGGTTGATTCTCTGATGCTGGACTCCATGGCCACAACTAAGGTAAGCAGAAAATCGTTTCTTAAATTTCGGTCGGGCTTAGGCTCTGAAAACTGAAGTCTAGTGTTAGATGAATGCACAGCTTTGATTCTGGTATGACTGATGGACTGATATTGAAGATAATTTTTGAGTAGGACATTCACTGAATGAAAAAGAGTCACTATTGTTGTCAACCAGTATGCCCTGGGTGATGGTGCATGACACATCCCCTAAAGTCCATGGGTTTGAATCCCTGGGTGATGGTGTTGTGGATCACCTAAAATCCTAAGGTTGGGTTGGAGGCCCTGCATAGAGGTGTCTGCTAAAGTCCCCTGGTTGATATTGATAGAATATTAACTAGTTAGTTCAGGTTAAAGTCCCCGGGGAACAGGATATATATATATATATATATATATATATATATATATATATATATATATATATATATATATATATATATATATATACAGTGAGGAAAATAAGTATTTGAACACCCTGCGATTTTGCAAGTTCTCCCACTTAGAAATCATGGAGGGGTCTGAAATTTTCATCTTAGGTGCATGTCCACTGTGAGAGACATAATCTTAAAAAATAATAATAATAATGCAGAAATCACAATGTATGATTTTTTTTTAATAATTTATTGGTATGTTAATGCTGCAAATAAGTATTTAAACACCTGTGAAAATCAATGTTAATATTTGGTACAGTAGCCTTTGTTTGCAATTACAGAGGTCAAACGTTTCCTGTAGTTTTTCACCAGGTTTGCACACACTGCAGCAGGAATTTTCATCTACTCCTCCATACAGATCTTCTCTAGATCTTTCAGGTTTGGAGTTTCAGCTCCCTCCAAAGATTTTCTATTGAGTTCAGGTCTGGAGACTGCCCAGGCCACTCCAGGACCTTGAAATGCTTCTTACAGAGCCCCTCCTTAGTTGCCCTGGTTGTGTGTTTGGGGTCAATGTCATGCTGGAAGACCCAGCCATGACCCATCTTAAGTGTAAACATTAATCTATTTGGAGACAGTTAGATGATGTGGTGGAGAGTGTGCCTAAACACAAAAAGAGTGGTGATTAGAGGGGACTTCAATGGACATTTGCATTTTATTGCATGAAATAAGTATTAGATTCCCTAGAAAAACAGACCTTAACAATTGGTACAGAAACATGTGTCTGCCATTACAGAGGTCAGATGTTTCCTGTAGTTCTTGACCAAATTTTCACACACTGCAACATGGGTTCTGGTCTACTCCTCCATACAGATCTTCTCCAGATCTTTCAGGTTTGGAATTTCAGCTCCCTCCAAAGATTTTCTATTGAGTTCAGGTCTGGAGACTGGCTAGGCCACTCCAGGACCTTGAAATGCTATGGAGCTCCTCCTTAGTTGCCCTGACTGTGTGTTTGGAGTCACTGTCATGCTGGAAGACCCAGCCACGATCCATCTTCAATGCTTTTACTGAGGAAAGGAGGTTGTTTGCCAAAATCTCGCAATACATGACCCCATCCGTCCTCCCTTCAATACGGTGCAGTCGTCCTGTCCCCTTTGCAGAAGAGCACCCCCATTGTATGATGTTTCCACCCCCATGCTTCACGGTTGGGATGGTTTTCTTGGGGTTGTTCTCATCCTCTAAACATGGTAAGTGGAGTTGATTCCAAAAAGTTCTATTCTGATCTCATCTGACCACATGACCTTCTCCCATGCCTCCTCTGGATCATCCAGATGGTCACTGGTGAACTTCAAACGGGCCTGGACATGTGCTGGCTTGAGCAGGGGGACCATGCTACCCTGCAGGATTTTAAACCATGACAGCATCATGTGTTACTAATGTAATCTTTGTGACTGCGGTCCCAGCTCTCTTCAGGTCATTGACCAGGTCCTCCTGTGTAATTCTGAGCTTTCTCGGAATCATCCTTACCCCACAAAGTGAGATCTTGCATGGAATCCCAGACCGAGGGAGATTGACAGTCATCTTGTGTTTATTCCACGTTCTAATAAATAATCATAACAGTTGTTGTCTTCTCCCACGCTGCTTGACTGTTGTCCTGTAGTCCATCCCAGCCTTGTGCAGGTCTACAGTTTTGTCCCTGATGGCCTTAGACAGCTCTTTGGTCTTGGCTATGGTGGACAGGTTGGCGTATCAAATCAAATCAAATCAAATCAATTTTATTTATATAGCGCCAAATCACAACAAACAGTTGCCCCAAGGCGCTTTATATTGTAAGGCAAAAGCCATACAATAATTACAGAAAAATCCCAACGGTCAAAACGACCCCCTGTGAGCAAGCACTTGGCGTCAGTGGGAAGGAAAAACTCCCTTTTAACAGGTAGAAACCTCCAGCACAACCAGGCTCAGGGAGGGGCAGTCTTCTGCTGGGACTGGTTGGGGCTGAGGGGAGAGAATCAGGAAAAAGACATGCTATGGAAGAGAGCAGAGATCAATCACTAATGATTAAATGCAGAGTGGCACATACAGAGCAAAAAGAGAAAGAAACACTCAGTGCATCATGGGAACCCCCCAGCAGTCTAAATCTATAGCAGCATAACTAAGGGATGGTTCAGGGTCACCTGATCCAGCCCTAACTGTAAACTTTAACAAAAAGGAAAGTTTTAAGCCTAATCTTAAAAGTAGAGAGGGTGTCCATCTCCCTGATCCAAATTGGGAGCTGGTTCCATAGGAGAGGAGCCTGAAAGCTGAAGGCTCTGCCTCCCATTCTACTCTTAAAAACCCTAGGAACTACAAGTAAGCCTGCAGTCTGAGAGCGAAGCGCTCTATTGGGCTGATATGGTACTATGAGGTCCCTAAGATAAGATGGGACCTGATTATTCCAAACCTTATAAGTAAGAAGAAGAATTAAATGCTATTAAATGCTATTCTAGAATTAACAGGAAGCCAATGAAGAGAGGCCAATATGGGTGAAAAATTCTCTCTCCTTCTAGTCCCTGTCAGTACTCTAGCTGCAGCATTTTGAATTAACTGAAGGCTTTTCAGGGAACTTTTAGGACAACCTGATAATAATGAATTACAATAGTCCAGCCTAGAGGAAATAAATGCATGAATTAGTTTTTCAGCATCACTCTGAGACAAGACCTTTCTAATTTTAGAGATATTGCGCAAATGCAAAAAAGCAGTCCTACATATTTGCTTAATATGCACATTGAAGGACATATCCTGATCAAAAATGACTCCAAGAGTTCTCACAGTATTACTAGAGGTCAGGGTAATGCCATCCAGAGTAAGGATCTGTTTAGACACCATGTTTCTAAGATTTGTGGGGCCAAGTACAATAACTTCAGTTTTATCTGAATTTAAAAGCAGGAAATTAGAGGTCATCCATGTCTTTATGTCTGTAAGACATTCCTGCAGTTTAACTAATTGGTGTGTGTCCTCTGGCTTCATGGATAGATAAAGCTGGGTATCATCTGCGTAACAATGAAAATTTAAGTAATGCTGTCTAATAATACTGCCTAAGGGAAGCATGTATAAAGTGAATAAAATTGGTCCTAGCACAGAACCTTGTGGAACTCCATAATTAACCTTAGTCTGTGAAGAAGACTCCCCATTTACATGAACAAATTGTAATCTATTAGATAAATATGATTCAAACCACCGCAGCGCAGTGCCTTTAATACCTATGGCATGCTCTAATCTCTGTAATAAAATTTTATGGTCAACAATATCAAGAGCAGCACTGAGGTCTAAAAGGACAAGCACAGAGATGAGTCCACTGTCTGAGGCCATAAGAAGATCATTTGTAACCTTCACTAATGCTGTTTCTGTACTATGATGAATTCTAAAACCTGACTGAAACTCTTCAAATAGACCATTCCTCTGCAGATGATCAGTTAGCTGTTTTACAACTACCCTTTCAAGAATTTTTGAGAGAAAAGGAAGGTTGGAGATTGGCCTATAATTACCTAAGATAGCTGGGTCATGTGATGGCTTTTTAAGTAATGGTTTAATTACTGCCACCTTAAAAGCCTGTGGTACTTAGCCAACTAATAAAGATAGATTGATCATATTTAAGATCAAAGCATTAATTATTACAATCAGAGAGAAAGAGTCTAACCAAATACCAGCATTACTGAAAGCAGCCAAAGATAATGATATGTCTTTGGGATGGTTATGAGTAATTTTTTCTCTAATAGTTAAAATTTTATTTGCAAAGAAAGTCATGAAGTCATTACTAGTTAAAGTTAAAGGAATACTCGGCTCAATAGAGCTCTGACTCTGTCAGCCTGGCTACAGTGCTGAAAAGAAACCTGGGGTTGTTCTTATTTTCTTCAATTATTGATGAGTAGTAAGATGTCCTAGCTTTACAGAGGGCTTTTTTATAGAGCAACAGACTCTTTTTCCAAGCTAAGTGAAGACCTTCTAAATTAGTGAGACGCCATTTCCTCTCCAACTTACGGGTTATCTGCTTTAAGCTGCGAGTTTGTGAATTATACCACAGAGTCAGGCACTTCTGATTTATGGCTCTGTTTTTCAGAGGAGCTACAGCATCCAAAGTTGTGCTCAATGAGGATGTAAAACTATTGACGAGATAATCTATCTCACTCACAGAGTTTAGGTAGCTACTCTGCACTGTGTTGGTATATGGCATTGGAGAACATAACAAAGAAGTTATCATATCCTTAAACCTAGTTACAGCGCTTTCCGAAAGACTTCTACTGTAATGAAACTTATTCCCCACTGCTGTGTAGTCCATTAAAGTAAATGTAAATGTTATTAAGAAATGATCAGACAGAAGGGGGCTTTCAGGGAATACTGTTAAGTCTTCAATTTCCATACCATAAGTCAGAACAAGATCTAAAGTATGGTTAAAGTGGTGGGTGGACTCATTTACATTTTGAGTGAAGCCAATTGAGTCTAATAATAGATTAAATGCAGTGTTGAGGCTGTCATTCTCAGCATCTATGTGGATGTTAAAATCGCCCACTATAATTATCTTATCTGAGCTAAGCACTAAGTCAGACCAAAGGTCTACAAATTCACAGAGAAACTCACAGTAACGACCAGGTGGACGATAGATAACAACAAATAAAACTGTTTTTTGGGACTTCCAATTTGGATGGACAAGACTAAGAGTCAAGCTTTCAAATGAGTTAAAGCCCTGTCTGGGTTTTTGATTAATTAATAAGCTGGAGTGGAAGATTGCTGCTAATCCTGCCCCTCGGCCTGTGCTACGAGCATTCTGACAGTTAGTGTGACTCGGGGGTGTTGACTCATTTATACTAACATATTCATGCTGCAATAACTAGGTTTCTGTAAGGCAGAATAAATCAATATGTTGATCAATTATTATATTATTTACTAACAGGGACTTAGAAGAGAGAGACCTAATGTTTGACATATGATTGATTGAGTGTGTGAACAGGTGTCTTTTACACAGGTAACAAGTTTAAACAGGTGCAGTTAATACAGGTAAAGAGTGCAGAATAAGAGGGTTTCTTAAAGATTAACAGGTCTGTGTGAGCCAGAATTCTTGCTGGTTGGTAGGGGTTCAAATACTTATTTGCAGCAGTAACATACAAATAAATTATTTAAAAATCATACATTGTGATTTCCAGATTTTTTTTTTTTTTTAGATTATGTCTCTCACACTGGACATGCACCTAAGATGAAAATTTCAGACCCCTCCATGATTTCTAAGTGGGAGAACTTGCAAAACCCAGGGTGTTCAAATACTTATTTTCCTCACTGTGTGTGTGTATATATATATGTATATATGTTAGCGGTCTAAAAATTATTGGACCAAAATGTATGGGAAGACAACTGATCTGATGATGGTTTTCAAAGTTATCTGAAAAGCTATTCTGATAATAAAAATGTTAGCTTTGATAATTAGCGGTTAGTGGATTAGCGGGACTGTGGCCACCACTGCCCGTAATTCATATCGGGAAATTACACGTAATGTTGGTTTGGAGGTGTATGATTGTATTACAAAGTGGAGGCTGTTGAGAGACAGATTAGTCCAGAAAAAAAATGACCAGGAACACTGGTGCAGGCCGAAAAGCCCTTGCCTTGTTCTTCACATTGAGCCCCCTGCTATTCCAACAGTAAATTACGGTACGACACCCACCAACACAACAGAGAACTTCAAAAAAGTCAAGCCTACGTCAACGTCATTGCATAGTCAAGAAGTTCACCTTCCATCTCAGTTTCTTCTTTATGACAGGCTGAATATCTACACGGTTCCTGAGCCTGCTCAAATTCAACTGCAGGTCTGATGTTCCAATTCACCATCAGTGAACAGTAAAACTGAGCAGTCACATTGAAGTGCATTAAGGATTAGGGTGGGTTAGGAGTTCATACTGGACACTCGCCTCGAGTGTCTTCGGTCCCACTGTGAAGAGGGTTTGCCGGGAGAGATCTCTGTATGAGGACGTTTCAATGAAAACAAACCCCAGCTAAAAACTCCACAAAGCAAATATGAACAAGTCAAAAAATGATCAATTGTACTGGCCGGTTGTCTCCCAGGATAAAAAGGTCCCCAAATCACAACTAGGCACCAGGGTGTGTGAGGAAAGCAATGGTGCAACTTCTCCCAGTGCTGCGGTGAATGAGCTCTCCTGCGGGAGCACTCAGCTGGATAACCCACCAGATCAGCACAGTTCTGATCCTGGACTCCAGCAGCAACAGCCTCAAAGGGCCAAAAGAAATTCACTAAACTATGCCACTGTAAATTGGACCATTGAGGAGAAGAAAACGATCTTCTACTGCTTCACTTACTCAAAGCATGAAAAGTGGGGCAGGAGGAAAAAGGCAGTATTTAAGGAGCGGATAAAAGAAGCGGATTTACCAATGGATTAGGCTTTTGTTTTCCCTTTTCATTATGTGTCTTGTTGTTTTCCCTTCCTGGTGTGTCATATTTGTATCAGTCTGTCTCCATGTTGCTGGGTGGGGACTCTGTGTTCCCTCCTCCGGCTCCCTCCTCCGGCTTGCCCATCTGATCCTCGACAGCTGCTGGGTCTGCTCTCCTACAGCTCACCTTCAGATCCCTGCTTGCTCTGCCCAGCTGTTCCTGTCCTCTGCTTTTAGACCACTCCAACCAAGCCTGCCTGCATATCATCCAAAATAGTGTCAAAACCATTCTTTTGTTTCCAGGTTGTGTCTGCGCTTTGGGCCCTATGTGTCCATTCCTGGATCAAGAGAGCTGCACATGTCCCGATGATAATAATGGTGCCATGGGGCAAATCAAAACCAATTCCAGAGTCCCACTGTGTATCCAGAAAGTATTCACTGCACTTCACTTTTTTTTCCACATTTTGTTATGTTAGAGCCACATTCCAAAATGGAGTCAACTTTTTCCCCTCAAAATACTACTCACAACACCCCATAATGACAACATGATTTATTTTCCCAAATTTTTTGCTAATTTACTTTAAAAAAAAAATCACGTGTACATAAGTATTCACACCATTTGCTTAATATTTTGTTGATGCAGCTTTGACCAGTTTGTATCATTTAACAATGTTTACATGTATAATATGCCCACAGTGCAGTCATCTTGCTTTGCTTAAAATTTCTTTGTTGTATTTTTGGCTCTTGCACCTGTTCTTTGGTGCACACAATGTTATTCAGGTCTCGCTGACGTCAACATTTTACATGTCAGCTTTTGGCAGCTTCAATTCAATCCTAGGTACATGCAACTCACACAAACATGCACGTTTGCACACCGGCAGTCTTATCCAGCCTGACGGGGTGCTGGGTTATTATAGCTGCTGGAGATAAGGCAGCCAGACAGGCCAGATGCAGGCCTGTGCTATAATAGCTAAGAGCTTATCACTTCAGCAATGGTTCAAACAGAAAACAGCTCAGAGTGGGACTGAACCTGTTCCCATTGTCTCACTTATTTATTTCTCTAAAATACAGTAGATCAACCATTTGAATCCAAAAACCCAGTTGAGAGACATTTTTCTGTGTTTGTTTGAACAGGAATTGCCCACATGAGAAGACTAATTACTGTAAATTTCAATTTCAAAGATACATTTATCTTACGCATAGCAAAGTTGAGTACAACCACAAAATGCAGGCAGTGTTGAGGCAAGAGGTACGTGCAAATACTCAGGTGTGTTATGGTATCATCCATTTATTGAGTTTCATTAGATTTTGTGTCTTGCCTGCCCTCTGTGTGTCTGTCTACCTGCTGCATGTTTGAGTAAATGGTAAATGGACTGCATTTATATAGCGCTTTTCCATCTACATCAGACGCTCAAAGCGCTTTACAAATAATGCCTCACATTCACCCCGATGTCAGGGTGCTGCCATACAAGGTACTCACTACACACTGGGAGCAACAAGGGGATTAAGGACCTTGCCCAAGGGCCCTTAGTGATTTTTCGATCAGGCTGGGATTTGAACCGAGGATCCTCTGGTCTCAAGACCAAGGTTGGGTAGGATTACTTTTGAAATGTAATCCAAAAGTAAGCAGATTACAAGTAATCCAAATGTATGTACATACATACATGTAATCCACATGTATTCTTTCAAAGCAATCCTACCCAACCTTGTCAAGCCCAACGCTTAACCACAAGACCAACACCTGCCCTAAATTGAGTCCTTTGTGTCCTTTGTGTATGACCCTTTCTTGTGCACCTGTCACTCTGGGAATGTGTGAGTATGTGTCAACCTCCCTTGGCCATGTTTGTGTCTGCCTCTGTGTGTGGGTGAGTGTATGCGCGTGTGTCTCTGTGTGTGTGAAGGCGTTGAACTATGCGTGTCTCTGTTCCTGCGGGTGTCGGTGGTTCCCCCTTGGTCTCATGTGGAGGTGGGCGTGTCCCCCGAGGTTAGCCTTCATGTCTCTTTCCTCAGTCTCCTGTCTGTCTTATGTCTGTTGTCTCATATGGGTGTGATTTTATGATTTTTTTTTTTTTTTTTGGCAAAAGGAAAAATTCACTAACTTAGCCACACAGTTGCAAAACTTGTGTAGGCTACTTAAAACACCAAATAATAATAAACAAAATATTTTATCAGTGCAAATACTTGTAAACACAACTCTTTTCAAAGGCAACAATATCTTAGTGCAAATGTTTCTATCATAAATGCAACTCTGAAATACTATCTGAAACCAATGAACAGTCAACATGATAATCCATCATTACTTTATCTTAAAAGGCAGTAGCTTTCCACACAGTAAAATCACCAGTGTTAAATTAACACTGACAGTGAGCATATGGCCCCACTCTGACCAGAGTAGGACCATATGTACACTGTCAGTGTTAGTTTTACACTGGTGATTTTACTGTGTTAGACTTCTAGTCTTTAATCAGCTGTCCTACCTCTGGATTCTCTGTTATTGCAAATACACACTGCGCTGAAAACAGAGAGCTTAACCTGACTGTTGTAGTTTTTTAAGACTTCCCTATATTTGCTACATGCAGTGATCGACAGCTCTGCAATGGGAGCTGTTATCACGATGGTGTTCCGGTCCACTCGATAGCACATAAATGCTCCAGCCATTGTCGCATCTCTCCTGAAGAGCTTGAGCAGACATCGGTACCGGGACACCACCTGATTTGGACTTTGGGCTGGAATAGAAAGTATTAAATACCAATTGTATAGAGGTGTCAAATCCAGCTTCAGAAAGTAAAAACCCTCCCATATGTTGCTTCTACCTGTGCACCTAAAACAGGTGATCTCAATAATTAGCTCATCCACCTGCCTGAAGAGCTGAACTAATTACAATCAGCTGGTTTATTGGGAAGATGGAATAAATATGTGGCTGGACTTTTACTTTCTGAAGCTGGATTTGACACCTCTACAATTGTAAAGGTCAAAATAAAGATACACAACATAATAATTAACACATGCAAATGAAACAGGAAAAATATAAAAAATTTACCTCTCTGACAATCTTCCTCCTCTTTCTTCTGTGACTTTTCCCCTTCATCCTGTTTTTGGTCTTCCTCTCCTTCTTATTATCATCTGATGACAGTGGTGATGAGCAATACTCAGATGACTCAGACGAACATTCGAGCGCTGTGTCGGAGGAAAGACTTACTGCGTCTCCGGAATCCTTTTTAGAGCGGGTGTCCTTTTAAAGAACTGTAAAAACAAATCTAAAAGAGAAAGATAATTGATTAAAGCACTAGAATAATTGTAATGTTAGAGCAAATAGAGAAATACACACAGGGACAACACATACAGTACATTTTAATATTGTGAAAAAGATTAACCTGATGCCAACTGCTCCTTCAGAAAGTCTCGTTCATGAGTCAGCTCATCAATTTTGTCATTTTGCCAGTCTACCTTCATCTCCAGCATTTTTTTCATCTGTTTTCATCCAAAATTGGAGTTGGGGCCTTCAAAACACCTGAGGCAGAGAGCACAGAAAAGTCCATTTATTAAAATAAAAGAAAAATAGAAAATTACACTGAATGGACATTTTTCAAGTTGCGCTGCCGAGATGTCCGGTTAGTGAGCCTTTCGCTCGTGTGTTTGGCGTCATTAGAAACAACAGCTTGTTATGATGCCTCGCGGCTAACTGATTGGTTGTTATGGGCCAGTTACCGTGTTTGTGAAGCATTGTGTCTTCTCCAAAAAAGCGAAAATTAAAAAGCAAAACACTCAGTCTGCGAGTCTGAGCAAAAAACAGAAGGGTGACAGACTTCTGCTGACAGGAGCTTCTTTCAGAGACTGTTCTTCAGTGTGGTCCCGGTGTGAGGGGAGTGCTGAACCCCTCACATGGACCAGAGAGAGACAGCAGCTGGGCAAATAGCAAACTTGGACTGTGAGTGCACGGCCGCCGGGTCAATAGTCACTCCCGGTTGTTATGACGGCTCACGGAGCGGCTCACCGAGCCGTTGTTATGATGCCTCATGGAGCAGCTAACCGATCAAAGCTGGACGCTGGTTAAACAATGTCTCCAAAACTCTAACCAGTGTCCCAGTTAAACCCCAAGTACAGATTTCTTGTTTCATTTGGCTTTGGTGTCCTTCGTTAGTGCTGTGTGACTGGGGCTTTACATTCATTACTAGGAAAGTTCAATGAACAAAATACCAACATTCTGGGCGTAATGAACATGTTTTCACTATTATTTGATTTCTTTGTGCGACTGACATTGTTATTCAAGCATTCAAAGGGGTATTCCTACCTCCACGCAACTCCAGACAGCGACGAGAAAGTTTCTTGACAGTTAGTTTTTTGTTGAACGAAACCGCGTCTCCCTAACGAGACAGAGTTGTGGCATCATTACGCATGCGCGTAGGTGCTAGTCTATTGCAACTTGAAAATCCCCCATTGTGTAAACACTGTTAGAAACAAAAATGTAAGTGCTTTGAGAAAACATTGAGACATTATAAAGCGCAACATAAATCTAATCCATTATTATTATTATTATTATTATTATTATTATTGTTGTTGTTATTTTTTTTTAAACAATGCAGAAATACTTAAAGTGAAAAGTAGTCTTGAATCAAAGGTAACAGACAGGATAAAAAAAAATCTGAGCAAATCACACATGTACGAGGGCTGTCCATAAAGTATAGGTCCTTTTTATTTTTTTCAAAAACTATATGGATTTCATTCATATGTTTTTACGTCAGTCATGCTTGAACCCTCGTGCGCATGCGTGAGTTTTTCCATGCCTGTCGGTGACGTCATTCGCCTGTGAGCACTCCTTGTGGGAGGAGTCGTCCAGCCCCTCGTCGGAATTCCTTTGTCTGAGAAGTTGCTGAGAGACTGGTGCTTTGTTTGATCAAATTTTTTTCTAAACCTGTGAGACACATCGAAGTGGACACGGTTCGAAAAATTAAGATGGTTTTCAGTGAAAATTTTAACAGCTGATGAGAGATTTTGAGGTGATACTGTCGCTTTAAGGACTTCCCACGGTGCGAGACATCGCTCAGCGCTCTCAGGCGGCGTCATCAGCCTGTTTCAAGCTGAAAACCTCCACATTTCAGGCTCTATTGATCCAGGACGTCGTGAGAGAACAGAGAATTTCAGAAGAAGTCGGTTTCAGCATTTTATCCGGATATTCCACTGTTAAAGGAGATTTTTTTAATGAAAGACGTGCGGACGGGTCCGCGCGTCGGGACGCAGCCGGCGCGGTGCGGCGGCACAGGAAAAATACCTCCGTGTTGATAACCATTTGTAAAATCCAGGCGGCTTTTGATGGCTTTCAGTGGAGTGAGTATATGAGAAATTATTTAACAGCTGGACATGTTCCAACTTGTCCTTAAGGCTTCCAACAGAGGTGTTTTTCCTGTGGCGGAGCATCGCGGCGGCTGCAAGCCGACGCGCGGACCCGTCCGCACGTCTTTCATTAAAAAAATCTCCTTTAACAGTGGAATATCCGGATAAAATGCTGAAACCGACTTCTTCTGAAACTTCTCTGTTCTCCCACGACGTCCTGGATCAATAGAGCCTGAAGTGTGGAGGTTTTCAGCTTGAAACAGGCTGATGACGGCGCCTGAGAGCACTGCACGACGTCTCGCACTGTGGGAAGTCCTTAAAGCGACAGTATCACCTCAAAATCTCTCATCAGCCGTTAAAATTTTCACTGAAAACCAGCTTAATTTTTCGAACCATGTCCACTTCGATGTGTCTCACAGGTTTAGAAAAAATTTTGATCAAACAAAGCGCCAGTCTCTCAGCAACTTCTCAGACAAAGGAATTCCGACGAGGGGCTGGACGACTCCTCCCACAAGGAGTGCTCACAGGCGAATGACGTCACCGACAGGCGTGGAAAAACTCACGCATGCGCACGAGGGTTCAAGCATGTCTGACGTAAAAACATATGAATGAAATCCATATAGTTTTTGAAAAAAATAAAAAGGACCGTTACTTTATGGACAGACCTCGTACATATATTTTTTCACAATTGTGTGAAAAATAAATTTGTGTATTAATGTGCTCTGTGTTGAGCCTCGTGAGTGACACCAGAGTTGCAGTTACTGATCTGTATGTAAAAATATCTGGATATCTCATTGGTCCAAAAACGCCGTACAAACCGTTGAAGCAAACAAGTGGCCACGTTACCACTCACAAGCTATGTGGACCGCATGTAGACGGCTTGTTAGAATGTCAACAATTTTGAGTAATAAGCTGATTCTCTCATTTCCTTCCTTTTGTTTTTCACTTAATGTAACCTTTGTATGCCATGATTAGCTATTTCATTTATTTCCTTTCTTTCTTTTAGTACTTTGACACTTTCTTCCCCTTCTCAGTTACACATCTCACTGGGACAAATACTTAGTTCTCCTCAGTACTGCCAGTGTCATGTATCCCATACACCAATGGTGAATTCAGAAATGTACGTAATAATTTGTTTTCTTATGTTTCTAATGTCATTGTCACATAGGATGCAATTGATACAGTTTTATGAATATTTAGTCAGACTCTTTTTTCATTTAAACTGCAATGATGACATGGCCATGATAAATGCAAAAAAATCTGAATTTTGACTGTATTTCTACTTAGTTTTAAATTCCCCTCATTTTTCTACATTAGGTCCCCTTCACTCTGTTCACCTTACATACAATATTCACGTACATTCATTGCTATAATTTTTATTTACCTGCTGCTTTTTATACAGCTTAGTTTAACTTTTTTCTTCAAACATAAAATACAGCATGCATCTCATTTTCAGGCTTATTCCATCATGCTTACATTTACATAAATTATGACAGTTGGATTTTTTTTTTTAAATTATGATTTTTTTAAATAAAGGTTTATACAGGTGTGGTGTAATTATCAGCAAGCTTATATATATATATATATATATATATATATATATATATATATATATATATATATATATATATATATATATATATATATATATATATATATATATATATATATATATATATATCTTTCCTCAAAATATGAAACATTCATGGGCTCAATTAATTGGAAAAGCATTTACCAGTAATCACAGAATCTTATTGAATTGACAGGAAAAAACACATTTATCTGTATTGTTCTCTAAAAGATTTCACTACAAACTCTACATCCTTCATCCACAGCCTTTGAACCGGTGACTTGTGCAGTTTACAGCTGCACAAGCAGGTACTTTGCAGCAAAATCACCAGGGAGTGGTTGAAGGGAGTGGTAATATGGCGGCCATGCTGCTTCAAAAATACTACCCAGTGCTAACTGGCTTGTTAGCAATTCTCGAGTAAGCAAACATAAATAGACTTACTGCTTGTTTCACTGCTTGCTGTACTTTCCACTGTCCCCGTCTCCTCACTGGCACTGGATGCGTTGTTCTTGTACACCATTTTGGCCATACTTTGGCATATTTAAAATTTTAAGAGACAACTGCTGTGACTGCAGCATGGAGAAACGTCCTCTGTTGATGATGTCATAAAAGCGAGACAGACAGCCTCTGAGTGGTGCCAGTGGTTAGCACTGGTACCACAGTCTCTTATACAAAGAGACTGGTAGCGTGTTTTTGAAAACATGGCTGTGATTGGTCCATCTGATATGTCGACCGCTATTGGCTATCACGCCACGCTCTGTGATTGGCTGTGGCGTAACTGCCGAAAATGTAAGTTGGTTCCACTCCTCCAGAGACTGTAGTACCAGTGCTACGGTGTAAACAAAGGCTGCAGCCAATCAGAGAGTGGCAGCGTGTCTCAGCCAATCAGCAAAATGTCAAAATCCTGACTAAAAGTCACGTGCCCAAATAATGTTTTTGATCATTAATGTATCACTTGTTTATTATGCTCATCACATTTGTGATTTCAGTTATGCTATAATGTTGGGTTTTGTTTTCAGTTCTCATATAGTCTTTCGTTTGTAATTATATTTTGGTCTGCTTTTAGTTCTCATGTTCATGCTCTGTCCTGGTCCAGTTCATAGTTTCATTGTATTCTGTCTTCGGGTTTTGAATCATGTGTTCCGACTTCACATCACTGCATCTGCCAATGTCTCTTTGTCTCTCACTTTGTTTCTGTCTGCTCTGTATTTATAGCCACTCCAGCTCTTGTGCCTGCTCAAGTATCTTTGGCTTTCATCACTCCACTGTGTTTCCCTTCCTTCACTATCTTGCACAGTGCTTAATCTTTGTCTTCCCCGGTCACACCCCCTTCCAGAGCATTCTGCACACCTGTTTCTCATTTCACACCCTAATTAGCCACTATTTAAACCCTCACAGTCCCCTGCCAGATTGTTGAATGTATTTCACTTTCCAGCCATCACGTCGTGTCTTATTTTGCCTTTTGATCAGCCTGCCGGTATTTGACCTTGTTTAGTCCTCAACCACATTTTTGTCTCTGATTGCCACCACACTGTGTATTTTGACCTCAGCCTGTTTATTTGACTATGCCTCAGCCAAACGCCTGTCTGTACCTTTGCCTTCGCTGTTGGACCACCTCTGTACCGAATCCCTCCCTGCTTCTATGATTAAACCTAATTCTAACTGCACCTGCTGTGAGAGTTTGCATTTGTGTCCACCAGGTTTGTGCCATGCCCTGATACGTTCTTGTTTTTTTTTTTCAAGATTTTTCAGCCTGTTACTATCTCATATTTGCTTCACTGTTCAACCCCACCCTACCTTCTCTGTCTAGAAGCCTCCTGACTTTGTACAATGTTCATCATCTGTCACTGTGTCCAATCCCACAACTCTGTTCAGCCCCATCATCTCTATCTGTCTCTATGTTAAACCCCACATCTCTGCTTATCACAATGTCCATCTCTGTCTGTCTGTATGTATGTCCAACCCTGCCATCTCTATCTGTCTGAATCAGTGTTGGGCAAGTTACTTCCAAAATGTAATACATTAATGTATACTGGTTATTGTTATTTCAAAAGTAATGTTACATTACAGTATTACTGTCTCTGAAATGTATATTGACTCCTGCATTTGTTTTGAGTTACTTTCACCAAAATCATTTCCGAAAGTCATTTGTGGAACTTGGACTTGGCATGCTGAAATAATTCAAATGTAGTTCACTGCAGCTCATTATACATCCAGCTGAGGGTGCTGTGACGTATCATAATGACTGAGGGCCTGACTGTTACTAACATCAATATAATTAATATAATTTGCACAGTGTATGCTCAAGGCACAATACAAGTAACAGTTACAGCCACAATCCCAAAGGATCAAAGTCTGGTAAAATTGTGATAGAGACATGAATATTTAAAGTCTGGGTCAATTCATAATAAACACGCTGGAGCCACAGTTCACAAATGGAACCAATAGCCTAATGACATGACAATATACACATTCTTTTTCTTTTCATTTCCATTTTTATTCTTTTCAGTTCAAGAATTTCAATGCATAAACCTGACATGAAGGACAAAACTTACACTTAATCAAGAATTATGAAATGCACTTGGATGATTAGCCCTAAGACTAATCTATCATGGCGATATGGTGACAGAAGGATTGCGCTCATGACTGCAATGCATCACTGTGATCAGTGTTTTTTAGACAGATGTAAAAACTTGAGTTATTTCTGTTGTAATATTGCCGTGATAGATTCGTCTTGAATGAATTAACTGAATTTATTTTACACACAAAAAAACCACACACACACACACACAAAAGAAAAAAAATAATCCACAAGAAATATGTTAACAAAAGAAACAATGCTCAAAAAGTAATAGGAGGAAGTAAACACTTATAAACGGTTACCCTCTTCTCACTGTTCATATATTAAAATAAATGACAGCAATAAAAATGATCTGACATTCAGTTATGAATGCAGTCTCTGCTGACAAACATAAACGACAGAGCTAACATGGGACGCTAACGTGTAAATTCATCCAGGTGATCAGTAGTAATGTTATTTCTGGCGCAATGATCTTCTCCACACAACCCAAAGGAGGAGAAGCAAAGTCTTTGAAAAAGAAGATAAATGTCTTGAAAGGTCTCTATTTTCATGTATGTCTAGGCAGAGGCTAAATCCACTCTTTATAACAGGACTTAAGTATTGTGGTGGGTTTTATAGTTTTTTTTCTTCCGCTGTTGTGTGAGGGACTTTTCACATGCTCGCACTGTGTTTGTGTGCGAGAACACAAGCGTGCACAAAACCATCGCCGACAGCAGGTGGAATGTTTTGTGGTTCCCCTTTTCGTTTTTGATTCACGGATTGTCTTCCTGTTTCTGCGTCTTTCGTGTTATATGGCATGTGAACACATGCACACAAACACAGCACCCTTGGAGACACAGTCAGGACATGTAACACAATCAGGGCTGGCTCTCTGATTATCTGGATCCAATGCGGATCATCGGATGTCATTTAAAAGAAGAGAACAAAAGAGACATGCAGCTGTTGTTGCTGATTAAAGAAGAAGCTCTTCCTGAACACTAATAATGGAATCTGAGTGTTGACCAGGAGGACATTAAAGAAAAAGAGAAGTTGTGGATAGGTCAGCAGGGAAAGCAGCTTCAGCAGCTGGAAGAGGTAGATCTCACCAAGTTTGGTTTGACTGCCATCCCTGTGAAGAGTGAAAATGATGATGAAAAACCAGAGTCATCACAGCTTCATCAAAGCCGAAGTGATGAGAGCACAGAGGCTGAGCCTGTAGCCAGCAGCTCATCTGTACACAGAACACTGACAGCAGAAACTGATGGAGAGGATGATGGAGGACCATAACCAGCCAGCAACTCAGGCCCAAACAGTCATCTACAACCAGATACCAGTGGCAGGAGTTCAGACAGCTCTGGAACTGAGACTGATGACAGTGATGGCAAAAGCTCTAAATATGGAAAAGCATCTGGTCACGTTAACATCTCAGAATAACAAAAGGAGCAGCAAGCAAGAAGAAAACTATATAGCTGTTCTGATCGGTGAAAAAGCACTCAGCTGGATAATCCACCAGCTCAGCATAGTTCTGATCCTGGACTCCATCAACAACAGTATCAATGGGCCAAAAGAAACAAACAAAACTATGCCACAGTAAATTGGACCATTGAAGAGAAGAAAAAGATCTTTCACTGCTTCACTTACTCAAGGCATGAGAAGTGGGGCAGAAGGACAAAGGCAGTATTTGAGGAGCGGATAAAAGAAGCGGATTTACCAGCAGAAAAGAAAGAAGCCACCACAACTACAAAACTACAATCGATTGCCTCTCACATCACAAAATATCTGACAGCAGAGGAAATACAAGAAATAAAGGAAGAAGCCCCAAAAAAGCGATAAAGGATCATCAGTCGATGGTGGAAGGGAAACAACTTGAGTTTGAAAGGAGTCAGTGGAAGAGGGAGGAAGAGTGGGTACTGCTGTGGGCAATGGAATAAAATACACCAACAGGCAGAGAGAAAGATGTGGATAATGGCAAAGAATATTCCACCACCACTGCCCAAGTAAGAAAGGCATCCCAAGAGGCCAACTCACCACTCAAAGACACAACTTTATAGCACAAAACACTTGTCGGATGCGGAAATACAAGTGATGCAACAGGAAGTTGGGCAAATGATCAGTGACTGCATCTGCCCTCTGACACAACCCACTGGACCACCTACAAATAACTGTCCTCAGAAAACATACATCCAACAAAAAGCACCAGACCAAGCCAGCCTCTCACACCACAGAAAAAGTAGGACTCAAACACAGTCCCAACACAATAGGAGTCAAACACCACACCAACAAAAAATGAATCAGGCACTAAAAAAAAAAAAGGAGCCATTCACTGCCCCCCCCCCCCCCCCCAAAAAAAAAAAAATGAGCCATTCACCAGCTCATCCACAAAACAATATACAGGTGTACACAGACCCAGAACAGCAGGAACTAGAAGAGGAAATGGCAAATAAGACTGAATAAACAAGAAAAATGGACATGAAAGAGCGTCCAAAACTGACTAAATTAAAGGAGAATAAAAAATTCAAAACTATCCTGCAAAAGGTGAACCTGGGACCGGCTAAACTGGTCCCAGAAGGAAACACATTGACAGAGTTAAACTCTGTAAATTATGGAGTGGCATGGTACATACAAAGTAAATTAGCCCCACAAGATATGTAGAGTAAAGGAACCACAATTAAGAAAAAGAATACCGTGCCACAATGGAAAAAGAAATTACACCAAAAAAAATCAACTGCCTAAGAACACAGATCTCCCAGATGGGGAAATGTTTGAGAGGCCAAAACCATAAAAGGAATCTCTTTAAAAAGTAAATCGCATTAAAACAAAATACAGTGTTGAAGATAAACAGCTGGATGGGAGGCTGGTTGAACATCAAGCCTTAGTGAAAGCTTTTGCAGCACAGATTAGGAACAAAGACAAGAAAATACAAACTAAACAGATAAACAAGAAATTTGCAAAAAAACAAACAAAAAAAAAAACCCAGGCTAGTGTACAAGAAGTTGACAAACGACAATAGAAGTACAACAGTCACCCAAGACAGAAGAAATTGAAAAATTCTGGATACCACTCTTTGAAGACCCAAAACAACACCAAGAGGCAGAGTGGATTGAAAAAATAAAACAGAAAAACAAAGACAAACAGCAAATGACAGCAAATGTAATCACTGAAGAGATCAGAAAGAAAATGAGTGAATACAGTAACTTCAAGGCACCTGGCATTGACAAAATCCCAAATTTTTGGCTGAAAAGACTGACAGCATTGCACCACTGTGGCTTTCACAAAAATATTGAATGGAGAAGAGGACACACCAGACTGGCTAACGACTGGGAACACAATCCTACTACCAAAGACCAAGGAAACACAACTTCCCAACAAGTACAGGCCCATCTGCTGCCTAACAACAACATACAAATGGCTGACAGGAATCATAGCTGATGCCATTTACGAACATCTTGACACTGGTGGCTACCTGGAAAATGAACAGAAAGGTTGTTCCAGAAGAAGATTAGGAGCTAAACACCAATTACTGATAGACAAAGCAATCCTGGAGGACTGCAAAAAAAAGGAGGCAAAAACTCAGCATGGCTTGAATTGATTACAAAAAGGCATTTGACAGCATGCCACACTCCTGGATCATGAGGTGCTTAGAACTCTACAACATCAATGAGGAAATAACATCTTTCCTGAGAGCACAAATGAACAAGTGGAACACCACCATCACCCTCAATCACACAGAGGGACAAATAATAATCCCAGACATATGAGTTCAGAGAGGAATGTTCCAGGGAGACAGCCTCTTGCCACTTTTATTCTGTTTAATCATAGACCCACTCTGCAAGATCCTGAAGGAGCATGACATTGGGTATGACTTAAGTAGAGGCAGAAAAAGGAAAAATAAAAAACTTGTGAACCATCTGCTGTTCATGGATGATTTGAAAATCTATGCCAACACAAAAAAGGATCTCAGTCAGCTCGTGGAAACAGTCCATAAGTTCTCCAAAGACATTGGTATGGAATTTTGGCTGGATAAATGCTCAAAATGCACAATCAAAAAACGTAAAAACACAAAAAACGAAAACATACAGTTGGCTGAAGGGAGCGACATTGAAGATCTGGCTGTAGACTCCACATACAAATACTTGGGAATTGAACAAAATACTACAATCGAGCACAAGAAAATGAGAACAAAAACAACACAAGAATACCTAAACCACTTAAAAAAGCTCTGCAAAACAGAGCTGACACCAAAGAACAAGATCACAGCCATAAACCAGTTTGCAATACCAGTGGTGACCTATGGGTTTGGCATAGTAGGCTGGCCACAGTGTGAGCTTAATAAGTTGGACACGAAAACCAGGAAGATGCTCACCCTCCACAAAGTCCCGTACAGAAATCAGTCCATGGACAGAATATATCTTTCTCACCTAGAAGGCAGTCTGGGTTTCACTGAAATCAACCAGGCCTACAGAGGATCAATAAAAAGTACTGGACAGTACTTAAAGAGCTCTGAAGAAGAAATCATGAAAAAGGTCACACAACATGACGAGAAGACTGTATCCGAACAGACCTCATTCACCAAACTGGCACAAACCTTTAGCGGAGAACTTCTACAAGAGAGAGAAAGCAACAACCTGATGCCTGCAACAAAACTCACAAGACAGACCAGAGAACAATACAGCAAAAGTGAAGGAAAACAAAATGGCAGGAATCTCACAAAATGATAAATGGCAATTCTGTCATACAGCTGTTGAGAGTGTAAACCATCTAACATCAACATGTTAGATGGTTTACACTCTCAATCAATCATCAATCCCCGGTCACCATGGTGCACACGAGGTGCAGTTGTCTGCAGTTAAAGGAACGATCACCATCTTGAAGAGAGCCCTCATATACAATGCCAACTATGGTTAGGGTAACTATAGAGCTTAGGATGCAACTTTAGACCCCAGGTTTGGGGCCCACTGCATTCTATTAAAAAGAAATCAAAGATAAATGAAAAAAACAAAAAGCAAGAGGCTGTGATTTGACACTTTGCTGCTTTCACTGCTTCGTCTGCCATCATATTATAATAGTCTTTTGCAACGCGTACACTGATTACATTTTGAGAATGGATCAAATACATTTGGCAGAAAACAATTTTCAGAGGAAATTTTGACCCAGTCATTAAATGAGGTGCGCATCCTGATTCAGGATTCCCCATAGATGTTTGGCGTCTCCTGACTGTAACTAATCCGTTACATACATATCGCTCACATTGGATCACAATGTATTTCCATTAAAAACCCAGAGCAGTCTGGACGTGCAGAGGTACAATTTAAAGTTCAGTGCTCTGACACTCTCCGATTTGAGGAAAGTGGGACCAAAGACATTCCCTGATTAAAAGCCCGACCATTTATTTTTTCAAACAGTGTTCAGACTGAGACCTGAACCCCAATGTGCACCTGTTAAATCAGACACAAAAGGCTGTGATTTGACACTTTTCTGCTTTCAATCCTTCGTCTGCCATCATATTTTAACCATTTTTACATTGCGCACGCTGATAAATGGATCAGAGAAGTCCACACATTTACAGCACAAAATCGGTAAAAGAGGAAAATGTACAGCTTTGATTGTAGAAAGAAAAGCTTGCTGGGGGTCAAATTAGTCCAGAATAAATCATAATCCACAGATGGAGATATTTAAATCTGTCACACATGTTACTGCATGACATGGTGTTACAGAGCTGCAGTTGCATAAATCAGGCTTTAATTTAATTAAATAAATCATAAATTGTAGCTTAACTATTTTTATATTTATTTTGTGTTAGGAAAATTCCCTAAAAATTCTGACACAGACAACAAATGAGACACCAGAGGAAACAAGTTTCATCATACAGAGTGTAGTCATACATCAATCAAGAATGGGAAAGAATTCCACCTACAAAGCTTCTGTTGTGTGGGCCGCTGAAGAGGAGGTACTGCTGGCCCACCACCACCAGAGGGCGCCCTGCCTGGAGTGCGGGCTCCAGGCACCAGAGGGCGCTGCCGCCGACGAAGGCTGCCAGGGTGACAGCTGTCACCCATTACTGGACACAGCTGACTGCACTCAGGACGGAGGTATATCAGCAGGACAGCGTCTCCACCTCAGTGCCGAGATATCGCCTTGAGATTAAGGTAACCTTCTCTGCAAGCTCATATTGAAGACTCTGATAAACCTTTTCAGGACAGCTGACTACAGAAAGCTACTTGCTTGGATAAGTACTCACCTTTCCTGCTTCATTGTAACAAGAGGTGGAGGCGGCTTCTCCCCTCTCTGTCTACTGGGTGCTGTCGCACCCATACCTGTGTGTTTGTGCTCTTTCCCGCCAGCAGTACCGGATCCGACGAGCGGAGGCAGTGGCCACCTGGGAATTCGGGACTTGGCGGTTCCAGTACTTCTGGGGTTCGGTGGCAGAGGAAATCTGGGTGGTTCCGGTTCGACTAGGACGGACGCCTCCTACCTTCGAGCCTGCCCACACGACACCAGCAGATTTCGGCTTCAAACTCCAAATTATTAATTGTTGTATTGGTTGTGCTCTTTTCACAACAGTAAAACTTGTTATTCACCTTTCTCCATTGTCCGTTCATTGCGCCCCCTGTTGTGGGTCCGTGTACCTACACTTTCACAACAGGATATCTCGGCCAGCGTCATGGACCCCGAGGGGCGTCAACCGGCTGTTGAACGGCCAATGGAAGACCAAGGCGCGGCGGAGGCTTCGGGAGGGGTAATCGGTGAGTTGCAGCGGATCCTCACCGCTTTCACCTCTCGGATCGATTTAATGACCGAGCAACACGTTCTCCTAAACCGCAGGGTAGAGGCTCTCGCCGCACAAGTGGAGGCGCGCCCTCCGGGCGCCGCTGCGGCTCTCCCTCCCGAGGACCCTGCGCGTGAAAGTAACGTTCCACTGGTCGTTCAACGGTCCCTTCCTCCGTCCCCAGAAGCATACATAAGCCCTCCAGAACCGTACGACGGCTGTGTGGAGACGTGCGCGGACTTCCTTATGCAATGTTCGCTCGTCTTCGCTCAGCGTCCCGTGATGTACGCAGCTGATGCTAGCAGGGTAGCTTATGTGATAACTCTGCTTCGCGGGGAGGCACGCGCTTGGGCTACAGCGCTCTGGGAGCAGAACTCACGGCTCCTTCAGTCATACGCCGGGTTTGTACGGGAGCTCAGAACGGTGTTCGATCATCCCAATAGAGGAGAGTCCGCTTCAACCGCATTACTGTCCATACGACAGGGACGTCGGAGCGCAGCTGCCTATGCAGTCGCCTTCCGCATCGCGGCAGCGAGATCCGGCTGGAATAGCACTGCCCTCCGCGCTGCCTTTGTAAATGGATTGTCTCTGGTCCTAAAAGAGCACCTGGTGGCTAAAGCCGAACCGCGGGATTTAGATGGGCTCATTGATCTGGTCATACGGCTTGACAACCGGTTAGAAGAACGCCGCCGGGAACGAGGCGAAGGGCGTGGCCAGGCACGCGTCGTCCCTCTCCCTTCCGGGTCCGATCGAGCTCCGCCCTCCCCACGCTCCTCTGTTCCTGCGCTCCGTGGGGTCACAGCTCCCCCTACTGACGAAGCTAGGGACACGAGTAGGGCAACATTTAGGGCACCAGATGCACAAAGGAGATGGACCCACGGAGCGTGTCTTGTTTGTGGTTCAATAGAGCACCATGTGAGAGACTGCCCCGAGCGGTCAAACGCCAAACGCCCGCCCTTAGAGACTGGGCCAGGGGTGGGCCAAAACATTCACGTGGGACATACCCACATTGCTACACGACTCCCAGTCACGATCCTGTTTGAGGATTCAACCCTGAAGGCCCCAGCACTGGTGGACACGGGCTCTGAGGGGAATCTGCTAGACAGTAGATGGGCCAGGGAGATAGGGCTCCCTCTGGTGGCTCTTACCTCGCCTGTGCAGGTTCGAGCACTAGATGGCTCCCTACTCCCACCAATCACACACAAGACACCTCCAGTAACTCTGGTGGTGTCAGGCAACCACCGGGAGGTGATCGAGTTCTTCGTGACTCAGGCCACCTCCCGTGTGGTTTTAGGATTTCCATGGATGCTTAAGCACAATCCCCGGATTGATTGGCCGTCCGGGGTGGTGGTTCAGTGGAGCGAAACCTGCCATCGGGAGTGTCTCGGTTCCTCGGTTCCTCCCGGCTCCCAAGCTAAGGAGGAGGTCCGAGTCCCGCCCAATCTGAAGGCGGTGCCAGCGGAGTACCATGACCTTGCGGACGTGTTCAGCAAGGATCTGGCTCTCACGCTTCCTCCCCACCGCCCGTACGATTGTGCCATTGATTTGGTTCCAGGCAGTGAGTTCCCGTCCAGTAGGCTGTACAACCTCTCACGGCCGGAGCGTGAGTCAATGGAGACCTACATCCGGGACTCATTAGCCGCCGGGTTGATCCGGAATTCCACCTCACCGATGGGCGCTGGTTTCTTTTTTGTGGGTAAAAAAGATGGCGGACTTCGTCCATGCATTGATTACAGGGGGTTGAATGAGATCACGGTTCGCAACCGATACCCGTTGCCCTTGTTGGATTCAGTGTTCACCCCCTTGCATGGAGCCAGAATCTTCACCAAGCTGGATCTTAGGAACGCGTACCATTTGGTTCGGATTCGGAAGGGAGACGAATGGAAGACGGCATTTAACACCCCCTTAGGTCATTTTGAGTACCTGGTCATGCCGTTCGGTCTCACTAATGCTCCCGCGACCTTCCAAGCGTTGGTAAACGATGTCTTGCGGGACTTCCTGCACCGGTTCGTCTTCGTATATCTAGACGATATACTCATCTTTTCTCCGGATCCTGAGACCCATGTCAAGCATGTACGTCAGGTCCTACAGCGGTTGTTGGAGAACCGTCTGTTCGTGAAGGGCGAGAAGTGTGAGTTCCACCGCACTTCTTTGTCCTTCCTGGGGTTTATCATCTCCTCTAACTCCGTCGCCCCGGACCCGGCCAAGGTTGCGGCGGTGAGAGACTGGCCCCAACCCACAAGCCGTAGGAAGCTGCAACAGTTCCTCGGCTTTGCTAATTTCTACAGGAGGTTCATCAAGGGCTACAGTCAGGTAGTTAGCCCCCTGACAGCCCTGACCTCTCCAAAAGTTCCCTTCACCTGGTCGGACCGGTGCGAGGCCGCGTTCAAGGAGTTGAAACGGCGCTTCTCGTCTGCACCAGTTCTGGTGCAGCCCGATCCTAGCCGCCAGTTAGTGGTTGAAGTGGATGCCTCGGACTCAGGGATAGGAGCGGTGCTCTCCCAGAGCGGGAAGACCGATAAGGTCCTTCACCCGTGTGCCTATTTTTCCCGCAGGTTGACCCCCGCTGAACGGAACTATGACGTCGGCAATCGGGAACTCCTTGCTGTGAAAGAGGCCCTCGAAGAGTGGAGACATCTGTTGGAGGGAACAGCCGTGCCATTCACGGTTTTCACTGACCATCGGAACCTGGAGTACATCAGGACCGCTAAGCGTCTGAACCCCAGGCAAGCCCGCTGGTCATTGTTCTTTGGCCGTTTTGACTTCCGGATTACCTACCGCCCCGGGACCAAGAACCAGAGATCGGATGCATTGTCCCGGGTGCACGAAGATGAGGTCAAAACGGAACCGTCGGATCCCCCGGATCCCATCATCCCGGAGTCCGCTATCGTGGCCGCCCTCACCTGGGACGTGGAGAAGACCGTCCGGGAGGCCCTGACCCGTGTCCCGGACCCCGGAAACGGACCAAAGAACAAACTATACGTCCCACCAGAGGCCAGGGCCGCAGTCCTAGACTTCTGTCACGGTTCTAAGCTCTCCTGTCACCCAGGGGTGCGAAGGACCATGGCAGTCGTCCGGCAACGCTTCTGGTGGGCATCCCTGGAGACCGACGTCCGGGACTACGTCCAGGCTTGTACCACCTGCGCCAGGGCAAGGCCAATCACCAGAAGACCTCAGGGCAGCTACAGCCACTGCCCGTGCCTCATCGCCCCTGGTCCCACATCGGCCTGGACTTCGTCACGGGTCTCCCGCCGTCCCAGGGAAACACCGTCGTCTTCACGATAGTGGACCGTTTCTCCAAGGCGGCCCACTTCGTGGCCCTCCCGAAGCTCCCTACGGCCCAGGAGACAGCGGACCTCCTGGTCCACCACGTCGTCCGTCTGCATGGCATACCATCAGACATCGTCTCCGATCGCAGTCCCCAGTTCACCTCACATGTCTGGAGGAGCTTCTGCCGGGAACTGGGGGCCTCGGTCAGCCTTTCGTCCGGGTACCACCCCCAGACCAACGGGCAAGCAGAGCGGGCCAACCAAGAATTGGAGCAGACACTACGCTGTGTGACAGCCGCGCACCCGACGGCCTGGAGTACCCACCTGGCCTGGATCGAGTACGCCCACAACAGCCAAGTGTCATCAGCCACCGGCCTCTCCCCGTTTGAGGTGTGCTTGGGTATCAGCCCCCCTTGTTTCCGGTGGTCGAGGGAGAGGTCGGTGTGCCCTCGGTCCAGGCCCACCTACGGAAGTGCCGTCGGGTGTGGCGTGCTGCCCGCTCTGCTTTGTTGAAGGCCCGGACGAGGGCGAAGAAACATGCAGACCGGCGGCGGGCCCCGGCCCCCACGTATCGTCCTGGGCAGGAAGTGTGGTTGTCCACCAAGGACATTCCCCTTCAAGTGGACTCCCCCAAGCTCCAAGAACGATACATCGGTCCCTTCAAGGTCCTCAAAGTCATCAATCCCGCCGCAGTGAGGCTTCAGCTTCCGGCCTCACTGCGGATTCACCCAGTGTTTCACGTCTCCCGGATAAAACCCCATCACACCTCACCCCTCTGCACCCCGGGTCCGGCACCACCTCCTGCCCGGATCATCGACGGGGAACCGGCTTGGACCGTGCGCCGGCTCCTCGATGTCCGTCGAATGGGCCGGGGTTTTCAGTACCTGGTGGACTGGGAGGGGTACGGCCCCGAGGAGCGCTCCTGGGTGAAGAAGGGCTTCATCCTGGACCCGGCCCTCCTGGCCGACTTCTACCGACGCCATCCGGACAAGCCCGGTCGTGCGCCCGGAGGCGCCCGTTGAGGGGGGGGTCCTGTTGTGTGGGCCGCTGAAGAGGAGGTACTGCTGGCCCACCACCACCAGAGGGCGCCCTGCCTGGAGTGCGGGCTCCAGGCACCAGAGGGCGCTGCCGCCGACGAAGGCTGCCAGGGTGACAGCTGTCACCCATTACTGGACACAGCTGACTGCACTCAGGACGGAGGTATATCAGCAGGACAGCGTCTCCACCTCAGTGCCGAGATATCGCCTTGAGATTAAGGTAACCTTCTCTGCAAGCTCATATTGAAGACTCTGATAAACCTTTTCAGGACAGCTGACTACAGAAAGCTACTTGCTTGGATAAGTACTCACCTTTCCTGCTTCATTGTAACAAGAGGTGGAGGCGGCTTCTCCCCTCTCTGTCTACTGGGTGCTGTCGCACCCATACCTGTGTGTTTGTGCTCTTTCCCGCCAGCAGTACCGGATCCGACGAGCGGAGGCAGTGGCCACCTGGGAATTCGGGACTTGGCGGTTCCAGTACTTCTGGGGTTCGGTGGCAGAGGAAATCTGGGTGGTTCCGGTTCGACTAGGACGGACGCCTCCTACCTTCGAGCCTGCCCACACGACACCAGCAGATTTCGGCTTCAAACTCCAAATTATTAATTGTTGTATTGGTTGTGCTCTTTTCACAACAGTAAAACTTGTTATTCACCTTTCTCCATTGTCCGTTCATTGCGCCCCCTGTTGTGGGTCCGTGTACCTACACTTTCACAACAGCTTCAACAATTTGTGTTCTCAGTTCCCAAATGCTTAGTGTTTAGAAAACAGGCATTTTTATCTTCAAATGGTGAAAAGATGAAAAAACGAAAAAAAGCTCTTTTGTGTGAAAACCTCAGGAAGACCAAAAACAAAGCTCCAAGGCACCCTTAAGGATCATCTGGTGAGGAGCCACTTGCCACCTGCTTCTTCATCCACATGGCTTCAGCTCCCCAAAGGAACATTCCCTTGTGGCAATTGCAGTCATTGCCCCAGTACTGACAAATCATCATCTTTCAAAGACCGTACAGGAAATAAATTTCAATTAAAAAAGTATGCCAGCTGCAATACGTGGTCTGTCCAAAAAGTAACAGACCTTTTTATTTTTTTCAAAAAATATATGGATTTGAATCACGTGTGATTGCATCAACCAAGCTTGAACCTTTGTGCGCATGCGTGAGTTTTTTCACGCCTGTCGGTTGCGTCATTCGCCTGTGGGCAGGCTTTGAGTGAGCACTGGTCCACCCCCCTCATCGGATTTTTATTGTCAGGGAAATGGCAGAGAGACTGCCGCTTTGCTCCATGAAATTTTTTTCAGAAACTGTTAGAGACAGCCAGTTGGAAACCATTCGAAAGATTCAGATGGATTTCAGTGAAGATTCTGTCGGCGTCACATGGATTAAGGAGTGTTAAAACCTTTTTAAAGACGGCCCACAGCGGCGGAGGGCGCGCGGCGCACCGAGCGGCCATCGACAGGCTGGAACGACTGGATCATTTCTAAACTGAAGGCTGTGTTGATCCACGCTCCACCCCTTTATGCATTAATGAGTTCATCGTAAGTCGGTGCGGGTGGGGTTCCAACATGGCGACTTCCAGAAAAGGAGGACATTTCTCTCAGGCTGTGAGGCAGGTGGTAAATTAGAGAACAAGACACAGGTGTGTAGAAGGTGCTGGAAGGGGGCATGGCCGGGGAAAACAAAGGCAAGTGCAAAAGAGTGGAGTAGGACAAAAGCAAAGAGACAGAAAACCCAACAGTGCAAAAGTGACATACTTGACAACCCATAATAAACGGGAACAAAATAAAGGGGCAAAACTAAGAACTAAGGTGGGGAGTTAAACAGTGGAAAACCAGAAAACAAATGATAATATCTAAAACTAGAGGGGACCTGATAAGGGAAAGTGAATACAGTAAACATGACAAAACAAAGGACTGAATAGAATATAAATGATGAACAAAAACAAAACCAGAGACTACAGAATACAGGTAATGCAAATAATGACTAAACCACAAATAAATGATAAACAGAGAATTAAATTGGTAACAAAAACATTACACAGAATAAAGAAACAAACAGAACCAAAACAAGACTTAACTGACAATGTAAAAAGATATGAAAAATAAAACCATAAAAATCCTCAGCGTACTGTAAGCGTAGACCCAAATAAGGGGAAAACCCTGACATGAACCCCAGGCCGGGGCAAATCCTGACATCACCCCCCCCCCCCCCCCCCAAGGCAGCCGGCACAGACGGCCGCCAAAACCACCCCCGAAAACCCAAACTGCGGCAACCCAGTACACACCCAACGATGGGTGGGATGGAGGGGGAACGGAGGTGGTACATGTCCCAGAGAAGAACTAGCGGAACCCACCCAAAGCAAAGGGGGACACGATGCAAGTGGCCAGTGGGCAAACAACAAACAAACGGACGATGGGAAAGTAATCATACGGCAGTCAGAAGTCCACGGTGGAAAGAGAAAGGGAAGTAAGGGCTGGCAAGAGGACCCAGTAAAGCGCCTGGTAGGGGCCATAGAATGACTAGGTGTCTGAAAAAGTTCAACAGGTAGTCTGAGAGGTTACTGCACGACCCCATACTGGCTATGGCTGAGTCTGAAGGACAGTCACGGAGCCCACCATTGTCTGTGGGTGAGTCAGGGAGCCCTCCCGACGGTCCATCAAAGTCCACGGTTGGGTCAGGGGATGGACCATGGGGCCTATACTGGAACGCAGAAAAGTCAGGGGGGCGGCCAAAGGATTGACCAGCATTCACGGTGGAATCAGAGGGACAACGAGGGCGCAACCTGGGACAGCAAGCCTTAGAACCACATAACGAGAGAAGTTGCACACATGAGAAACCAGTGAATGAACCAGTGAGTGAGGAAGCCGAAGGGATAAAATAATTATCAAAAAACAGACAAACCAATAAATTGAATAAGAAGCAAACAAACAGAAAAATAACTCCAAAATCCAACTCCAGGTAGCAATAGAATCCGACGGGCGCCCGAACCAAAAACCTAATGAACACAGGTGAAGACAACTCAAGCTATTAATAAAAAAAAACAAAAAAAAGAGCAAAAGAAATATTATAGGAAAGACAAATGTGTTTAAACAAAAGACATAAAAAGCACAGAGCACAACATAAAAAAAGCTAAGTGGACCACGAAACATAATCAATCAATCAATCAATCAATCAGTTTTATTTATATAGCGCCAAATCACAACAAACAGTTGCCCCAAGGCGCTTTATATTGTAAGGCAAAAGCCATACAATAATTACAGAAAAATCCCAACGGTCAAAACGACCCCCTGTGAGCAAGCACTTGGCGACAGTGGGAAGGAAAAACTCCCTTTTAACGGGAAGAAACCTCCAGCAGAACCTGGCTCAGGGAGGGGCAGTCTTCTGCTGGGACTGGTTGGGGCTGAGGGGAGAGAATCAAGAAAAAGACATGCTGTAGAAGAGAGCAGAGATCAGTCACTAATGATTAAATACAGAGTGGTGCATACAGAGCAAAAAGAGAAAGAAACACTCAGTGCATCATGGGAACCCCCCAGCAGTCTAAGTCTATAGCAGCATAACTAAGGGATGGTTCAGGGTCACCTGATCAAATCAAATCAATTTTATTTATATAGCGCCAAATCACAACAAACAGTTGCCCCAAGGCGCTTTATATTGTAAGGCAAAGCCATACAATAATTACAGAAAAACCCCAACGGTCAAAACGACCCCCTGTGAGCAAGCACTTGGCAACAGTGGGAAGGAAAAACTGCAGGAAGAAAACCTCCAGCAGAACCAGGCTCAGGGAGGGGCAGTCTTCTGCTGGGACTGGTTGGGGCTGTGGAGGGGAGCAGAGATCAATCACTAATGATTAAATGCAGAGTGGTGCATACAGAGCAAAAAGAGAAAGAAACACTCATTGCATTATGGGAACCCCCCAGCAGTCTAAGTCTATAGCAGCATAACTAAGGGATGGTTCAGGGTCACCTGATCCAGCCCTAACTATTAGCTTTAGCAAAAAGGAAAGTTTTAAGCCTAATCTTAAAAGTAGAGAGGGTGTCTGTCTCCCTAATCCGAAATTGGGATATGGTTCCACAGGAGGGGAGCCTGAAAGCTGAAGGCTCTGCCTCCCATTCTACTCTTAAAACCCTAGGAACTACAAGTAAGCCTGCAGTCTGAGAGCGAAGCGCTCTATTGGGGTGATATGGTACTATGAGGTCCCTAAGATAAGATGTGACCTGATTATTCAAAACCTTATAAGTAAGAAGAAGAATTTTAAATTCTATTCTGGAATTAACAGGAAGCCAATGAAGAGAGGCCAATATGGGTGAAATATGCTCTCTCCTTCTAGTCCCTGTCAGTACTCTAGCTGCAGCATTTTGAATTAACTGAAGGCTTTTCAGGGAACTTTTAGGACAACCTGATAATAATGAATTACAATAGTCCAGCCTAGAGGAAATAAATGCATGAATTAGTTTTTCAGCATCACTCTGAGACAAGACCTTTCTAATTTTAGAGATATGGCGTAAATGCAAAAAAAGCAGTCTTACATATTTGTTTAATATGCGCTTTGAATGACATATCCTGATCAAAAATGACTCCAAGATTTCTCACAGTATTACTAGAGGTCAGGGTAATGCCATCCAGAGTAAGGAGCTGGTTAGACACCATGTTTCTAAGATTTGTGGGGCCAAGTACAATAACTTCAGTTTTATCTGAGTTTAAAAGCAGGAAATTAGAGGTCATCCATGTCCTTATGTCTGTAAGACAATCCTGCAGTTTAGCTAATTGGTGTGTGTCCTCTGGCTTCATGGATAGATAAAGCTGGGTATCATCTGCGTAACAATGAAAATTTAAGCAATGCCGTCTAATAATACTGCCTAAGGGAAGCATGTATAAAGTGAATAAAATTGGTCCTAGCACAGAACCTTGTGGAACTCCATAATTAACCTTAGTCTGTGAAGAAGATTCCCCATTTACATGAACAAATTGTAATCTATTAGATAAATATGATTCAAACCACCGCAGCGCAGTGCCTTTAATACCTATGGCATGCTCTAATCTCTGTAATAAAATTTTATGGTCAACAGTATCAAAAGCAGCACTGAGGTCTAACAGAACAAGCACAGAGATGAGTCCACTGTCTGAGACCATAAGAAGATCATTTGTAACCTTCACTAATGCTGTTTCTGTACTGTGATGAATTCTAAAACCTGACTGAAACTCTTCAAATAGACCATTCCTCTGCAGATGATCAGTTAGCTGTTTTACAACTACCCTTTCAAGAATTTTTGAGGGAAAAGGAAGGTTGGAGATTGGCCTATAATTAGCTAAGATAGCTGGGTCAAGTGATGGCTTTTTAAGTAATGGTTTAATTACTGCCACCTTAAAAGCCTGTGGTACATAGCCAACTAATAAAGATAGATTGATCATATTTAAGATTGAAGCATTAATTAATGGTAGGGCTTCCTTGAGCAGCCTGGTAGGAATGGGGTGTAATAGACATGTTGATGGTTTGGAGGAAGTAACTAATGAAAATAACTCAGACAGAACAATCGGAGAGAAAGAGTCTAACCAAATACCAGCATTACTGAAAGCAGCCAAAGATGATGATATGTCTTTGAGATGGTTATAAATAATTTTTTCTCTAATAGTTAAAATTTTATTAGCAAAGAAAGTCATGAAGTCATTACTAGTTAAAGTTAAAGGAATACTCGGCTCAATAGAGCTCTGACTCTTTGTCAGCCTGGCTACAGTGCTGAAAAGAAACCTGGGGTTGTTCTTATTTTCTTCAATTAGTGATGAGTAGTAAGATGTCCTAGCTTTGCGGATGGCTTTTTTTTATAGAGCAACAGACACTTTTTCCAGGCTAAGTGAAGATCTTCTAAATTAGTGAGACGCCATTTCCTCTCCAGCTTACAGGTTATCTGCTTTAAGCTGCGAGTTTGTGAGTTATACCACGGAGTCAGGCACTTCTGATTTAAGGCTCTCTTTTTCAGAGGAGCTACAGCATCCAAAGTTGTGCTCAATGAGGATGTAAAACTATTGACGAGATAATCTCTCACTCACAGAGTTTAGGTAGCTACTCTGCACTGTGTTGGTATATGGCATTGGAGAACATAACAAAGAAGGAATCATATCCTTAAACCTAGTTACAGCGCTTTCCGAAAGACTTCTACTGTAATGAAACTTATTCCCCACTGCTGGGTAGTCCATTAAAGTAAATGTAAATGTTATTAAGAAATGATCAGACAGAAGGGGGTTTTCAGGGAATACTGTTAAGTCTTCAATTTCCATACCATAAGTCAGAACAAGATCTAAAGTATGGTTAAAGTGGTGGGTGGACTCATTTACATTTTGAGCGAAGCCAATTGAGTCTAATAATAGATTAAATGCAGTGTTGAGGTTGTCATTCTCAGCATCTATGTGGATGTTAAAATCGCCCACTATAATTATCTTATCTGAGCTAAGCACTAAGTCAGACAAAAGGTCTGAAAATTCACAGAGAAACTCACAGTAACGACCAGGTGGACGATAGATAACAACAAATAAAACAGGTTTTTGTGACTTCCAATTTGGATGGACAAGAGTAAGAGTCAAGCTTTCAAATGAATTAAAGCTCTGTCTGGGTTTTTGATCAATTAATAAGCTGGAGTGGAAGATTGCTGCTAATCCTCCCCCTCGGCCCATGCTACGAGCATTCTGACAGTTAGTGTGACTCGGGGGTGTTGACTCATTTAAACTAACATATTCATCCTGCTGTAACCAGGTTTCTGTAAGGCAGAATAAATCATTATGTTGATCAATTATTATATTTACTAACAGGGACTTAGAAGAGAGAGACCTAATGTTTAATAAACCACATTTAACTGTTTTAGTCTGTGGTGCACTTGAAGGTGCTATATTATTTTTTTCTTTTTGAATTTTTATGCTTAAATAGATTTTTACTGCTTGTTGGTGGTCTGGGAGCAGGCACCGTCTCTACAGGGATGGGGTATTGGGGGGATGGCAGGGGGAGAGAAGCTGCAGAGAGATGTGTAAGACTACAACTCTGCTTCCTGGTCCCAACCCTGGATAATCACGGTTTGGAGGGTTTAATAAAATTGGCCAGATTTCTAGAGATGAGAGCTGCTCCATCCAAAGTGGGATGGATGCCATCTCTCCTAACAAGACCAGGTTTTCCCCAGAAGCTTTGCCAATTATCTATGAAGCCCACATCATTTTTTGGACACCACTCAGACAGCCAGCAATTCAAGCAGAACATGCGGCTAAACATGTCACTCCCGGTCCAATTGGGGAGGGGCCCAGAGAAACTACAGAGTCCGACATTGTTTTTGCAAAGTTACACACCGATTCAATGTTAATTTTAGTGACCTCCGATTGGCGTAACCGGGTGTCTTACTGCCAACATGAATTACAATCTTACCAAATTTACGCTTAGCCTTAGCCAGCAGTTTCAAATTTTCTTCAATGTCACCTGCTCTGGCCCCCGGAAGACAATTGACTATGGTTGCTGGTGTCGCTAACTTCACATTTCTCAAAACAGAGTCGCCAATAACCAGAGTTTGATCCTCGGTGGGTGTGTCGCCGAGTGGGGAAAAACGGTTAGAGATGTAAACGGGTTGGTGGTGTACAGGGGGCTTCTGTTTAGGACTACACTTCCTCCTCACAGTCATCCAGCCGGCCTGCTTTCCCGGCTGCTCAGGATCTGCTGGGGGACAGCTAACAGCGGCTAAGCTACCTTGGTCCACACCGACTACAGGGGCCTGGCTAGCTGTAGGATTTTCCGAGGTGTGGAGCCGAATCTCCAGTTTGCCCAGCCTGGCCTCCAAAGCTACGAATAAGCTACACTTATTCCAAGTACCATTACTGCTAAAGGAGGCCGAGGAATAACTAAACATTTCACACCCAGAGCAGAAAAGTGCGGGAGAGACAAGAGAAGCCGCCATGCTAAACCAGCTAAGAGCTAGTAGCTGTGCTAAGCTAGCGGATTCCTAAAAACACACAAAGTGAATAATGTGTAAATAATTTAGAGGTGATTCAGCAGAGGGAGTGCTTTAGTTAAGGCACGTGAAGATTACACTGTGAAACAAATCGTTATCTGGTTATCTAGATCAATCTAACTACGCAGATTACACAGCTAACAGATACAGCAAAACACCGCTGTGCTCCAGAACAGGAAGTGATACAATACCGCAGTGAGAGCCAACCACCAGTAGAGGCAAGCAAGTGCCCAAACTATTTCCATAACCATATAACCAAACTACATCCAGCGATCTGCTTACAAAGGGAAAGCAAAAAATGAGGAGATCGACCAGACAAACTGAGGACAATCCACACTGGAGGACTTCCTCAAACACCATAGAAACAACTTGACTAAATTATAATGCGAAGAACTGGTAAATCCACAAACAGGACCTAAACTGAGAGAGGGCCTGAACAACAAAACAACCCCGAAACATAACATTAAGCACTTGGTTAGCAATAATCTCTCCCATTGATTGAGCAGGAACCACCCTGGAAATTGATGGGCATCTACCGATTCACCAAACGGCTGGGAAAAAAAAAAAAGAAAAACAGAAAAATGTCACCAAGACAAAAAACAGTGATACACTAACCGTCCAGTAAGTGGAGTTGTCAGAGACCATCTTCCAGGATGACGCTGATGCTTGGGTAGGGTGAGGTAGCTCTGGAGCAGTCAGTAAAGCTAGTTCTTTAGGTGATGAGCAGGCCATGGAAGAAACTGCAGGTGCTGCTGATGACCATGGAAGAATACCTGCTATTGGAGGTTATGACGGACATTGCACCTCTGATGAACCAGCCAGTGTATTGGGAGACACCAGTGCGCCCTTTGACGTGGGTGCGGTGATCGTTTCCAGTGCATTGCAGAACAGTGACAATGTGGACGTTTCACTCGTTTCAGCCAGTGAAGCAGGGGGTGTGAGCGGCTCATCCGGTGGTACGCATGCAGGAGACGTCCCTTCAGACCAGGTGCAGGGCGTGGGAGTTTCCACTTCCTGGAGTGTGCGCGCTGATGCTGCTCAAAACTGTGGTGGAGTGGGCTGTGGAAGTTTCTCAGCGGCCACGGACAGCTTCACTCGCTTCTCTCGTGTGTGCACTGGTGCCGCTTGAAACTTTCGTGGTGTGGGCTGTGGAGGTTTCTTAGCAGGCACAGTCTGCTCCTCACGTGCGCACGCTGGTGCTGCTTGAGGCTTTCGTGGAGTGGGTTCAGGAGAGTTCTTAGTGGGCATGGGCAGCTCCACTTGCTCCAGAGTAGGACGCGCTGGTGCCGCTGGAGGCTTTCGCAGAGTTGGCTCTGGATGGGCGTGGCTGGACCTGGTGCTGTACGCAACCGTGGAAGCGGTCCTCCGGGATGATTAAGTGCAGCTGGCTTCTGCGCAAACGTGCACTGGAGAGGTGCGATTGTGGCGTCAGACAGAATTATTGTTCGTGGTGCTTCGGTACAGGAGGCATAAATGTCAGATTCAATCAAAAAATCCATGGGGTCTTGGATGCATGGAGGTACACGCCCCTGCTTGAACTGTCTTTTTAGGTCAGCTAGCTCAGGAAAAACAGTCAAAAAATCTGGCTCAGCCTGCAGAACCTGGTCTAATGCCAACAAAACCTTCTGCTTGCTCAGTGGACATGCACTGTCTTGGTACTCAAAAAATAAGTCCTGTATCTTGAACAGGAACGTGATTGGGTCCTGGAGTGCTGACTCCTCCCCTTCTGATGAGTCGTCATCATCTTCAACATCAGTCCAGTCGGACTCACTGTCAGAGTGTTGATGTTGGGATGGCAGGAACCCCTCTGGGTGCCTCACCCAGACGGGAAGTTTTTTCTTGGTGAACATGTTATCAAGGTCTTCCAGTTCTGGGAAGACATCATATAGCCAGGCGTTCAACTCAATCAGTTCATAAGCCTGGTGCAAAAAATCTAATTTCTCCCTCGGGGAGGGCCAGTCATGAAAGCAGACGAAGAAGAATTCCAGATCAGAGAAGATCTCCTTAATAAGAACCATATCTGGCCTCTTGGTGGCATGGCTTGAGTCTGCTGTGTCCATGATGGCCAGTTCCTTCTGTCAGGCTGCGAGAACTTGTGGCACAGAAGGTGGAGGACACAAATGCAGACGCACAGACAGAATTGATGGAATAATCAGAAAAACTTTATCAGGAGGCAAAGCAGTGGTTCGGTACACAAGTTGGCAGACAGCAAAAGCGGAGGTACAAGCAGGCGTGAGACAAAAGGCGTGGTCAAAAAACAAGCAGGGTTCAGTAACACGTAGTGACTAAGTACCTAGGCTGAGGCAAAAGCAGATCCAAAAGACAAAGCAAGGTCGGTACACGACAAGGCAAAAATAGGACAAGATAAAAGGCCGGGATGTGGATACAAAAGATCGCAACAAACTGGCGAGGTGGTGCTGAACTTAAAAGACTTAAATAAGGCAGGTGATAAATTACAGAACAAGACACAGGTGTGCAGAAGGTGCTGGAAGGGGGCGTGACTGGGGAAGACAAAGGCAAGTGCAAAAGAGTGGAGTAGGACAAAAGCAAAGTAAACAGGGGCAAGATACTAAAGAGACAGAAAACCCAACAGTGCAAAAGTGAACGAAGAACTAAGGTGGCGAGTTAAACACTGGAAAACCAGAAAACAAATGATAATAATTAAAACTAGAGGGGACCTGATACAGGAAAGTGAATACAATAAACATGACAAAACAAACTAAGGACTGAATAGAAAATAAATGATGAACAAAAACAAAACCAGAGACTACAGAATACAGGTAATGCAAAGAATGACTAAACCACAAATAAATAATAAATCAGAGAATTAAATTGGTAACAAAAGCATTACACAGAATAAAACAAACAAAACCAAAACAAGACTTAACTGACAATGTAAAAAGATATGAAAAATAAAACCAAAAAAATCCTCAGCGTACTGTAACCCTAGTCCCAAATAAGGGGAAAACCCCGACATGAATCCCAGGCTGGGGCAAATCCTGACAATTTCGGCTTTTGTGGTTCTCTGTAGAAAACCAATTGGTGACATTGCACAGGTCCTGTCCAGAAAATATACAGTCTATATTCAGGAGGACTTAATGTCAAACACAGCCAGACAGGAGCTGCTCTGGGGTACTCAGTGTGATAGGGCTCCAAGCAGATAGCAGCCTTATTTGAATTGAATTGTGAATTCTAATAAATATACTGAGCTAGTGGTTTTGTGTTCATTAAAGGGCCTACAATACAAACACTCTCTAACAAGTGACTGACAGTTATTCAAAGGTTTTTCTTCATCTTCTTTGCTTGTTGATTACACAAGCGAGTTGAAATCTCTCCTCATTCCAGCACAGGCAGTGTGCGCTGATCGTCTTACTTAACAGCATTTGTGTTATTTTTGTTGTTGTATTTAATTAACATACCCATTGTGGTTTACTGTAATGTTATATTTATTATTATTAGATCAGTTTGGTGTTAATTATGAATTTGTTTGGCAGTCTGAGTGAAAAGAACAGGATCATTTGTGACTCATTAGTATAAGTGAATTTGTTCAAGCTGTTCTAGTGAACTGATGTAATGTTGGTTTGACAGATTGTTCACATCACAATCTTTTTATCTGCCTGGCGTAAAACATTGACAATTTGTGATATTACTATAAATATTAAATTCTTATTCTTTAGACATTAGTGCTTTTACTGAATCTCAAGTGTGTTTGTGAACATTAAAGATAATCCTGAGTTTAAGGCCTGACAAGAGCAGAGTGCACTGGAAAGACCTGGGTGTCATTTTGATCTAATTATGAGAAATACGAGTCATCTCCTCCCAGTCAGCACTGAAATGCAGTGACTCATATCATTTCTCAGATTTCTAACTAGCCTTATTACGATGAAAGCTTTTCTGGTAGGGTTCATTGAGTTGGACCCATTGCATCCACGCGGCCGTGTGGGAAGTCCAGTGCCCCGCTGGAGCGGGGCTGGATAATTAGATGAAGGGTTTTTATAATGTATGATATCCCCGTTGGCTTCTATAAAAGAATGACTATCAAAAAGTGAGTTCATTTGAACTCTAATTAATCTCTCATTGGAATAACTGTAAACCCATTAAGGGAGGTTAAGAAAAACAATGGTCGCTGGGAGGGAGGGTTCCAGAGCTTTGACAGCATGCTTTGGTCTAAATGCCACCATTTTATTGTAATTTCCTCAACATGCCCTGCTACAGAGAGAGACACTCATTTTTCACAATTGTGACATTTTTTTCTTCCCCTCCTTCCAGGGGCAACTTTACTATTGCTTTGCAGCTACGGTGTCTCGGATGAACGGGCAACTGATGGCTGAGCTATTATGATTGTAGAGCTAAGCACTATTGTTGATTTATTTTTAATGAGTTTTCCAATTATGCAAGCAATAATACCCATTAGAAGTTCTCTAAGCTGTGGAGCAGGTCTGCACAGCGAGAGTCTTGGGCCACAGTTTAACAAGGGCAGTCTGCATGCAAATGCAAAATTCAGGTGTGGATGAAAGCAGTATTGCGATGGAAGCAGACCATTTCTTATTACTGAAGGAGAAATTCTGCTTCACAACGGCACCCCTTTGAAACACCTCTTAAAGTACAAGCAGATCTTTTAACAGTTAAAAGAAACACCTTGGGTGGAAGCGTGTTTGTGTGGGCCGAGTCCTGACAGCAACATTAATCTCTGACTGTGAGCACACAGATCAATGTGGAAAGGTTTACGTCCCGCTCTTGAACATTTCTCAGTAAGAGTGCTGCACTGCCAGTCTAGAAATCAGCCTGTTTGTCAGATTACTATCAGGTTTTTACAGCTGTAACACAACACCAGCCAAACTCATAAAGTCTTGAATGATGAGGGTAAAAAACCAAAAACATTTATTCTTAAGGCTCGGTCCCACTGGGGAGAGGATTAATTGTGCATGAATTGAGTATACAAATTTTGGGTGTTCGTTGTTGTATGAAACAAAATTGGCCAAGAATCACAAATTTCTCAGTATGAATTACAGATATATTAATAATGTATAGCGAATATATGATGAACAATCACGGATGTATAAGGCATGTATTGAGGAAACGAATCGGACACATTGCGATTATCACAAAGTATTATGGATGTATTGAGAATGCATTGCGCACGTGTTGCGGAAACAGCGGTTGTATTTCGCATGCACAGCATCTGCATTGCGGTCATAAAAGAAGCGCACTCGGGCCTTTCGGCATCACTATTCACACCAACACTACAGCCTCTGGAGCAATTGCTGGACTTGGACAAGTTGATTGGTATGTTGTTGGATGGCAGCAGCTATCACACTACGTCTTTGGGGATCCATAACTACATCTGTACGTCTCCGCAGATTGACTGGCAAGTATGTCAATTTTTGCGACATTTATATAGTAGCTTTGGTTTATGTGAAGTGTTTGTTATGTTGTCCACAACAAATTGTCCACAAATCAGATGCAAAGCAGACGTAATACAAATGCTTATCCGTGGCCACTCTGTATGCATTCGCTACAACTTATTTTAATTTGTGATGTGGACATGATGGGTACGCTATACAGTGAGGAAAATAAGTATTTGAACACCCTGCGGTTTTGCAAGTCCTCCCACTTAAAAATCATGGAGGGGTCTGAAATTTTCATCTTAGGTGCATGTCCACTGTGAGAGACATAATCTATAAAAAAAAATCCGGAAATCACAGTGTATGATTTTTTAAATAATTTATTTGTATGTTACTGCTGCAAATAAGTATTTGAACCCCTACCAACCATCAGGAATTCTGGCTCACACAGACCTGTTGATTTTTCTTTAAGAAGCCCTCTTATTCTGCACTCGTTACCTGCATTAAATGCACCTGTTTGAACTTGTTACCTGTATAAAAGACACCTGTTCACACACTCAATCAATCACACTCCAACCTGTCCACCATAGCCAAGACCAATTGATTTCCAGATTTGTTTTTTTTTTTAGATTATGTCTCTCATAGTGGACATGCACCTAAGATGAAAATTTCAGACCCCTCCATGATTTCTAAGTGGGAAAATTTGCAAAATCGCAGGGTGTTCAAATACTTATTTGCCTCACTGTATTGTATATCCATTTTACACACTGTCCCACTCCACTGCCAAGCCGCAAAACCCGGTTAGTTGCGGATATCAGTGGATAACGGCGGATATACAGCACATAAATCTTCCTAAATGCCAGCTGACTTTTGGTCTTTGAGAGGTAGAGCACACATTGGTCAACTGTGCAGTTCAATTCAGGATTTAGTCACAAGATACAAACTGAATCAGGTGCAAAGACAATTATTCATCAAGTTGTGACTCTGAGGAAGATGTGACTCTCACGTCAAAACGTTAGTCCCGCTGTATACTTTTGTTTTCAGCACCTTATTAAACTTTCCGGCACTTATTTCTGTGTTGCACCAGTTATTTTTCTCTTTTACAAATTAGTCCTATCTGGTTGCACCAGATTTGTTTGTGCTATACAGAAGCGCGGTGAACTCTTCTCTTTTTTGTTCTACAAGATATTTAATGTTCAAACTGATCAACTTTATTGTTTTTGTACAAATATTTGCTCATTTTGAAATGGATGCCTGCAACATGTTTCAAAAATCTGAGACAGTGGTATGTTTACCACTGTGTTACATCACCTTTCCTTCTAACAACATTCAGTAAGTGTTTGGGAACCGAGGACACTAATTGTTGAAGCTTTGTAGGTGGAATTCTTTCCCATTCTTGCTTGATGTACGACTTCAGTTGTTAAGCAGTCCAAGCATTGAGGGTTTTTGTCATATTTTGCGCTTCATAATGCGCCACACATTTTCAATGGGTGACAGGTCTGGACTACAGGCAGGCCAGTCTAGTACCCGCAGTCTTTTACTACGAAGCCAAGCTGTTGTAACACGTGCAGAATGTGGCTTGGCATTGTCTTGCTGAAATAAACAGGGACGTCCCTGAAAAGACGTTGCTTGGATGGCAGCATGTGTTGCTTCAAAACCTGGATGTACCTTTCAGCATCGATGGTGCCATCACAGATGTGTAAGTTACCCATACGATGGGCAGTAACACACCCCCATACCATCACAGATGCTGGCTTTTGAACTTTGCGCTGGTAATAATCTGGATGGTATTTTTCCTATTTTGTCCAGAGGACACAACGTCCATGATTTCAATCAATCAATCAATCAACTTTTTTCTTATATAGCGCCAAATCACAACAAGCAGTTGCCCCAAGGCGCTCCATATTGTAAGGCAAGGCCATACAATAATTATAAAAAACCCCAACGGTCAAAACGACCCCCTATGAGCAAGCACTTGGCAACAGTGGGAAGGAAAAACTCCCTTTTAACAGGAAGAAACCTCCAGCAGAACCAGGCTCAGGGAGGGGCAGTCTTCTGCTGAGACTGGTTGGGGCTGAGGGAAAAAACCAGGAAAAGACATGCCGTGAAGGGGGGCAGAGATCGATCACTAATGATTAAATGCAGAGTGATGCATACGGAGCAAAAAGAGAAAGAAACAGTGCATCATGGGAACCCCCCCACAATCTACGTCTAAAGCAGCATAACCAAGGGATGGTCCAGGGTCACCCGATCCAGCCCTAACTATAAGCCTTAGCGAAAAGGAAAGTTTTAAGCCTAATCTTAAAAGTAGAGAGGGTATCTGTCTCCCTGATCTGAATTGGGAGCTGGTTCCACAGGAGAGGAGCCTGAAAGCTGAAGGCTCTGCCTCCCATTCTACTCTTACAAACCCTAGGAACTACAAGTAAGCCCGCAGTCTGAGAGCGAAGCGCTCTAATGGGGTAATATGGTACTATGAGGTCCCTAAGATAAGATGGGACCTGATTATTCAAAACCTTATAAGTAAGAAGAAGAATTTTAAATTCTATTCTAGAATTAACAGGAAGCCAATGAAGAGAGGCCAACACGGGTGAGATATGCTCTCTCCTGCTAGTCCCCGTCAGTACTCTAGCTGCAGCATTCTGAACCAACTGAAGGCTTTTTAGGGAACTTTTAGGACAACCTGATAATAATGAATTACAATAGTCCAGCCTAGAGGAAATAAATGCATGAATTAGTTTTCAGCATCACTCTGAGACAAGACCTTTCTGATTTTAGAGATATTGCGTAAATGCAAAAAGGCAGTCCTACATATTTGTTTAATATGCGCTTTGAATGACATATCCTGATCAAAAATGACTCCAAGATTTCTCACAGTATTACTAGAGATCAGGGAAATGCCATCCAGAGTAACGATCTGGTTAGACACCATGCTTCTAAGATTTGTGGGGCCAAGTACAATAACTTCAGTTTTATCTGAGTTTAAAAGCAGGAAATTAGAGGTCATCCATGTCTTTATGTCTGTAAGACAATCCTGCAGTTTAGCTAATTGGTGTATATCCTCTGGCTTCATGGATAGATAAAGCTGGGTATCATCTGCGTAACAATGAAAATTTAAGCAATACCGTCTAATAATACTGCCTAAGGGAAGCATGTATAAAGTGAATAAAATTGGTCCTAGCACAGAACCTTGTGGAACTCATAATTAACTTTAGTCTGTGAAGAAGATTCCCCATTTACATGAACAAACTGTAATCTATTAGACAAATATGATTCAAACCACCGCAGCGCAGTGCCTTTAATACCTATGACATGCTCTAATCTCTGTAATAAAATTTTATGGTCAACAGTATCAAAAGCAGCACTGAGGTCCAACAGAACAAGCACAGAGATAAGTCCACTGTCCGAAGCCATAAGAAGATCATTTGTAACCTTCACTAATGCTGTTTCTGTACTATGATGAATTCTAAAACCTGACTGAAACTCTTCAAATAGACCATTCCTCTGCAGGTGATCAGTTAGCTGTTTTACAACTACCCTCTCAAGAATCTTTGAGAGAAAAGGAAGGTTGGAAATTGGCCTATAATTAGCTAAGATAGCTGGGTCAAGTGATGGCTTTTTAAGTAATGGTTTAATTACTGCCACCTTAAAGGCCTGTGGTACATAACCAACTAACAAAGATAGATTGATCATATTTAAGATTGAAGCATTAAATAATGGTAGGACTTCCTTGAGCAGCCTGGCAGGAATGGGGTCCAATAAACATGCCGATGGTTTGGACGAAGCAACCAATGAAATAACTCAGACAGAACAACCGGAGAGAAAGAGTCTAACCAAATACCGGCATCACTGAAAGCAGCCAAAGATAACGATACATCTTTGGGATGGTTATGAGTAATTTTTTTCTCTAATAGTCAAAATTTTGTTAGCAAAGAAAGTCATGAAGTCATTACTAGTTAAAGTTAATGGAATACTCAGCTCAATAGAGCTCTGACTCTTTGTCAGCTTAGCTACAGTGCTGAAAAGAAACCTGAGGTTATTCTTATTTTCTTCAATTAGTGATGAGTAGAAAGATGTCCTAGCTTTACGGAGGGCTTTTTTATAGAGCAACAAACTCTTTTTCCAGGCTAAGTGAAGATCTTCTAAATTAGTGAGACGCCATTTCCTCTCCAACTTACGGGTTATCTGCTTTAAGCTACGAGTTTGTGAGTTATACCACGGAGTCAGACACTTCTGATTTAAAGCTCTCTTTTTCAGAGGAGCTACAGCATCCAAAGTTGTCTTCAAAGAGGATGTAAAACTATTGACGAGATACTCTAACTCCCTTACAGAGTTTAGGTAGCTACTCTGCTCTGTGTTGGTATATGACATTAGAGAACATAACGAAGGAATCATATCCTTAAACCTAGTTACAGCGCTTTCTGAAAGACTTCTAGTGTAATGAAACTTATTCCCCACTGCAGGGTAGTCCATCAGGGTAAATGTAAATGTTATTAAAAAATGATCAGACAGAAGGGAGTTTTCAGGGAATACTGTTAAGTCTTCTATTTCCATACCATAAGTCAGAACAAGATCTAAGATATGATTAAAGTGGTGGGTGGACTCATTTACTTTTTGAGCAAAGCCGATAGAGTCTAATAATAGATTAAATGCAGTGTTGAGGCTGTCATTCTCAGCCAAAACAATTCCAAAACAATTTGAAATGTGGATTCATCAGACCACAGCACACTTTTCCACTTTGCATCTGTCCATTTCAAATGAGCTCGGGCCCAGAGAAGGCAGCAGCGTTTCTGGATGTTGTTGATGTATGGCTTTTGCTTTGCATGGTAGAGTTTTACTTGCACTTGTAGATGTAGCGATGAAATGTGTTAACTGACAATGGTTTTCTGACGTTGTTCCTGAGCCCATGTGGTAAGATCCTTTACACAATGATGTCGGTTTTTAATGCAGTGCCTCCTGAGGGATCGAAGGTCACGGGCATTCAATGTTGGTTTTCAGCATTACTGCTTACGTGTAGAAAATTCTCCAGATTTTCTGCATCTTCTGATTATATTATGGACTGTAGCTGATGGAATCCCTACATTCCTTGCAATTGAACATTGAGAAACATTGTTCTTAAACTGTTTTTCTCACAGCTGTCAACAAAGTGGTGATCCTGCCCCATCTTTACTTGTGAATGGCTGAGCCTTTTGGGGATGCTCCTCTTATACCCAATCATGACATTCACCTGTTTCCAATTAGATGTTCTTTGAGCATTCATCAACTTTCCCAGTCTTTTGTTGCCCCGTCCCAACTTTTTTGAAATGTGTTGCAGGCATCCATTTCAAAATGAGAAAATGTTTGCTGTTAGATATATTTCTGTGTCTAATTATGGTTTTCTTCATTTGTTTTCTGTATTTCTTTTGGTATCAAGGTAGTTATTATATGTAGGGTTATATTTTTGGTTTCATTCTTATTCTCACTTTCCTTTGTTCATCTTTGGTATGTGCATGTAGAACTGGATTTAACCAGTCTGTACCACTTAGGATAAAGAGAGTTAGGTTACAATTATAAATCATATGCCCACGGAGGCCAATAAGAGAAGGACTTTGTGAAATAAGGTCCGCCTTTGTTACACATATGTAATCCTGTATAAAAACTGCTTGTATCCATTGTCCGGGGTTCTGTAAGAGCAGATCTTGTCTGTAAGAGAAGTTCTTGCAGGGCCCAGGCCTGATTATTTTTGCTGTGACTTTGATTAAATTTAAAAGTGTGGAATAGTTTGAGTTTGTGCTTTGTAAGGGGCAGTATTACAGAAAGAACTGGGGGGAAAAATAACATTGCACAAAAACAAAAAAGTCTGTCAGTTTGAACATTAAATATCTTGTCTTTGTGGTGTATTCAATTGAATATAGGTTGAAGAGGATTTGCAAGTCATTGTATTCTGTTTTTATTTACATTTTACACAATGTCCCAACTTCATTGGACTTGGGGTTGTATCTCAGGGTTTAAGGCTCATTCGCTACATGTTGTTAGTGCCTTCAGAACAGCTTTTATTCTTCATGAAATAGCTTCAACAAGATGATGGAAACACTCCTCAGAGAGTTTGGTGCATACAGACATGATAGTACCACACCTGCCACACCACCAGTCTGACTTGATGATGTAAGGCAGGATGTATACATGCTTTCATGTTGGTTTTGCTAAATTCTAACCCAACAACTTACATGTCAATGCAGAAGTTGAGCCTCATCAAAGAACATGACCTTTTTCCCAATCTTCCATTGTTGAATATTGATGAGCTCATGCCCACTGTCACATCAGTGTTCTTATTGGATGACAGGAGTGACATCGGTGTGGTCTTTTGCAGTTGCAGCCCATGTGCTTCCGAGATCCTCTTCTGCATACCTTGGCTGCAGTGAGTGCTCCAACAATGTTTTCAGCACTTTGTTTGCCTGCTAACAGGATTATACAAAAACTACTAAACCAGTTTTCTTGAAACTTGGTGGAAAGGTTGGGTGGACCAACTATTAACTTTTGCAGTGAATACCATTAAGGGGTGGAGCCAGGATTTTTCCTGCCACTTTCTTTAGCATTGTGAAATGGGATGATTGAGTGGATTTCAATCAAAATCTTATAAATTAATTCATAGACTATCACTGTTCTTCAATTTAGTTTCCTTTGTTATTGTGTCTCTTCCCTGGGTTTGTTTTGATCATGGTTTGTTTCTGTTTCAACTAGTTTGTTCTTCTTGTTTTATTTAGGTGGTCTGAATGTCTGGTATGTTTGTGATAACTTCTTCCTGTGTTTTCGTCCCCAGCTGTGGTTGATTGTATTATCCGCACCTGTCATGCATTTGTGTCATTACCCCCGTGTGTACTTAACCTTGTGTTTGCCCTGATGTATTTGCTGGTTCCTTCACTTTGCTGATGTTGGTGTCTTGTTCCTGCCTGCTGAGTTTTGTAAGTACTTTGAGAATTGTCACCTCGTGTAGCAGCTGTATTCAGTTTGTGTGTTTCTCCTTGGTAAGATCCCTTGGTGTGTGTGTGTGTGTGTGTGTGTGTGTGTGTGTGTGTGTGTGTGTGTGTGTGTGTGTGTGTGTGTGTGTGTGTGTGTGTGTGTGTGTGTGTGTGTGTGTTTTGGACTCTTTACTCCTGTTCTTTCGTGTCACTTGTTTGGGCTGTCTGTCACCACTGGAACATTAAATCACCTGGGGTTTTTGCAATTCATCATCTGGCTCATTGTTGCCTGCATTTTGAGTTCTGTTTTGCTTTTGATGAATCATAACAATAAGGTTGCTAAGATCGTGAGAGAGCTCTTTGCTTTTACCCATCATGTTTCTTGTGTGACACCTTGGTAATGAGACACCTTTACATAGCCCATCAGTTGGGACTAAACTAGCTGATATTAATTTGTACTGACATGACACGGGACTACTTTATCATTATTGATAGAGTTCAGCTGGTGTCTTGGCTTTCCATGACTTTTTGCACCTCCCATTTGTCTGGTGTTAAATAATTTTTCCCTGTTCCATTTCATGTACCTTAATTTGTGGACATTCATGGGTTGATTTCTTTGTATGTGTGGATTGCTTTGGTTGTTATCGACATCTGTTGAAAATTTCATGTCAATAGTACCTTTAGAAATATATAATATGTGTTTGGCATGAAGCAGGACTCTCTGGTGACGGTGGCAGAGAAGAGAACATTGGACATTATGGATGATGCCAGTCACCTTCTGCACACTGTCATCTGCAACCCGAGGAGCCTCTTCAGCCACAGACTGCTCCTTCCCAAGTGCAGAACCAACAGACTGAAGGGCTCCTTTGTCCCTCGGGAACATCAGACTGTACAACTCCTCACTCAAAGGGAGGAGTAGCAGCAGAAAGACAGAGGTCGGGATTGAGAGGAACGGTAGTAGCCAGTAAACCAGTATTGATCAGTATGCCTGATATTTATATTTTTTCTTTTTTACTTTCACATTTGATACTCTGTGTGCTTCTTACCGCATCTGCTGCTATACAGTTCTGCTGGACCCCCAATTTCCCTGAGGATTAATAAAGGTCTATCTAATCATGACTAGGATTTATAGAGTTTTTTGTTTGTTTGTTTTTTTCCCCCAAAACACCCAAAGAGGTTTACAAGTTGCATTATTCATTCACACACATTGGTGGCGGTAAGCTACTAGTGTAGCCACAGAAGCCCTGGGGCAAACTGATGGAGACGTGGCTGCCATTCTGTGCATACGGCTCTTCCGGCCACCGCCTCATGCATACACCAACAAGGTGGGTTTAGTGTCTTAATGTGCAAATTTATGACTGGTTGGGAGCAAGATTCGAACCGCCGACCCTTCGTTCACAAGACAGCTCTGCTTTACCAACTGAGCTATTTATATATATATATTTACTGAGAGAAATTCTGATGTGTTGAACACTTATTTTTTCCACTGTGGGCAGTTTAAGAGGGTGCATTTAACTGGTTAATAACAAGATAAATTGGGACAGAAACCTCCAACTGTTTTGTTTGTTTTATTTTTTTTTCATAGATTTACAGTATTTTTGATGAAGTGAGGGCAGTATGGTGGCCAAGCAGCTGGCACTATTGCTTCCAATGCACAATGTTGCTTTGGATGCAATTCACTGGACCACCAGTGCCCATGCTGCATCTGGCTTAAAATGTTTGCCAATTCAACATGCAGATCCATATCAGATCTGCTGTGGTAACCCCAAGTGAAAAATGGAGAAGCCAAAATAATTCACATTTTCTGATGAAGTGAACACAACAAAATGATTAAACTTCAATGATGTAAAACATTTTTGCATGCTCTCAGGATATGTGAAAAACAGTGTTGCAGGTTTCTAGCCCAATGTGTCTCTCTCTCTCCCAGTGTACGTGAGTAAGACAGATATCAGATCAGCATTGTCATTACACCAAGGAAAGTACAGAATGAATGGATTATTAGATTTTCTTCACAGATTTCCCTTTATGGAACCTGTGGTTAGAATATGTACTTAAGTCTTGTATGTGGGTAAGTGCTCTCTTGAATTATTGTCTGTCAGGTCAATCCAGTGATTGATGACTGATAAGCTATTTGCTGTGAAAGAGCACTTAGAATGGTGTATGTAATGAATTTGCCGGTGAGTATAAATTTTTAATAAGACACCCCTTTTTTTCTAAAGTAGAAAGAAAAAAAAGAAAAAATTGGACAGTTTCAGTCATGTGCAACTGATGTACATATGTAACTCACTTTTTGTGTGTGTGTGTGTGTGTGGATCTGGACGTTGGCACACCCAGTGAACCCAAGACTCTGCCACACAGAAAGAAGGTTGTTTGCTGTCTTCCCCATTGCAGCCGCACTGAGCACCAACACAGAGGAGAAAACACTATCGGCACATGAACATACTGAGGAAACTGACATCATGATCCTCTACTAAACAAATTTTTAGCCATATTTGTGTTCAGAGCTTGGCAGATCCTGCTCAAACCACATTTAAATGAGAAGATAACAATCCATCTTGAATCCATTTTGCACCATTCAGCTTCAGGTCAAATTGCCATCCCTAGTCTGAAGCATGGGACTGTATGGTAAATTGGCAACATTGGTAAGGGGGGGAACTTGCTCAGGCATTGTTTGATTACAGTAAGAAACCTCCAGCAGAAACATCTCAGAAGGGTGACCATCTGCATTGGCCATACTACCAATAACAAAATAAAATAAAGCACAACTAATTATTGTCACACAGGCAGACAGAAGAACTGCAGCTACAGTAAGCACCAACATACAGTAGTGTTCAGAATAATAGTAGTGCTATGTGACTATAAAGATTAATCCAGGTTTTGAGTACATTTCTTATTGTTACATGGGAAACAAGGTACCGGCAGATTCAGTAGATTCTCACAAATCCAACAAGACCAAGCATTAATGATATGCACACTCTTAAGGCTATCAAAATTGGGCTATTAGTAAAAAAAAGTAGAAAAGGGGGTCTTCACAATAATAGTAGCATCTGCTGTTGACGCTACAAACTCAGAACTATTATGTTCAAACTGCTTTTTTAGCAGTCCTGTGAATCACTAAACTAGTATTTCGTTGTATAACCAAGGTTTTTTTTTTATGATTTCTTCACATCTGCGAGACATTAATTTTGTTGGTTTGGAACCAAGATTTTGCCCATTTACTAGTGTGCTTGGAGTCATTGTCTTGTTGCACTTATTACAAGTACCGTTACTGCTAAAGGAGGCCGAGGAATAACTAAACATTTCACACCCAGAGCAGAAAAATACGGGAGAGACAGGAGAAGCCGCCATGCTAAACCGGCTAAGAGCTAGTAGCTGCGCTAAGCTAGCGGATTCCCAAAAACACACAAAGTGAATAATGTGCAAAATATGTACGCCGATGATCTTCAAATCTATCTACCAGTCTCACCAGATTCTCCAGATGCATTTCAGACCATCAACACCTGTATGGATGACATCAAGCACTGGCTCACACAGAATTTCCTGAGTCTAAATGAATCCAAAACGGAATTCTGTCTATTTGGCACCACAAGCCCACTTGCCGCTGTCTCAAATGGTCACTCACTTCCCCACCATAACACCGTAATCAGAAACTTGGGAGTTCACTTGGACACTGGCCTAAATCTCCATAAACAAATTGACTCTGTTGTTAAGACAAGCTTCTTTCAGCTCCGCATTCTCACAAGAGTGAAAGCCTTCCTCAGTTGTTGTGACCTGGAGAAAGCAATCCACGCATTCAACAGCTCACGCTTGGACTACTGCAATGCTTTGTACATTGGACTCAGTCAAACATCTTTACACAGATTACAACTGGTACAGAATGCTGCTGCCCGGCTCCTCACAAATTCTCGTAAACATCACCATATCACACCTGTTCTGCGCTCTCTCCACTGGCTGCCAGTGCAATACAGGATCCAATACAAACTTCTCCTGTTTGTTTTCTGTTCCATCCACAGCTTCGCACCTGCGTATCTATGTGAGATTCTGACTCTTCACCAGCCCAGCAGATTTCTACGATCTGCACAGCTCTACTTGTTGGAGCAGCCCAGGTCTCGAAACAAACAGTGGGGTGATCGTGCTTTCGCAGTAGCAGGTCCTAAACTTTGGAACTCGCTGCCCCTTGACTTGCATGCCATCTCGGATCTGCCCCTTTTTAAAACAAAACTCAAAACGTATTTGTTTAGATGTGCTTTTGATACTTAGTCTTTGTAGACTTGGGAATAAAATGAATCCGTGTTCCTCTTTTTAACTATATTTTAAATGCGATTTTTATATGTACAGCGCTTTGGTCAACTTAGGTTGTTGTAAGGCGCTTAACAAATAAAATTTGATTGATTGATTGATTGACATCCAGCTCGACAATAATTGTATGCTGACTATTTTCGTGATGATAGTGTGAATGGCCACACATTTTCCAAGTGCCAAACAAGTGGTGTTAGACGTTCGTGTGTGTCAGCTGGAATTTGGCTGACACCTGTCGCGAGAGAGTTCAATGGGTTCGCACAGTGCACACTCTGTCTCATCTAGTTTGCCCATTTGTTTGGAGAACAGAAAAAAAATCATCAAAGCTATTTAATTTCTACCCCCACCCCCCCCACATGCACAAACCGTGCATTATAATTGTCCCTGTCTGTATGTGTCAGCAAAATAAATAAGCACAACACCATAATATATGGCTGGATGGATTTTCACTCAATTTCGTGAGAATATGACTTGGGTTAGGGTCCCCCACGTGACTTTGAACAGATAAAAGTCAGGCGAAACATAGCCCAAACAACCAAAAAAAGCTCCACTACCAACGTGGCTCAAGCACTAAAATGGACTGCATTTATATAGCGCTTTTCCATCTGCATCAGACGCTCAAAGCGCTTTACAATAATGCCTCACATTCACCCTGATGTGAGGGTGCTGCCATACAAGGTACTCACTACACACCAGGAGCAACTAGAGGATTAAAGACCTTGCCCAAGGGCCCTTTGTGCTTTTCCGGTCAGGCTGGGATTTGAACAAGGATCCTCTGGTCTCAAGCCCAACACTTAACCGCTAGACCCCCTCCACTAAACTTCTTGTTTAGGGGAGGTGATGTCACATATACCACAAGAAGTGGTATATGTCGCTTGTACAATCAATCACAAATGATCATTTGGGACTTTCCATGTGGTTCTTGCTGTGGCTACACTCCCCATGGGGATGCAGCAGGCCCACAGCCATGTCAAGCACCACAGAGCACTCCACTCCTGTAGGCGAGGACAAGCCTTGCAACATGACCAGTGCACTACCAGAAGGTCATAAAACAAGCACAGGGACCACAGACCACAGTTAAGGTGCCCGCACTTGTATGCCAGTTTTACTGGATGCCAGTAAAAACATTTGACCAGTTCAATAGTTGTTTTCATGACAAAGACGTTTTCCAGTTGTATTTTTTATTTATTTATTTTTTTGTGGTAATTGTTTTCCTTTATTTATTTTTACACCAATAATTGGTTTGTATCATAGTTCGTGTGATGAGTAGGAGCTGTGTGTCAGTCATGGAAAGGGACCGGGCTTGTGTGTATTAGGGTCACATCCACACATGGCACAATCAAACTGAGGACAGCCAAGTGCTGAAACGTGTCTGTTGTTCTGCGGCCTGAATAAAATTAACTTAAGATATAAATAATATAACTAAGGCAAAGCCTTGGACCGAACATTGATGTAGGTTGACGTAAATACAGTGGTCCCTCGTTTATCGTGGGAGTTGCGTTCTAAAAATAACCCGCAATAGGCGAAATCCGTGAAGTAGTCAGCGTTAGTTTTTACAATTATTATAGATGTTTTACGGCTGTAAAACCCCTCACTACATACTTTATACACTTTTCTCAAACAGGCATTAACATTTTCTCACTTTTCTCTCCTGTGTAAACACTCTCAAAGTTCAAACCTTAGTAGAAAAATAAGTCCAGTATTATAGAATGAAAACAAAGATCAAAACCTGTTTTCAGGCCCAAACATTTTTTTGAGAAATAAAAAGAGAACGTTTTCCTAGAAATAATTATGATGGCTTTTAGAACTAACAAATTTAATTTTAACTATCAACCTACGAGGTTGGACACATAAGAAATTATCAATAGTGACACCAGTATTTCACAGCTCCTCTGATAGTGCCTCTGCGTCCTAGCGCCGCTCCGCTGTCGCATCTTTTTCCACTGAGTGAGACCTCAGTGCAGGTGTCTTTTTCCGAGTGAAGAACACAGTTATGGGTAGTTGTTGGCACTCTTTTTACTTCTGGGCGAGAAGACTACAAACAGACAAGCAGAACACAACACGCGTGCTCTCTCTTCACTCACTGCCTCCGGTGTTACCCTTGCAGGGTACGGATGCGGGACCCACAAAGAATCCAAGTCATTAAAAAGATGCAAACCTCTCTCAGTGGCCACGGAGCTCTGCGGCTGCGGTTACCGAGACCATGCAGACTCGGTAAGTGCATCGGAGGCAGTGAGAGCAATCACGGTGATGGCGACCGGTGCCGTGACCAGCCCGCCTGATAAGGACACAGAACACAATGCGCTGTTAGAAAAAAAAAAAGAAGAAGCATGCAAAATTTCACTAAAAAATCTGCGAAACTGCGAGGCCGCGAAAGGTGAACCGCATTATAGCGAGGGACCACTGTATATTGTCGATTTGTATGCGATACACCATAGTTCAGAATTGCTTGAGTGTATGACAGTACTTTAAACAGACACATTATTTGTTAATGATAAACTGTTGTAGACTTTAATTGTACATATATGTGGGTTTATTAAAGGTATTTATGAAAATATCATTGCTAAGTAGAATATCAAGAACAGAAACTTCTGCATTTTTGAGATCGATAGATTTATTGAATGATCAATGCAATTTAAAACAGCAAATAATATATTTATGCCGTGACATTAATGAGCGAAGCTCCTCACATCTCACCATGTCATTTAGTTCCTTCAGACTATTTATTTTCAGTAAAATGGTTCTGGGGAGCATTAGCATGGCTAAAACCTTTAAGCTTCTGGGGAGCTTTGTCCCCCCAAACACCCAAATCTGGGCCCTCTTGACTCCCCACCATTTTAAACACACAATATACACACACAATAAAGTTAAATCAGAACATAAAAACAAAATATGTCACAGCACCACTGGGTATTAAAAGTCAGCTTATTTTTTGCCTTTTTTTTTTCTTTGTAAGTCATGGGTAAATCCAAGACGCGTTTTCGGACTATTGATTCGGTCACACATCCGGACACATTACACCAGAAACTCATCTGAGGAAGAAGCAAACCAGAAGTGCCATTCATGGCTGAATCTTCTGTTTTGTTTTGCCACGACAAAATCAATTATTTTCCAGTGGTTTTTTAGATCACATCATGTGACCTTCGGTTCTAGAGGTGCTTAAGATGGATGGGGCAGACCCTGATCTGACACGGAAGCAAACCGGCAGTGATGCCCCGTGAACAAATCTTTTTCTTTTTTTTTTTAACACTATTACTTTGACCTAAATGTACTGAATAGATGGCTTACATGGTTTGGTGCATGTGCAACAAGGTAGGTTGCACGTCGATCAAGTAGAATGCTGTGCCTTTTAATGAAGACAAGAAGACTCCATGTAAATACAAGAACATGACAATCAACATCTTTTATCCAAATATACCCTCTGTCTTTTTTTTTTTTTTTTGTACATGTCCAAACCATCTCAAACTTGCCTGTCCCACCTGTGTTGACTCTTTAAGTTCATTCCTAACCTTGTACATCGTTAATACTCCTAATGAAAATTGCAGTATCTTCAGCTCTCCCACTTCCACCTCTACCACCTGTCTTTTTGTTTGCGCCACCAGCATCTCTAAGTCATACAACACAGGTGGTCTCACTACTGTCTTGTAATCTTTCCCTTTTCACTTTTGCAGATATCCTTCTACAAATCACTCCTGCCACCTTTCTCCACCCACTCCACGCTGCCTGCACTCTTTTCTTCACCTTTCCACACACTCTCCATTAATTTGGATAGTTGACTCCAAGTATTTAAAATTGTCAACCTTCACCACCTCCACTTGCAACTTCACTATTCTACTGTGTTCCTCCTCATTCTCACTCATGTAGTTTGTATTGCTCTGACTGACTTTCATTCCTCTTCATTTCTCTGGAGTGATGGATCTTGCATAGCTCATGCCTTTGAGGAATAATCTGCATCACTGAACCCAACCGCAAACTTGTAGAAGTTCTGTTCATGGTGAAATGTACAGTACAATTTTGAAATGACCCTAAAAGTTTGGACCTATGTTCTCTTGCATATGTCACTAAGGACCTCTGTCCAGAGACCTCATGGCTCTCATGGCTCTCTTCCCAGGTGTCTGTCAATCTGAAAGACTAGTGAGCAGTGAATGAGTACTACAATATGAGCCTGGTATGTGGATACATACAATATTATGATAATTGTGTGGATAATCTCATGCCTACCCAGCATGCACTGTGTGGACCGGAGAGAAACACGCTGCTATTCTATCACAAGATATAATGCCAATAAAAATATATGGACTTGCACCAAGGGGCCGCCAGCACACAGTGTTTATTAAGTTACTGATTTAATAGGGGCGGTGCACATTCATAAACCTTGCTGTGAATGTGCCAGAATTAGCTAAAAGGCTATTTTTCATCAGCAGCCAGGTGTTTTGTAACACAGAGCAGTGCACACATGCAACTCAGTGATAAATAATGACAATGAGTCCACACCAAAAAAAAAACTCTCACAGTGGAAGTGGATGTATTAAAATGGTGCATGGACTTCATTTATATAGCGCTTTTCCATGTGCATCAGACGCTCAAAGCACTTTGCAAATAATGCCTCACATTCACCCTAATGTGAGGGTGCTGCCATACAAGGTACTCACTACACACCGGGAGCAACTTGGGGATTAAGGACCTTGCCCAAGGGCCCTTAGTGATTTTCCGGTCAGGCTGGGATTTGAACAGAGGATCCTCTGGTCTCAAGCCCAACGCTTAACCACCAGACCATCACCTCCCCTATTGTGTGAACGCATGTGGTATGATGTGCAAAATGTATTCTTCCAAACCAGAAAGTGGAGTTTGTGAGTAGCAGTGGAGCGTAGTGACAGGAGATGAAGCAGGAAATAGACTCTATCTCCATGGAGTCAGCTTCACTCCTGTGAAGATAAATCACATCATTGGCAGAAAAGGTGCCCAAAAAACAGGAAACGATAGCCATGAGACAAAACATAAATCATGTTGACAATCATTTATTAACAGGTGAGTGTGTAGCGTGGACGAAAACCAGCAGGGTGAAACACTTGGATTGTTATGGTGGATTAGTAGTTAGCGCTGTTGCCTCACAGAAACAAGGTCCTGTGACTGCTTTGTTTTTTTGATGTGGAGTTTTTGTGTTTGTGTAGGTTCTCTCCAGGTCCTCTGGCTTCCACCTACTTCCAAATACATGCAGGTTAGGTGAACAGGAGACTTCAACTTGACTGTAATGGGCCTTTCACACTGAACGTGTGGGAAGCGTCAGAGGCATCACAAATCGGTCTAAAAAGCATTATTTTCAATGAGATGCGTTGCTTTTTAGAGGCGTCAGAAGCGTTGCGTCAAAAACCGAGCTAAAGTGACGCTTCTGACGGGAGCGCGCGTTGCCACTTGTCGGCAGGCTGACGTGATCAAGGTTCAACCCAATCCAACTTTCGATGCTCTGAGCTGTGACGTAGCTTTGCGCTGTCCAATAGGAATGACGCGTCGGGCCAAAACACGGATTACTAGTGGCAGAAACCACTGATCTCTACAAAACGGATCAGTGCAGAAACCACTAATCTATACAAAACAGAAACGTGACAGGACTGCTCATTTATAGAGCAGTTTATTGAAGAAAAATCCTTGGAAATGTTTTGTTGTTGTTGTTGTTGTTTGTTACCTCAAAAGTTCTGATTACTGTTAAAAAAAAGTTTAGAACACTTGTAATTAAAATAGCTAAATAAATCAATAAATGGTTCTTTAGAAACCTTTTGTCTGTAAATTAAAACCACCTGTTATTTCAGATTAGATCATTTCTTTTTTAACATAAGGAACCTCGGACATTTATTTTTAGACAAATAAAATAACATGGAAATTTGTACTTTTTTTTTGTTTTGTCTGGTAGATTATTTATATCTCATTTCAACCAGAAAAACAGACACTGTAAATAAATACAAATGTTTATTATAAATGCAACAGGAAATAATTTAAGAATGACTGCAGTGTGATTGTAAAGTAGGATTTCTGTGACATAAACCTCATGATGAAATTTTTTTATAGTCATTTGAACTTGTAATTACGTCAAAATATGTAATTGCCTTTAATGTTGTTATCAGGACAGAGTCATTTCTAAAATATGAATTTGAGCACAATAAGTGGAGAGCTTCTACCTGTGCAAATGTCTTTTGACTTTGATTTTGTGGACATTTTTAATGATACATTCATTCATTGTTAAAATAGAAAATGAAACAGCTTTTTAAAAAATAATAAAATAGTTGCTGTTGAAAGCGCCTTTTATTTAGAAGCAGGTGATGTTATGCTGGATTCGCGGGACCAGATGAAGGTCTCTTCTGCAGTTTTGACCTCTGGTGTTGTTGCTGAAGACACTTTTCTCCTATTTTGAAGAGCAGAGATGTTTTGTTTTTTTTTGACTGGAGTTCATGGTGTTCAGCTCATCAATGGAAGTTTTTGAAAGTGCATCTGTATTTAGGTTGTCTGCACAGCAAATGATTGGGACAAATAAAATATTTCTTAAAATATAAAGAAACACTGAACAGTTTATATATAAAAAAAGAAAAAAATGGAAAAAAAAAAAAACGATGGAAAAAAAATGCCCCCCAAAAAAAGTTATTTAAAGTTGAGCTTTTGTGGTCTCCGAAAAAAGCTATAGCTTTATTTGGTAAAAATAAAAAATACTGAACCATTTACAAATTAAAGCATTCACTCAGATCAACTGTGCTAAAAGGCTAAGCTAATGTTAGCCGATCAATAAACCTTCACAGCAGTGCAGTAAAGTCACGTTTTACTTTTATATTATTCTCACCTCGATAAAGCTGCAGAACTAAACTCCGTTGATCAAACTGGGACTTCGCATATATCCAAAAAGTGGGAGATTTCGGACTGAGTGGATTTGCTCCATCACCCCGGCTGCCTGCCTCGGTCTACCCAGGGATGATGCCCCAAATCCCAGTTTCTCCTTGCGGGTTGGCCCGCTGTCGCAGTTCGATCGATATCCCACCAAGTCATCAGTCCTCCCTCGGTCGGCGTCACTCCGAAAAGTAGCTGAAAAAAAGCTTCTCCCAGCAGGGTGATGGGAGAATCATTCTACTGCTGTTTTTTAAAGCTTTTTTTAAACCAACACGGAGGTGGTTTTGTCCCGCGCCATGAGCGGCATGGTGGCACAATCCTCCGCTTCTCTTTCCATGAAAAAAACTCCTATAACAGTAGAATGTGCCAAAAAAGTGCTGATGTCCACGCCTTCTGCCTTTTTTGTGAAAGTTAGACAACGTCCCGGATCAATAAAGCCTTCACGTTGGAAATGATCTGGTTGTTTGAGCGGGGTTTGAGCTTGTCGATCGGCGCTCGGAGCGCGCCGTGCTCTCAGACGCTCTGGGAGGTCTTTAAACCATCTGGAGCACTCCTTAATCTGTGTAATCCCCATAAAATCATCGCTGAAAGCCATCTAAATTTTCCGAATGGTGTCCACCTGGAGGTCTCTCACAGTTTCTGGAAAAATTTGATGCAGCAAAGCTCCAAATCGTTCAGACATTTATTTGCAATAAAAATCCGACGAGAGGGGTGGACCACTGCTCACACAAAGCCTGCTCACAGGTGAATGACGCAACCGACAGGCGTGAAAAAACTCGCGCATGCGCACGAAGATTCAAGCTTGGCTGATGCAATCACACATGATTCAAATCCATATGATTTTTGCAAAAAATAAAAAGGTACGATACTTTTTGGACAGACCTCGTATACAAATAGTCCTTGCTTGGGATTGGATCAGTTGCCATAAGAACCACCCAGGAAGAACTAAGATAACATTAATGCAAACTTTATACCTGCCTGTCGGTTGCAAATGACGCAACCGACAGGCGTGAAAAAACTCACGCATGCGCACGAAGGTTCAAGCTTGGCTGATGCAAGCGCACATGATTCAAATCCATATAGTTTTTGCAAAAAATAAAAAGGTCGGATAGTTTTCTAACAGACCTCGTATTTAGCGTTATTAATATTCGCGTTTACATTATGAATATGTATGTATATGTACATTATGTATTAAAATAGTGGTATTTAATTTGGCAACCTTGTTTAACTCGCGAAATTCGCATAATAAATCCCACGCGAATATTTGCAACAGGAAGGAGAAGCTCCCTTTATTTCTCAGCTTATACATACTAACATGTTTTTACAAACCAGACAAGTGTAATTGTGTCTACATGGGTATTTATAAGCCTACTAATCTGTTTGATATCAGAGGAGGATAGGGATAGGATAGCTGTGTAACAGTTAGTGCTTGTTGCTTATTATCAATGAAAAGAAAATACATAACATTGATATCCAGATCAGAAAAAAATCAGCAGAATTCTCGGGGGGGGGGGTCGGTTGAACCCCCTCTATATACGGGCATGGGCTGGGCATACACTGTACGATATTTTCAATTGTTGTACTTGGCTCCAGCTCAAACTGTGCGACAAAACCGCAGGGTTTAAAAGTTCAGAGCGCACGATTCATGTTCTCACACTGTACGGCCCGATGCTCTGATGCGATCTGACTGCTCACATTGTACGTTCAAAAACCACGTCAGAAGCTTTTTTTTTTTTTTTTTATTGTTTCATGCCTATCAGCGTGCACAGTGAGTGAAATCAGGTGAGGGAGACTGAATGTATATGCGCGCACACAGCAAACAGCAACATGATCTATGACAGGACAGTAAAAAAGAAAACATAAACATTCATAACAGGTGTTGCTACTTACACTGTTGTATAAATAAACTGTATTTCATACAGAGTCTTACAGCTGTGCAAGGTGCAGCAACTTACTCCCTCATCTGTCGTAAATCCTGCTGTTGTCTGCTGTGTGTGTGTGTGTGTGTGTGTGTGTGTGTGTGTGTGTGTGTGTGTGTGTGTGTGTGTGTGTGTGTGTGTGTGTGTGTGCGCGCGCACATATACGTTCAGTCTCCCACCGCCTGATTCCACTCACTGTGTGCGCTGATAGGCATGAACTTTAATATGATATTAGGTTATTGCGAGGGAACGCACACACACACAAAAAAAACATAAGACTACATGAGATCACTGTTTGCTCTCCCCGGTGTTTGCTCATGCACAGTATGCGAGGTAATCAGCGCGTAGACGCTTGTAGCGCTGCTTCAACAGTGCGGAACCCCCACGAGTCACGACGGCTGACCAAAATATCAAACAGGTTTGATTTTCATCTGACCATACGATTCCTGATCGGGAGGTGATTGTGAGATGTTAATCGCAGCTCGTTACTCCATGTAGACTGCACGATGCTAGGACGCACGATTAAGCTGAAACTCGGTGCGATCCAAAAAATTCTCGCACGAGTGAAAAATCGACTGAAAAAGGGCCAAAACTTGCACAGTGTAAGCCCACCTTTAGGAAGGCAGGCTTAAAGGCAGTAGCAGCTTTTGGTATGGACAAACTGGGCATGACACATTGGGGGGAGCATGAGCACACAAAGCGGTTATCATATCGCTGTCTGTGTCTCTGCTTTGGCTCCGGACGCTCCTGTTTCCCCACTGCTTCGCTCAATGGGATCCTGCTGTCCAGCTCCACAGCGTCTCCTCTGGCAGGGAAAAGTCCAGAGGCAGCAGCAAAGAACCAGAACTCTGCGCCACATTTCTCTGTAGATCATCATACATCAAAACAACAGGAAGAAAGGTGTTCGAAAGTGGACAGACAGGGTGTAAGAACGGGTTTGAATCTCACCGGATAGGACAAACTGCCCACTCGTGGGGGAAAAAAAAGTTTGCAGAAAGGACAGCCTGCCTTTTTGTAAGGGGGTTTAGAACTTGAGCTGCATTCACATTACTAGCTGAAGAGACTTGAATCTCACCTTTTTTGTGTGTGCCTGCATGTGATGGAGTGTATATTTGAACAAATTACAAGATAAATGTACTTAATCTAGTTTTGTTAACCCTCACCACATAACAGGCATCTGTCTTCATGTGGCAGAAATGTATAAAGGATGTAAATCGAAGGGCACCTTCACACATAGTGCGTATTTGGTCGAATTATGGTGAAACAGCGCAAAACAGCTCGAATTAGCGAACTACGAAACATCGCGCCGACAGTCAGGCTTGCACGATCCCGGTATGACGGTTCGTGCACGTGACAGTGTCTTTCGAGCTGGAACGCAGTGTGAGCTGCTGCAGCTGCTCACATTGTGGCACGAGCTGCACAACATCACTCTGCTGATGTGGAGGAAATTAATATAAAAACCAGTTGTATAATATTGAATACCACTGGGTTGATGGTTTAAAAAAAATGCCACTCACAGGATTTGAACTCACACACTCTAATTACAAGATGGGAACTTTACCACTGCACCACAACCACTGTCTCATAACATGGGTATGAAATGGTTAAAATCAACAAACAGATAAATGTTTTTTCTAAAAAAAGAAAAAAAGCACTGTGATAACTGACCAAACGGCATTTGGTGTGGTGTATTTCTGCTGATATGTGACCGAAAGTGGCATATGTTGTACTGTTGGCCTGGCATATTGTCCTGCGCAGCGCTGCTCACCGTCCTGTCAAACAGACGTGATGTTGAGATCACCTGCTGCATGGCCACATGAACTGGTGGTCCAGTCCAGCTGGAGCAGCCTGTCAATGTGCCTGCTCTCCAGCCCGTCGCATAAGTGAAATGTTTTTATATATTTTAATGTGAGGACAGCAAGCACACACGCGCATGTCCATCAAAACACGATGCATGTTCTGCAGCTCTGATGTCCAGGACCAGAGTTGTCAACAGCTGCCATGCCCCCGTCCATTCAGCACCCAGACCAAAGTAACACTCTGTGATCAGATGAGAGGTGCCTTGCAACAAACAATTTTTTTTTTTTTTTGATGATCACCTGCGATTTAGTGTGCGTGCGTGTGTGTGTGCGTGCGTGCGTGTGTGTGTACTGGTTTTCATGACATGATGGGGACAAAAATCTGTTTACACACTCACGTCATGGGGACCTCTGACCTCATGGGAACAAAAAAAAATCACGTCCCCATAAGGGAACCATTTGAAATGAATGCAGAGCTATTCTAATGTTGCCTGTCTTATTTTTGGGACTAGCCTCAAAAACATGTTTATTCATGAGTGTCCATGCGTGAAGTGTGCACAGGAGCTCCCCCTGCATTTTCTGGCTGGTAATGCACTCGTCACTCTGCGCGCACACACACACACATTCCAAATATGGTGTGTCCTGCCCAGTTCGTAGTCCCCATGACGGAGGATTTCAGCTCCAAAGTTATTTTGTGTTAAATACGTTTTCAGCATTAAAAGGCACATGGTGGACAAAAAAGATTGTTTGTTGGCAATATCAGAATATGGATTTGTACAGAGGAGAAATTTTGAAACACAAGGTAAGCACATTTTGACATAACTTATGACAAACCATTGAAACTGGTGCAGGATAGTTGGTAGGCTTTAGGTTTAAGCTAACTACTGATGTGTTAGCCTACTGAAGTGTAGGCCTAAAATATTTTAATGTATATTTTCAACCAGTTGCATAAGTTCTCATAGAGCATGTGCAATAATGTAATCATGTATTTTGTAATAATAATTTAACTTTAGCACGTGTTTGGTGCAGGATAGTTATTAGGCTAAATACTCATGTGTTAGCCTACTGAAGTGTATGGCTAAAATATTTTAATATATTTTTTTCAACCAGTTGTATAATTAAAAAGACAGCTGTTATAGTTTCACTGCTTGTTCTCATAGGGTATGTGGTATAATGTAATCATGTATTTTGTAATAATTATCTTAGCAAATGTGTTTTATTTTTGAAATGATGAAATCCAAAGCCACAATTCAGAAAGTACATAAAATCCAATGGTTTTGACCAAGTTGCTTCTGAGAGCAATTTAAAATAAAATATTATAGACAATATTCAAAATCAGAATATTTTTTACTGCCAAGTAGGTTTTCACAGAAGGTTTACAAGGAATTTAATGTGGCATATTGGGGAAATCCAATAAGTAGTGTTTAAGGATATTACACATTGCCAAAGTCAGAAGTATAAAATCAGCCGTATTACTTTGTCACTGTATATAGGCCTCCTTGCCCATATTCTGAATTCTTAGATGAAATTGGCGCATTCATCTCTAACTTGTCAACTCGTGCAGATAACATTCTGATCATTGGTGACTTTAACATTCATATAAATAGGCCTTCTGATCCCCTCTGCAAATCATTTATGGAAATTGTGGATGCATTAGGATTTCAGCAATGCATTCCGGACTCGATGTACATTAGTGGAAATACCCTGGATCTGGTTCTTGCACGTGGTATTGCTGTCAGGAATATTGACATCATGCCTCTTACATCAGTAATCTCTGATTACTCACTTATTAAGTTTACAGTTTCCTGCCGTGTTTAGTGGAACAACAACCTTATATATCACTACGGCGATGCATCAACTCCTCAACTAAGACTGAACTCGAAATGAGACTGCCTGATGTCTTAGCTTCACATTTGGCAAATACCCAATCAGTAGACAGTCTTGTGGATAGTTTAAACTCAGTGCTCAAAACTACACTCGACATGATTGCGTCACCTGTGTTAAAACCACGCTCCCCCAAATGTTTTTGTGGGAGCGTGCCTTGTGTGAAGTGCCTTGAGGTAACTCTGTTGTGATTTGGTGTTTATATGAATGAAAATAAATGTAATTGAATTGGTTAAATAAGTTGTGGTTAGTAACTTTAAATAAACTTCAGTTTACAGATTGAAATAGTTTTTGTTGTTTTAAACAAATGCCTATTAATTGTTTTTAAAGTAATTCCTGAAATATGTGAAAATCTTAATAAAGACAACAGGGAACAAATAACGTGCAAGTACTACATTCAAGTATCTTCCTATAAATAGCTATCACAGGGCACTACAGTTCCAAGTATGTGTTCACATGTTTTCCAAATGAATACATAATGAGATATAAATAATGTCAGGTAACTGCATAAAATTAAGCCATGAAGATTTACAGTATATGACTCTTTCCTCTTTTAGAAATAATATAAAACATCTCCATGTCTAATTAAAGATAGAATATTTGCCCTGTATCATAAAGAGCCTTTTTAAGGGCACGAGTGTTTGAAATCTGGTTTTACATGTAAATTGAAAAGTTGGATTGCATCTTACTTTGGGTGGCTTTTATTTTGAAATCATTAAGGAAGTTGAGTGTGGCATTCATGTTTGAGCCTAATGGGCCTTTCACACTGACAGCGTCGGAAGCACCAAGAATCGGTCTAAAATGCATTATTTTCAATGAGACGCATTGCTTTTTAGAGGCGTCAGAAACGTCACGTCAAAAGCTGAGCTAAAGCGACACTTCTGATGGGAGCGCCCATTGCCGCTTGTCGGCAGGCTGAGGCGGTTAAAGTTCAACCCAATCCAACTTTTGCCACTCTGAGCTGTGACGTACCTTCGCGCTATCCAATAGGAACAAGCCGAGAGCACTATTTTTATGCAGCCAATAGAAATGAGACATTCAAACGAGAACCGCGAAAGCCGGGTCTACGACTGAAAAAGACATTTAAATCATGGAGGAGAAGCTAATTTTTTGCGTCTCTGCACACCCAGAGCTTTTTAACATCTCCTCCTTTTTTAGAGATAACGGGAGGAGAGCACTGGTGTGGAAACAAATTGCCGATCAACTGGGCGTATCAGGTGTGTTTTGAAAGAGAGGTTTTTTATATATATATATATATATACGAGGTCTATTAGAAAAGTATCCGACCTTATTATTTTTTTAAAAAACCATATGGATTTGAATCACGTGTGATTGCGTCAGACAAGCTTGAACCTTCGTGCGCATGCGTGAGTTTTTTCATGCCTGTTGGGACCAGGAAGCAGAGTTGTAGTCTTACACACCTCTCTGCAGCTTCTCTCCCCCTGCCATCCCCGTAGAGACGGTGCCTGCTCCCAGACCACCAATAACCAGCAAAAATCTATTTAAGCATAAAAATTAAAAAAATAATAATAATATAGCACCTTCAACTGCACCACAGACTAAAACAATTAAATGTGGTCTATTAAACATTAGATCTCTGGTGGTTTCTTCTGCCTCCAGAAACCCCCAAAAATGTTCCTTTATTTGAGGAGTGCCTTCTACTGTTACTATTCGGACTCTAAACTAAACTAAACAATGTCGGACTCTGTAGTTTTCTCTGGGCCCCTCCCCAATCGGACCGGGAGTGACATGTTTAGCCGCATGTTCTCCTCGAATTGCTGGCTGTCTGAGTGGTGTCCAAAAAATGAGGTGGGCTTCATAGATAATTGGCAAAGCTTCTGGGGAAAACCCGGTCTTGTTAGGAGAGACGGCATCCATCCCACTTTGGATGGAGCAGCTCTCATTTCTAGAAATCTGGCCAATTTTCTTAAATCCTCCAAACCGTGACTATCCAGGGTTGGGACCAGGAAGCAGAGTTGTAGTCTTACACACCTCTCTGCAGCTTCTCTCCCCCTGCCATCCCCTCATTACCCCATCCCCGTAGAGACGGTGTCTGCTCCCAGACCACCAATAACCAGCAAAAATCTATTTAAGCATAAAAATTCAAAAAGAAAAAATAATATAGCACCTTCAACTGCAAGACAGACTAAAACAGTTAAATGTGGTCTATTAAACATTAGGTCTCTCTCTTCTAAGTCCCTGTTGGTAAATGATATAATAATTGATCAACATATTGATTTATTCTGCCTTACAGAAACCTGGTTACAGCAGGATGAATATGTTAGTTTAAATGAGTCAACACCCCCGAGTCACACTAACTGCCAGAATGCTCGTAGCACGGGCCAAGGGGGAGGATTAGCAGCAATCTTCCACTCCAGCTTATTAATTAATCAAAGACCCAGATAGAGCTTTAATTCATTTGAAAGCTTGACTCTTAGTCTTGTCCATCCAAATTGGAAGTCCCAAAAACCAGTTTTATTTGTTGTTATCTATCGTCCACCTGGTCATTACTGTGAGTTTCTCTGTGAATTTTCAGACCTTTTGTCTGACTTAGTGCTTAGCTCAGATAAGATAATTATAGTGGGCGATTTTAACATCCACACAGATGCTGAGATTGACAGCCTCAACACTGCATTTAATCTATTATTAGACTCAATTGGCTTTGCTCAAAATGTAAATGAGTCCACCCACCACTTTAATCATACCTTAGATCTTGTTCTGACTTATGGTATGGAAATTGAAGACTTAACAGTATTCCCTGAAAACCCCCTTCTGTCTGATCATTTCTTAATAACATTTACATTTACTCTGATGGACTACCCAGTAGTGGGGAATAAGTTTCATTACAGTAGAAGTCTTTCAGAAAGCGCTGTAACGAGGTTTAAGGATATAATTCCTTCTTTATGTTCTCCAATGCCATATACCAACACAGGGCAGAGTAGCTACCTAAACTCTGTGAGTGAGATAGATTATCTCATCAATAGTTTTACATACTCATTGAGGACAACTTTGGATGCTGTATCTCCTCTGAAAAAGAGAGCCATAAATCAGAAGTGCCTGACTCTGTGGTATAACTCACAAACTCGCAGCTTAAAGCAGATAACCCGTAAGTTGGAGAGGAAATGGCGTCTCACTAATTTAGAAGATCTTCACTTAGCCTGGAAAAAGAGTCTGTTGCTCTATAAAAAAGCCCTCCGTAAAGCTAGGACATCTTACTACTCATCACTAATTGAAGAAAATAAGAACAACCCCAGGTTTCTTTTCAGCACTGTAGCCAGGCTAACAAAGAGTCAGAGCTCTATTGAGCCGAGTATTCCTTTAACTTTCACTAGTAATGACTTCATGGCTTTCTTTGCTAATAAAATTTTAACTATTAGAGAAAAAATTACTCATAACCATCCCAAAGACATATCGTTATCTTTGGCTGCTTTCAGTGATGCCGGTATTTGGTTAGACTCTTTCTCTCCGATTGTTCTGTCTGAGTTATTTTCATTAGTTACTTCCTCCAAACCATCAACATGTCTATTAGACCCCATTCCTACCAGGCTGCTCAACGAAGCCCTACCATTAATTAATGCTTCGATCTTAAATATGATCAATCTATCTTTATTAGTTGGCTATGTACCACAGGCTTTTAAGGTGGCAGTAATTAAACCATTACTTAAAAAGCCATCACTTGACCCAGCTATCTTAGCTAATTATAGGCCAATCTTCAACCTTCCTTTTCTCTCAAAAATTCTTGAAAGGGTAGTTGTAAAACACCTAACTGATCATCTGCAGAGGAATGGTCTATTTGAAGAGTTTCAGTCAGGTTTTAGAATTCATCATAGTACAGAAACAGCATTAGTGAAGGTTACAAATGATCTTCTTATGGCCTCAGACAGTGGACTCATCTCTGTGCTTGTTCTGTTAGACCTCAGTGCTGCTTTTGATACTGTTGACCATAAAATTTTATTACAGAGATTAGAGCATGCCATAGGTATTAAAGGCACTGCGCTGCGGTGGTTTGAATCATATTTATCTAATAGATTACAATTTGTTCATGTAAATGGGGAATCTTCTTCACAGACTAAGGTTAAATATGGAGTTCCACAAGGTTCTGTGCTAGGACCAATTTTATTCACTTTATACATGCTTCCCTTAGGCAGTATTATTAGACAGCATTACTTAAAATTTCATTGTTACGCAGATGATACCCAGCTTTATCTATCCATGAAGCCAGAGGACACACACCAATTAGCTAAACTGCAGGATTGTCTTACAGACATAAAGACATGGATGACCTCTAATTTCCTGCTTTTAAACTCAGATAAAACTGAAGTTGTACTTGGCCCCACAAATCTTAGAAACATGGTGTCTAACCAGATCCTTACTCTGGATGGCATTACCCTGACCTCTAGTAATACTGTGAGAAATCTTGGAGTCATTTTTGATCAGGATATGTCATTCAATGCGCATATTAAACAAATATGTAGGACTGCTTTTTTGCATTTGTGCAATATCTCTAAAATTAGAAAGGTCTTGTCTCAGAGTGATGCTGAAAAACTAATTCATGCATTTATTTTCTCTAGGCTGGACTATTGTAATTCATTATTATCAGGTTGTCCTAAAAGTTCCCTGAAAAGCCTTCAGTTAATTCAAAATGCTGCAGCTAGAATACTGACAGGGACTAGAAGGACAGAGCATATCTCACCCATATTGGCCTCTCTTCATTGGCTTCCTGTTAATTCTAGAATAGAATTTAAAATTATTCTTCTTACTTATAAGGTTTTGAATAATCAGGTCCCATCTTATCTTAGGGACCTCATAGTACCATATCACCCCAATAGATTGCTTGTTTGTTGTGATTTGGCGCTATATAAATAAAATTGATTTGATTTGATTTTCGTCATTCAAATTAGAGTAAAGTATATAAATGCAGTGAAAGGTAAGACAATGTGTTTTATTTATTTATAGCATGTACACATTCATTATTTGATGAGGATTGCAAAATGTTAGGATAAACTAAAGAAGTTCGAGATTGTAGCTTATCTCAAATCAGCTACTATCTGTTTAGGTCTCCACTAACATGACCAGTGTTTTGGTGATAATCTGTTGAAACTATACCATCCATCATGTGGAGCATTTATGTTTGCGTTCAATCGAGAGGGAAAACATGGTGGTAAGACTACACTATATTACACTATCTAGGCTTTAACTTTATGGTGATATATTGTGATATTTGCTTTGTCCAATTTTTCCAATTTTAAAGTATTGATGCATCAAGAAATGATGGATCATTTGGGATATCAAAACTGTAAGATGAAAAAAAAATTGAGGTGAATGTTAAGCCACACCTTTGTTTGTTTGGGCTGAATGACATTAAAGAAGAAATTACGTATGACAGCAGAGGTGATAACTGCCCATGGAGAACACATGTACTGTATTTTACCCTCACTGTGTCTCTTAATGTTACAGAACATAGCTGAATATGTGTATTTGAATCTCCTAGGCTAAAAACAGCCTCAGATAGACATCTTCTAAGTCATGTAAGGCATATGATGTCAGTTCAACCACAGAACAATCAAAATAGTAATTATTTATAGGAAATGTGAATGGGTGACTGAAAAACAAGCTAAGCATTAAACTGTTGAGCTAGTTCCTCCAGTTTAAGGTTCACATTGATAAGCACAGCAGAAAAATTCACTGGCAGGTGCATTGTGTCCAACCATGCACAAAGATACAAGTTCTTGTCAAATGTTTAATTTCATACACCTTTTCTCTAAATCAATACACTCAGCAGTTAACTGTAATGCATCTGTGAAGTCAGAGGTCAGGGCATATTTAGAGTAGATTTTAACCTGCTCTGAGCTTTTCTTATTGATTAATCATCAGTTTATTCTGAACACTTACAGTGTCCTCACAGCATACTTTCAGCTACTTTCTGAGTATACCCAGTGGGGGGGAATCAAATACCTTTGGTCTGAGACATGGTGTGTGAAATGTCCTCACAAAGCCTGTTTTATACAGGATGACTCTTTCCTGCACATAATGCACCATTTACTTCAAACTGTCCTTTGTTTATACTTCTTCATGTTCTAAAGCATTATTGTCATTATAAAATGTGTTTACAGATGAGTAGCATCAAATCAAATACACACAAAATCTGTGAGCTCAAAGGTCAAGGCATATTTAGAGTAGATTTTAACCTGCTCTAAGCTTTCCTTAATCACTCATCAGTTTATTCTGAGCACTTACGATGTCTCCACAACACACTTTCAGCTACTTTCTAAGAATACACAGTGGGGGGAATTAGACACATTTCATCTACAATATGGTGTGTGAAATGTCCTTACAAAGCATGTTTCATCCAGGATGAGCATTTTCTGTATATTTTTCAGTATTTACTTCAAATTTTCAATTCTTTACAATTCTTCATGTTCTAGGTCAGGGGATATTCAGGGTAGAACTTAACCTGCTCTCATTTTCTTTTTAATTAATCATCAGTTTTTTTCTGAGCACTTGTGTGGAGAAAAGATTATGTTGTTTTGCCCCTGTCTTAAAATAACCCTAATGATGTACTTGTTATTATTACACTGATTGCACAAATTTGTTTTTGTAGCCACTAACGACTGGGAGTGAAGCATGCTGGGGTCATTCTGAACTGGGAGTGAAGAGCTGGGGTTATTATGTTTTTGCAAGAGGAAATAACTTTCAGATGCCTGTTGATTAAAGGAATTATGTGCGCCTGGGAGTTTGAGATGGCCACTCACCCTCCCTTCGCGCACACACTAGAAAAGAGGGGACAGAGCCATGCTCCGATAGAGTCTGCTGCGGGTTACGTAAAAACGCCCAGCCGGTTGACAAGCGCACTCTGCCGAAGGTGTTGGCTCTCCACCTTAAAGGCGTCACGGTAAGAGAGAAAGAGATATTTTATGCGCTGCAACCACTTGTGTTTGATGTAACTGCTTTTGTGGGGAATAAATATACGCCTGTTTGTTCTAGCAAAATGCAGTCTGTGTGATCATTTCTGTGTGCCGATCTGACCGAACCTTGTTTCAAAACAGCACTTATGACGTCCCCACAACACACTTTTAGCTACTTTCTGAGTATACACAGTGGGGGGAATTAGATACATTTGGTCTGAGACATGGTGTGTGAAATGTCCTCATAAAGACTGTTTCATACAGGATGAGTCTTTTCTGCATATTATGCACAGTTTACTTGAAACTGTGCTTTGTTTATACTTCTTCATGTTCTAAAGCATTATTGTCATTATAAAATGTGTCTACAGATGAGTAGCATCAAATCAAATACCATGGAGGTGGAGAAAACCCAGCCTCCCCCAGTCAGAGAGTCAGGTGGATGATGCCACCCGTCCAACCAACACTCCTCAACAAGTATGTTCACCACTTTACATGTAATTCTCATCTTATTTTCATTGATGTAGTATTTCTGCTGTTTTTATTTACTGTAGAGGACAAAGTAAAGTTTAATATGGTGTAATCTGGTGTCATCGTTACATTCAGCAGTTAAGTGTAATCATCTGTGAGCTCAAAGGTCAGGGGATATTTAGGGTAGAACTTAACCTGGTCTCATTTTCGTATTGATTAATCATCAGTGCTTTCTGAGCACCGATCTAGCATCACATCACATACCATGGAGGTGGAGAAAAACCACCCCCCAGTCAGAGACTCAGGTGGATGATGCTACAGGCCTGACCAACATTCCTCAACATGTATGTTCATACCCAATAAAAATGAAATCAGTGTTTGACTGAAAATGTAATTTTATTCAGAGGTGCGTGAAATTTGGCTTGAACTCTAAACAAACATTTTGTGCTCCATAAAAAGAAATCTTACCAAGGCCCTCCCTCCCCATTGCCTGCTGCCAGGCCAGTGGAAAATTTTGATATGGTTTTACAGAAAACTATGCATTTTGATATTTTGGACTATATTTGCCTGTATTAGGGACCTCTCTGGGACCTTGTCAATCAGGGCCCCTAGAATCATTCTCCTTATTCTTCCCTTTTTCAGCACCCCTGACTACAAATGCTGGCAGATATTGTATACATCTCAGCTTTTCAATGAAAAATTTGTTTTTCTGACCACTTCAAGGTAATACTACCCAGAAGAAGAGGAAGAAGAAAACACCCTGGCAACAGAAGTGCAGGCGGTGGAACCACACCTGAACATATTGATCACATCCTGTATTGTACCAGCTAAGAGCAACTGTGAGAAGTGTTTAAGGGCTGAAGCAGAAGATCTGAAGAAACAAGACTGGCAGAATGTGAACTTTTATGTTTATAACTACATTACAGTTTTCAAAAGGAAAGTGCAATGTCAATAGTGTGAAGATGACATCTCTCTGGTAGGGAATTTTTTTGTTTACATTCTAATTTAGTTCCTATCAACCATATTGTTTTTTCACATGTCCCGACTAAGAATTTGGACATCACTTCATCAGTTCAGGTATCAGTTCAGTTCAAGTCATGTTTTAGCTGACCTTAAAACATGTCTATTAGAGTTAGGGATGGGTATTGATAAGATTTTATCAATATCGATGCCATTATCGATCCGATTCCTTATCGATTCCCTTATCGATACCTCTTGTGAATTTTCTGTGTACTAAAAGTTGGCTTTACAGGTTTTCTATGTCAGCAACATTTTAAATGGGTCACTGGATCCTTGATCTCTGGACATAAATAAAAATAAATAAAATCTGTAGTTTTTGTCAAAAGCATTTCCTTTCACACATTTTGGCATGATGTCTCTTCGTACCTCAGCCGGCTGCTGCACGTCAGCGCAGGACGTCTCATTTTGGGAGGGGAAAAAAATGTCTTGATCGATTGCAGTTTGTCTGTATTGCAACCAGTGTTGCCACAGTTACTTTGAAAAAGTAATCCAATTACTGATTACTGATTACTCCTTGAAAAAGTAACTTAGTTACTGATTACTCAATTGTAAAAGTAACTAAGTTAGATTACTAGTTACTTTTTTAGTTACTTTTCCCAGCTGCGGAAAACAACCCTCTGCCACCTCAACATGACAATGATACCTGTTTTGCCAAAACTCACTTTATAGTCACCCTTTCTTGACTTCAATGAAAATAAATACTTGTTTTATAAAAAGTAAAATAAAGACCTCTTTCTTGACCTCATATTTAACTGTTGACAGCACTGTAACAGTAAAACTTGCAATTTCGAACCTACATTGTTTATAAATGTAACTATTAAATTCTAACATTTAAATTCTCTCTAAACATTTTACTTGTCGAAATTATTATTATTTTAAGCAATATTAGTAGTTGTAGTAAAAACGGCTTCAAAACTGGACCTTTTAATCTAGGGGTGTTGTGGGGGGCACATCCTTGCCCCACACCCCCATTCCATCTGGATTCGCCCCTGCTTTGGCGTTTGAGCACAAAGAATGGATAACATTTATTTATGCAGAAAACATGACCAGATTTACAGGTAAGAAAGTTTTATTGCGTTTTCACATCATGTGGTCCTCAGAGTGTTTAGGTGCATTTGAGTGGAAAAAAAATGTTAGTTGTTGACGCGTCGCGGAGGATCAGCTGTTTTTAACAACCAGATGCAGAGTGGCTCAGCTCACAATTCTAAATAAAGTTAGAATGATAGAGTCCAGTCGGAATTAATAACTTCAAAGTGAAACACCGTTTAAATCAAATGACACCTCTTTCCAAATGTTGCAATCAGTGATGCCCTAATCTGACCACTTTTTTTAGTAACGAGTAATCTAACGCGTTAATCTTTCCAAATCAGTAATCAGATTGAAGTTACTTCTCCATGTCACTGTGCGTTACTATTATTTTTCATTGTGGGTCGATAGCAGCATTAAACTTGGTCCGTGGGCAGGAGGTCGGGGTTCGACTGAACTGCCCACTTTCAGTGAGCTGTGAGCTTTTCATCCGCGTTTTTTTGCAGCTGCTCGACTCGTCCTCACCTCTTAAAGCACGGTGATCAGCACACCTGCACTGAGCTTTACAAAGACATTTTTATACTGTTTTTCCTCCTTGACTCAGCAGAAAGCCGTGCAGCGTTTGGAGCTGTGTGAACAGAACGGAGGACAATTATCGTTTTTTTTCTTGCAACAAGACAGGAGTCCCAGTTAGTGACTTTAATCCACACAAAAGTGACTCACGATTGACATATTCATGGATGAAAGTGGTGAAAAATAAAAAAAGCTGAAACCCAAAATTACCCCCAACACCACCCACACGAAAATGTTTGAATTCTAGAAGTTCTGAAATGCAATCTGGTACTATTCCAGAAAATAAACTGCAGTGAGTGCAGCATCCATTTTGGTGAGGGAAAAAAAAAAACAACTTATTCAAATTCATTCCAGTAGTATTCTGCTCTTACTAGGATGCAGCAGTTTTCTAGCTTGGCAGATAGTTCTGGAGGAAATCACTGAAGAAATTAACAAATTGAAAATATGGTTTGAGTGAAACAAATTGTCACTAAACTTAAATAAAGCAGAGATGAAGTGGAGGTGTAAGAGTCACTATGTGTTCACAGGAAACATTTATTTCTATATTTATTTATTTATGTTCATTGTTAGTTGGTTTTATCTTTTCTGTTGTGTTTTGTTTTATCAGGTTCTTTTTGTCTCTTTCTCTAAAATTGTATTATAGCATTATTAGTTACTATGAGTTATTATTACATTATTGTTGTTGTTGCTATTATTATTGGTATATGAATAAAAAGAGATTAAAAAAATACAATTTGACTCTTTTATAACAACAAACGCTGAGCCATTAATTATTATACAGCAAACAAATCCACACAAACGTGTTGAGATGTGAACAGTTTAATGCTAACTTTAACATTGAAAATGCCATACACATGCTAACGCATTAGCATCGGTCCCATTTTTAAGTTATAAAATACATCTATCAACTGTTTCAGAAGACCATAACAGGTTGGTTTAACATTAAAAAGGTAAATATTACTCACAGACATATGTTATTTAGGGTTTTAGCGGGGAAAATTAAGATAAAGCGAAATAAAATAATGAATCAACAAAGCAGCGGATTGAAGCACTGTTTCAATTTGCGAATCACTGATTCGATTGATTCAAGGTTCAAAGCAAAGCCGCGTTGCAGAAAAGTTGATTACAGACCTGCTGCAGGGTCTGTAATCAATGTACAGAAATGATCATTTTCCTGACAAACACCCCCCAAAAGCAATGGCCACTCTGAAGGACCAATAATGGAATTGTTAAGCAAAAAGGTTAATGATGTCGGTGGATCGAATCATTTCTTAATGATATCCGAAAGGAACCGGTTCTCAATATGGTTCTCGGTCGTCACTATTTTGCAAACCCTGAATAGGTTCCACTTGATTAAAAAAAACAAAAAAACATGCTGTTTACTTTTTTGTATATGTCAGAGTCAAGTCTGCAATTTGGTAAAATCGGCAATTCTACTCATAGAGACCGAGAATCTACTGGCAGAATCAGAGATTCAACCAGTAGAGACTCCGATCGGAGACTCTAGCAGAGTCACCAATTCTGCCAAGCCATTCATTATCATGACAAGATGATATCTGGACAGAATGACAGCAATACCTTACTGAGGAAATTTGAAAAATACCTGTCATATCAACTTCACATTAGAGTCACACCATGCTGAAGTGATCACAGTAATAAAGAACTTGTAGTCAACTTAACATGACAGACACACCTTGCTCAGTGTGAAATTAAAAACAATATTTTCTGTAGAGTCTCTGATCGGAGTCTCTACTAGTAGAATCTCTGTAACTTGGAAATGTTCATGTATCCATCCCCTGTCTTGTCTAAGGAAACCTGGCAGTAAAAATGATTTGTGTGTGTTATACTAAAGGGGACCATTACTTATGCAAACCCTACATCTTTACATTGATATTTTTATTTAACTTACGAGGTCTATTAGATAATAAACCGACCCTTTTATTTTTTTTTATATGGATTTGAATGACGTGCGATTACACCAATCATGCTTGAACCCTCGTGCGCATGCGTGAGTTTTTTCACGCGTGTCGGTGACATCATTTCCCTGTGGGCAGGCCTTGAGTGAGATGTGGTCCCGCCCGCTCGAGACGGCGCGCATTGCTTTATCAAAAATTTTTTCTGGACCTGTGAGGAATATCCGAGTGGACACTATTCGAGAAATTAAGCTGGTTTTCGGTGAAAAGTTTAACGGCTGATGAGAGATTATGGGGTGTTTCTGTCGGTGTAAGGACTTCCCATGGAGCGGGACGTTGTGCAGCGCTTCCAGGCGCCGTCGTCGGCCTGTTTCGACCTGAAAACATCCTAATTTAAGGCTTAATTCACCCAGGACATTGTGAGAGAACAGAGAAGATTCAGAAGAGGCCGGCATGAGGACTTTATGCGGACATTCCACTGTTTAAGGATATTTTTTAATGAAAGACGTGCGCGTAAATTCGCCGAGTCGTTTCCGTGACGACTCGGCAAATCTGTGTGTGCCGCGACAGGAAAAACACCTACGTGTTGAAAACCATTTGTAAAATTCAGGCGGCTTTTGATGGCTTTCAACAAGTGAGTAACTGAGAAATTGTTTAACAGCTTGGGCATGTTCCAACTTGTCCGTTAAGGTTTCCAACAGAGGTGTTTTTCCTGTCGCGACCCCCCGCAGTCGGGTCCGGCCCGACATGCGACTCTGCCCGCACGTTCTTTCATTACAAAGTGTCCGTTAACAATGGAATGTCCGAATAAACTCCTCATGCTGACTTCTTCTGAAAGTTCTCTGTTCTCTGACGACTTACTGGGTCAACAGAGCCTGAAATGTGGAAGTTTTCAACTTGAAACGGCGAGACGCTGCCGCCTTGAAGCGCAGATCGCCGTCATGCGCCGTGAGCCAGCCTTACTGCGACACTACCAGACCAAAATCTCTCAACAGCTGTTAAAATTTTTACCGAAAACCAGCTGAATTTATCGAATGGTGTCCACTCAGTTGTGCCTTACAGTTTTGAAAAAGTTTGATCAAACAAAGCAGCAGTCTCTGAGCCATTCCTAAACAATGAAAAAATCGAGGAGAGGGTGGGCAACTCCTCACTCAAAGCCTGCCCACAGGCGAATGACGTAACCGACAGGCATGAAAAACCCCTCGCATGCCCACAAGGGTTCAAGCATGTCTGATGTAATCACACGTGATTCAAATCCATATGGTTTTTGAAAAAAATAATAAGGTCGGATACTTTTCTAATAGACCTCGTATATCAAGTTGTATCAAACTACAGTGAGAAACCTGACTTACTTTATGTATTTGAAATTGCATGAACAAATAAATACCAAGGGGCCAAATACTTCTTCAAGCCAATGTAGCATGAAAATGCGAAAATTTCAATGCTTTGAGCTACCTCTAAAAATCCATACAAACAAAAGCACACCATGATTTTTCATCAATTGGAACCTATTCAGGGGTGGGGGGGTCAAAGTACTAAATTTCAAAACGTTGCAAAATAAGGACCACCCTAATGTCTGTAGTTTATGACCTCATTTTACATTCTACTTTAACATGTCAATATTAAGTTATTTGGAAGGGACGTGAAATTTTTTTCTTGTTTTTTTTTGTTTTTTTTCTTATTTTGATAGGGGTGTTGGAAACCTTTTGCATAAGGCACTTTTGGTTTAATTATTTTGTTTATTTTACTTTCCATGCTGTTGGGTTCAAATGTTGAGCAGAAGATATTAAAAGTTGAATATTTCGATCTACATATGAGTTTAATGTCTTGACGATGTGTTGTTAGTGGTTTTGTTATAGTGGTACTGAGTGCCTGGTGTGAGGGTGTGTAAGCTGTTGCTGGGTCACTCACTTTAGAAATGTGAATAAAACACATTCAGCAGCTAGCTTTAATTTTAATTGTTTACACATGAAGCAAGGAAAGGCAGTTTCTATTAATCTATAAATAATTACATTGATATTCCTATCAACCCAGGGATATCAATCAATCAATTAAGTATGAATTCTGAGTTGAGGAAAGTGAATGCACAGAACCACACCAGGGGACGTAAATGAACGGTCAATAGATTTCCCAAATAAATACAATTTATTTTGCAAAAGTGCACAAATAACCAAATATGCTTTAGACTGTCAATCCAAAAACGGTGATGCGTGGGCAGGCCCGAGGGTAGGAGACGCCTATCCAGAGAAGAGCCGGGACCCACGAAGTTCCACCGCCAATGGAGACCTGCAACACACCGGAGCCGCCAAGTCCTGAATCCCCAGGTGGCCACCGCTCCAGCTGTCAGATCCGGTACTGCTGGCAGGAACAAACACAGGTTAATGGCGGGTGTGTGTACACCCAGCAAACAGTCAGCAAAAACACAGTTCCTTCCCGAGGGTAAACCTCCACTCCCACAGAGCAGGAAAACTGAGTACGTGCAGTGCCTAATGTAATACTTAGGAAAGTGAGGAGTGGAAACGCCAGCTCCTCCAAACTTCTACAAAACCAGCTCCAAGCTGCAAGTATACACAAGGTTACGACTGCAAAGAGTTCAGAAGCAAAAATGTGCGTACGGCACAAAACGGCTGAGTTGGTTTACCTGTAAGGGCCCTGTCCCACTGGCGTTTAGGAGGATTTGCACATGAAATGAGGAGACAAAAGCTGAGCGTCCGCAACAAAGGTGGGCGGAAATGACAAATGTCCCGGGGTGGATCAGCGAATACATGAGGAAGAAAAGCGGATATAACAGGGAACAGAAGTGAAGGCGACCGCGGAGGCGCCCCCATGAGGGGCACAGCGGCTGTGATGCACTCGCTTCATCTGTGCCTACTCTGTCTGCATGCGTGACATACCATTTGTGACCGTGATGTGGCCGTGCTGGGCACGCGTCATATCTGTTTTGTAGGCTGTCCCGGTCCGCCGCCAAGCCGGGCCAACCCGTTGGTTGCGGATATCAGCGGATGACAGGGGATATGCGGCGTGTTGGTTGTGTATGTCCTGCGTATGTCTTCAGTATGTGTTCAGGCAGTGATGCGGATCTCATCCGCAGCAGGATTTTTGAGCCGCGCAAAAATCCTGGCTGCGGACATGCGTGCCTCTGCGGATGATCATGGACGGGTTCGGATGGCGACCGACTCATACAGGAATGTTACACGGTTATTGCTGTTGTTTGGCGGATGTGTGCCACTTTTGTGCGCATTCCATCCGCAAATCCTAAACGCCAGTGGGACAGGGCCCTAAGGTAAGCTGATAACTCGGCAGAGTTATGGTGTCTCTCCCAGGCTCTTATGGATTGCATGATGAGGTGATGGATGACAGCTGACAGCTCAGGTGCACCTGGTGATCCAACCAGGCCACTGCGCCCTCTGGTGCCTGAAACCTGCCAACAGGCAGGGCGCCCTCTGGTGGTGGGCCAGCAGTACCTCCTCTTCGGCGGCCCACACAACAGGACCCCCCCCTCAACGGGCGCCCCCTGGCGCCCAACCCGGCTTGTCGGGGTGTCGCTGGTAGAGGTCCGCCAGGAGGGCAGGATCCAAGATGAAGCTCCTCTTCACCCAGGAGCGTTCTTCAGGTCCGTATCCCTCCCAGTCCACCAGATACTGGTACCCCCGACCCCTCCGACGAACATTGAGGAGCTTCCGTACGGTCCATGCTGGCTCGCCGTCGATGATCCGGGCAGGAGGCGGCGCCTGTCCGGGGGTGCAGAGGTCCGAGGTGTGGTATGGTTTGAGTTTTGATATGTGAAACACCGGATGTATTCGCAGTGAAGCAGGGAGTTTGAGCTTCACTGCGGCAGGGCTGATGACCTTGAGGATGGTGAATGGTCTGATGTACCGGTTGGTGAGTTTTGGTGAGTCCGTATGCAGAGGTATGTTCTTGGTGGACAGCCAAACCTCCTGCCCGGGCTGGTAAGCTGGGGCCGGGGCTCGTCGGCGATCTGCATGGTCTTTTGCCCGCGTCCAGGCTTTCAGGAGAGCAGAACGGGCTGTCTTCCACACCCAACAGCATCTCCTGAGGTGGGCCTGGACTGAGGGGACCTCGACCTCTCCCTCCATGGCAGGAAACAATGGGGGCTGGTACCCCAAACAGACCTCAAAGGGGGAGAGGCCAGTAGCTGACAAGATCTGATACTCGATCCAGGCCAGATGTTGACTCCAGGCGCGGAGGTAACACACCTCAAGGCCTGTTCCAGATCTTGGTTAGCCCGCTCTGCTTGGCCGTTGGTCTGGGGGTGTTACCCGCACGACAGGCTCACTGTGGCCCCCAGTTCCCTACAAAAACTCCTCCAGACTTGCGAGGAGAACTGGGGACCACGGTCCGAGACGATGTCCATTGGAATACCATGCAGACGCAATATGTGGTGGACCAGGAGGTCTGCAGTCTCCTGGACCGTTGGGAGCTTCAGGAGGGCCACAAAGTGGGCCGACTTGGAAAACCGGTCCACTATCGTCAAGATGGTGGTCATTCCCTGGGATGCAGGGAGGCCCGTGACGAAGGCCGATGTGGGACCAGGGGCGAGGAGGCACAAGTAGCGGCTGGAGGAGCCCTCTTTCCGGTTGGTGAACTGCCTTGCCCCTGGCACAGGTGGTACAGGCCTGGACGTAATCCCGGGTGTTGGCTTCGACCGATGCCCACCAGAACCGCTGCCGGACCACTGCCACAGTTCTTCGCACCCCTGGGTGGGAGGAGAGTTTGGAACCATGACAGAATTCCAATACGGCAGTCCGAGCATCTGGTGGGACGTACAGCCTATTCGGTGGTCCACCTCCGGGATCCGGATGTTGCGTCAGAGCCTCCCTGACCACTTCCTCCACGTCACACACGAGGGCGGCGACGATAGTGGACTCCGGCAGGATGGTATCAGGTGGATCCGACAGCTTCGTTCCAATCTCCTCTTCGTGCACCCAGGACAGTGCGTCAGACCTCAGGTTTTTGGTCCCGGGGCGATAGGTGATCCTGAAATTGAAACGTCCGAAGAAGAGTGACCAACGGGCTTGCCTGGGATTCAGACGCTTAGCGGTCTGGATGTATTCCAGGTTCTGATGGTCAGTAAGAACCACAAATGGGACCACAGCTCCCTCCAACAGATGTCTGGAAGAAGAGTGCCATCTAGTGCCCGCACCTTCAATGGTGAAGGAACGGCCACCAGAGGGAGCCCCACCTCCTTAGCCCACCTACTGTCCAGTAGGTTCCCTTCTGACCCCGTATTGATTAGTGCTGGGGCAGTAAGGGTTAAATCCCCATAGAGGATTATGACTGGGAGTCGTTCGCATTTCCGTGGAATGCCCACGTGCGTGTTATGGCTCACCCTTTACCCAGTCTCTAAGGGTGAGTGTTGGTGTTTTAACCGTTTGGGGCAGTCCTGCACATGCTCACTCGAGCCGCAGTCAAAACACTCTCCACGGGCCAGCCTCCTCAGTCTGTTATCAGATTTCACTTTAGCCCTGCTCGTGTCCATAGCTTTGTCAGCAGGGGGAGCTGATGCTACACGGAAAGCCCTGGCTTTGGAGCGGGATGAGGACGGCGCTGCTTCGGACCTGGAAGTGGGAGGGACGATGCGTGCCCGGCCACATCCTTTGTCTCGCTCCCGTCTGTGTTCTTCTAACTGATTGTCTAATCGTATAACCAGATCTATCAGCCCATCTAAATCCCGCGGCTGATCTTTCGCCACCAGATGCTCCTTTAGGGCCAAAGACAGCCCATTTACAAAGACAGCGCGGAGCACTACCGAATTCCAGCCTTCTCTCACTGCCGCAACACGGAAGTTGACTGCATATTCGGCTGCGCTCCGGCGTCCCTATCTTATCGACAGCAGCATATGTGAAGCGGATTCGCCTCTGTTAGGATGATCGAACACCTGTCGAAATTCCCTAATAAACCCAGTATAGGTCAAAATGAGTCGTGAGTCCTGCTCCCAGAGCGCCGTAGCCCAGGCGCGTGCCTCGCCTTGAAGCAAATTTATGACATAAGCCACCCGACTGTGGTCTGACGTGTACATCACAGGGCGTTGTGAAAAGATGAGTGAGCACTGCATTAAGAAATCCGCGCACGTCTCGACACAACCCCCGTACAGTTCCGGGAGGCTAATGTAAGCTTCAGGTGACGGGGGGGTCCGTTGAATGACCACTGGATTTTCCTTATTTTGCGACAGGTCCGCAGGAGGAGTGGCTGCAGCCGCGCCTGGCGCGCGCGCCTCGACCTGAGCGGTGAGAGCCCCCATCATACGATTGAGAAATATATTCTGTTCGGTCACTATATCCAACCGAGCAGTGAGGTTGGTGAGAATCTGCTGCACCTCACCCAATACACCTCCTGCTGGAGCCTGCGCACCTTGCATGTCGATTGGTTGTTCACTCGGTGGTAAACGCCCCTCGGAGTCCATGACGTGGCCGAGTTATCCTGTTGAGGAAAGTGAATGCACAGACCCACACCAGGGGGCATAAATGAACGGTCAATAGATTTTCCAAATAAATACAATTTATTTTGCAAAAGTGCACAAATAAACAAACATGCTTTAGACTGTCAATCCAAAAACGGTGATGCGTGGGCAGGCCAGAGGGTAGGAGACGCCTATCCAGAAAAGAGTCCACGAAGTTCCACCGCCAATGGAGACCTGCAACACACCGGAGCCGCCAAGTCCTGAATCCCCAGGTGGCCACCGCTCCAGCTGTCAGATCCGGTACTGCTGGCAGGAACAAACACAGGTTAATGGTGGTTGTGTGTACACCCAGCAAACAGTCAGCAAAAACACAGTTCCTTCCTGAGGGTAAATCCTCCACTCCCAGAGAGCAGGAAAACTGAGTATGTGCAGTGCCTAATGTAATACTTAGGAAAGTGAGGAGTGGAAACGCCAGCTCCTCCAAACTTCCACAAAACCAGCTCCAAGCTGCAAGTATACACAAGGTTATGACTGCAAAGAGTTCAGAAGCAAAAACGTGCGTACGGCACAAAACGGCTGAGTTGGTTTACCTGTAAGGTAAGCTGATAACTCGGCAGAGTTATGGTGTCTTGATCCGGTATGTCGTCTGACTAGCACAGGAATTGTGAAAAGAGTGGACATCAGCATTTTTTCGGAACATTGAGACAGACGTGCGGAGGAATTCCGCGCGTCACGGTGGAGCTGCATGGCGCAAAGCAACGCCGTGATGAAGCCTTCCAGGACATGTTGGGGCAGGTCCAGCTCATGCACAATCAGAATCGGATAATTACACGACTAAAAAGCAACCGGAATCCATCTGAAATCCACCTTTAAGCCGTCCTGTGAGACCAACGCCAAGGTGGTTTTGTCCCGCGTAATGAAAGGCTCTGTGGCACGTCCCTCCGCTTTTCGTTCCATGAAAAAAAACTCCTGTAATGGTGAAATGTACCAAAAAAGTGCTGATGTCCACATCTTCAGCCTTTTTGTGAAAATCAGACGAGGTCCCGGATCAACAAAGCCTTCACGTTGGAAATGATCTGGTTGTTCCAGCGGGGTGTCAGCCTGTCGATGGGGGCTGGGAGCGCGCCACGCTCTCAGCAGTTGTGGGCGGTCTTTAAACCGTCTGGATCACTCCTTAATCTGTGTAATCCCCATAAAATCGTCCCTGAAAGCCATATTAATTTTCCGAACGGTGTTCACCTGGAGGTCTCTCACAGTTTCTGGAAAAAAATTGATGCAGCAAAGCTCCAAATCGTTCAGACATTTATTCGCAATAAAAAATAGACGAGAGGGGTGGACCACACCTCACTCAAAGCCTGCTCACAGGCGAATGACGCAACCGACAGGCGTGAAAAAACTCACGCATGCGCACGAAGGTTCAAGATTGGCTGATGCAATCACACGTGATTCAAATCCATATGGTTTTTGAAAAAATAAAAAGGTCAGATACTTTTCTAACAGACCTCGTATACATGCAATGCATGCAGAGGCCAAGTGGCTATTACAATATAGGAGATAATTTGCGAACCCAAAATTCACTGCTCAGTTCCCACCAGGATTTTTATTATTTTTTAAATTTCATTCTTTCATTTCTCTTGCTTTCCACGTCATCACCGTCTCAGTAATAGAACTATGAATCATTACCCATCTTGTCAAAATCCCAGTCACTTTTGCTTGTACCTGTACCTGTCTTGTGTCTAGTTGAAGACAGATGTTTAATCAATCATATTCAGAACGTATGATTTTCAGATCAAAGACTGATTAATATCAATCATAACATGATTAAGTTCCTGCAGTATGCAGGTGGTGCCCCTTTCAAGATGTTTACATTTCATATTTAATTCAGTATTGTTTTAACTTATATCCACTACTGATCCGTTTCTAATCCTGTTAATATACAGTGGGGCCAAAAAGTATTTAGTCAGTCCCTGATTGTGCAAGTTCTCTGACTTAGAAAGATGAGAGAGGTCTGTAATTTTCATCATATGTAGGTACACTTCAACTATGAGAGCAAATTGAGAAAAGAAAAATCCAGAAAATCACATTGTAGGATTTTTAAAGAATTTATTTGTAAATTATGTTGGTCACCCACAAACAAGCAAGATTTCTGGCTCTCACAGACCTGTAACTTCTTTAAGCTCTTCTGTCCTCCACTTGTTACTTGAATTAATGACATCTGTTTGAACTCGTTATCTGTATAAAAGACACCTGTCCACAGCCTCAAACAGTCAGACTCCGAACTCAACCATGGCCAAGACCAAAGAGCTGTCGAAGGACACCAGGAAGAAAAATTTACATGTGCACCAGGCTGAGAAGAGTGAATCTCCAGTAGTCAAGCAGGTTGGTGTGAATAAATCAACTGTGGGAGCAACTGTAAGAAAAGGAAGACATACAAGACCATTGATAATCTCCCTCAATTTGGGGCTCCATGCAAGATGTCATCCTGTGGGGTCAAAATGATCATGAGAACGGTGAACACAAAATCCCAGAACTACACAGAGTGACCTGATGAATGACCTGCAGAGAGTTGGGACCAAAGTAACAAATGCTACACACTACGCAGAGAGGGACTCAAATCCTGCAGTGCCAGGCGTGTCCCCTTGCTTAAGCCAGTATGTGTCCAGGCCTGTCTGAAGTTTGCCACAGAGCATATGGATGATCCAGAAGAGGATTGGGAGAATATCATGTGGTCAGATGAAACCAAAGTAGAACATTTTGGTAAAACCTCAACTCGTCATGTTTGGAGGAAGAAGAATGCTGAGTTGCATTCCAAGAAGGCCATATCTACTGTGAAGTATGGGGGTGGAAACATCATGCTTTAGGGCTTTTTTTTTTTTTTTTTTTTTGCAAAGGGGACAGGACCACTGATCCGTGTTAAGGGAAGAATGAACATGGCCATGTCTCATGAGATTTTAAGCCAAAACCTCCTTCCATCAGTGAGCACATTGAAGATGCAACGTGGCTGGGTCCTCCAACATGACGATGATCCCAAACACACCGCTCAGGCAACAAAGGAGTGGCTCGGTAAAAAGCATTTCAAGGTCCTGGAGTGGCCAAGCCAATCTCCAGACCTCAACCCCATAGAAAATTTGTTGAGGGAGTTGAAAGTCCATGTTGCCCAGTGACAGCTGCAAAACATCACTGCTCTAGAGATCTGCTTGGAGGAATGGGCCAAAATACCAGCTACAGTGTGTGTAAACCTAGTGAAGACTTAAAGGAAAACTTTGACCTCCGTCATTGCCAACAAAGATTATGTTGCAAATTATTGAGCTGAATTTTTGTTATTGACCAAATACTTAATTTCCATCATAATTTACAAATAAATTCTTTAAAAATCCTACAATGTGATTGCCTGGATTTTTTTTTTTTTTTTTTATCATTTTGTCTCTCACAGTTGAAGTGTACCTATGATGAAAATTACAGACCTATCTCATCTTTCTAAGTAGGAAAACTTGCACAATCAGGGACTGACTAAATACTTTTTGGCCCCACTGTATGTTTCTTGAATGTTAGCACTATTTGTTGATAGTTGTGTGCATTGTCATGTTTGTTATCAACTGGCAGGTAACTTTAACAAAACTTTAACAAAAATAGACTTTAACAAAAATAGCTGCACTGGGCTGTCCAATGGTTTGGTGGAGGTCCTTTTGGCATGGTGCATTTAAATCAGATAAAAAGCCTTGATCAAAGTATCTCACATTCCTGGAATGAAACGAAAGTGTACAGCACACTCGAAGTTGCAGAATGATGTCTCTGCTGGATCTCTTCCAGTTCCAGTATACAATCCCTGCATATAAGGTCCTTTTTGTTATTGGCTCTGGGATTTATATTCAGCACTTATCTATGCACTGGCACAGCCTCTTCTCTGTGATGCAGTGATGTCCAGCAGCACTTCGGGGGTATGCATCCTTTGATTTGTTTTATTCAGCAATAACATTGTAAGTCCTTTTGTCTGGTCCCTTGTTCCGCCCCACTCAGGGTATCCACAACAGATCCAAAGTGGATCTGAAATGTGATTTGGCATGGATCATGCAGAACCTCTTCCTCCTCTGTCTTCCTGCGTTTTGGCTCTGATGGACAGATGACATCACATTTCCACAGCACGGCATTTACCAGGAAGGTTTCACAATTAAAATACACATATGCTGGATTTGCTGTTTAATGAAAGCATGACGTCATATTTCCTCATTGATCATGCAATGTTAGAGGGAATGAGCTGTGTCAACAGAGGGAATGAGCTGCAAGCAATGTACAGCAGATTAAGATGATAAAGGATGCAGATGGAAATGTCCTGACAAGCAAGGAGTGTGTTCAGAAGGTGGATGAAGTACTTTGAGGAGCTGATGAATGAAGAAAATGAGAGAGATAAAAGATTTGATGATATAAAGAGACTGAATCAGGAAATGTTACATCTTAGCATGAAGTGAAACAGGCATGAAGAGTAGAAATTCAGTTGTTCTAGATGCCATGCCAGTGGAGACATAAAGATGGCTGGGAGAGATGGGGGGTTTAAAGAGATTTTTAAAATAAAAACAGATACTAATTTTTAAGAATGAATGTGATGTGTAGGGATGCAGGGACGACAAAGGCATTAAGCTGATTAGCCACAGCATGAGCTGGAGGTAGCAGAACTTAAGATACAGGACAGTATTAGGAAGGACCATATCAATGGGACAGTGCAGGTCAGACAGTTTGAAGACAAACAGAGAGATGATATTAAGATGGTTTGGAATGTGCAGAGGAGGGATGCTGGCAAATAGGAATCACCTGGCAGAAGTGGAAGAGGGAGGCCAAATAAGACTTAGTCAGATATGGTGAGGGAGGGCATGCAGGTAGTTTGTGTGACAGAAGATACAGAGGGCAGTGTGAGATGGAGATGGATGAGCTTCTGTGGCAACCCTTAATGGAAGCAGCCCAAAGAAGAAAAATTACATAAACACAAAGAAGAAAAGAAGATACTGCTGCTGGGGTCTGTTTGCTCATGTCTCAGGTAGCTGTGAAGAATTGTATTGTTCCCCTTAAAAATTACAATTTATCACCACTGATATACATTAATTACCATGACACAGTTTTGTTTTGTTTTTTTGCTTTTATTTGCAAATGAAAACAAATACTAAATTCATTGGATTTGTTTGTCTTCTTCGACACAATGCCTACAATGAACTATAATAACATCTAAGTAGTACTAAATCATGTATATTAGCAATGTATTAACTGCTGCAGCATGCCATAAATCTTCATTGTGGAAAACCGCTGCAGAGTTTGCAGATGATAGCTGTATGGATGGTTATTAGTCTTAATGGGGACCCTGAAGACGTGTTCCCGTGTTGAATGTTTTTGCATTTTTAATTGCTGTTTGCATACAGATTATGAATTTTGTGATCAAACATAAGCTCACAGTATCACTGGCTGCATAAAGCCAAAGTCTCCATTTTCAAGGAATTTATTTTGTATACTTTTGAAACACAGAGTATTCATACTGCATCATTCATTAAAATGTTAGAATTTACATATGATTTTATGTTGCCTGCATTCATCATCAGAAGAGACCGTGGGCCAGTGTCAAGTTTTAGTCAGATATATACAAGGTTGTTGATTAAAGTTAACTAGGTAAAATCTATTCACTGAAACGACTCCTTCATTTGGTCCTTTTTTTCTTTCACACTCTGGGGTTATTTATGTTCTGGCTGCTCACAACTCAGTTCATCCATTGTGTTTTCTTGATTGAACGAGTGGCAATTCTGTTCAACTTTGTTTCATTTCAAATCATTCCATTCATCCTTCATTGTGACATCCAGGTCTCACACCGGTTTAGGTTGTCATTTCTCTTTCCACAGACTTGGTAAATCAGGCAGTGAATGGACAAGTAGATGAATCCATCATTTTGTTTTATGCCCTAGTCCAATATGCTGCATAAAGTCAGACCTCTAATGGGTAAAGATGCACGGTATTCTAGACACCAACCACCAGAAGGGGGTTTTAAATTTGAGTCAGCATTTGTGTTTTGGGTGGCATGGTGGCTTGGTGGTTAGCACTGTTGCCACACAGCAAGAAGGTCATGGGATCGCTTCTTTCTGTGTGGAGTTTGCATGTTCTCCCCGTGTTTGCACGGGTTCCCTCTGAGTGCTCTGGCTTCCTCCCACATCTAACAGAATTTCAGGATAGATGAATTGGAAACTTTAAATTGTCCATAGGTGTGTATGAGTGTGAATGTGTTTGTATGTCTATATGTGGACTTGTGACAGACTGGTGTCCTGTCCAGGGTGTACACAGGCTTATGCCCTATGTCTGCTGGGATAGGCTCTAGCTCCCCCAGCCCCCATGACCCTCAATTGGAGTAAGCGGGTATAGAAAATGAATGGATGGATTCATGTTATAATCAAGCAGAATGAGACAAAAGGTAAAGTTCGACACTCGCACTGCACACAGCTACACCTCCATGAAGTCAATGAAAGCCTGACTCTTAGTCTTAATCCGGGACAATCTCAAATGTAGATACCTTGATTCCTCACTTAGTTTCTCAAGTGATGCAATCAGGGTATCCACTATTTCTGCAAAGATCACAGTATCTTCCATGAAGTAAAGATTAATAAAGATTTCCTCACTGACAAAGGTGCTGTAAACACTGGTTTTTCATTTCTCATAACAGAAGATTTTTTAAAAAAGAAAAAACATAACTGTTAAAAAACATGAATTTGGTTGGTGGTGGCAGCAACAAACAAAAGGGCTCCTGACCCTGTGCCTTGGAATAGGAATGCAATCAAGACAATGAAGTAATCATCATTTAACATTATTTATGCAACACAGTACTGCCTCATAAAATGAATGCATGAAACACTGCATCTAACTGTAACATAAGCTAATGGCCCCTTCACACATATCACAAAGTTGGGCAAAAGAAGCAGAAACTGGCTGAAAAGGGTCAAAAAAAGGATGAATCGATGAGCCACTAAAAATTCCAGCCACTGTTGAGAGGGACAGGTGTGAACAATCCTGCGGTTCCATACATGCTGGTGTGCGCGCGCATGAACACACTGCGAGGACATTAGAGGTGTGAGACCACATAATGCTCACACAGTGGTGGAAGGAATTAGACATCAAAGAAATCAAAGAAATTTTCTAAGGACAAATTAATGAGAGCACAGAACATTATAACAACAATGTTCTGTTTAAATGTAAAACAATATGGTACTGATTCTGTTCTCACTGTAATAAAGAAAAAAAATTACTATGACTGTTTCAGCACTCTGGCAAAACAATTTCTTTCAGGATTAATAAAATTCCCTTTTGTTATTCTTATGATGTGTAATTGATGTCAGATGATGTAACGGTCTGTGTTGGAAATGACTGATCAAATGGATTGCATTTTGTCTGGTAAAATATTTAATTCCTAGTAAAAAAGAGCATACAATACAAGAATTAACATCCCTCTGTGTCCAGCGTGCGGTGCAACATAGGGTACAGCATCATGTGGACTATCACTCACGTGGTGGACATGACATTTGCATCATCAGCTGAGCAGTCATATGATCAGAGAGAGATATTCACATGGAGCAGCCTGGCTGATCGCATCTGCATTGTGCAGTGAAGCACTGCTGAAGGCTTCATGTATTTTTATTTCTAACCAACTCAGGAAAGCATTCCTATACATGTGCATCACAGTGGAGTGTTCAGAGGTGGTGTTCTACATGGCATGATATGTGTTCTCCAGCTGTGAGCAGCAACGACATGGTGCTGAACTGCTGACATGCCCACCTGTACAGTACAGATCACAGCTACAGAACACATATCTGCCATCAACCCATAGCATGCCACAGCAATGCACGTGTCTGGGTTCTCATGACATGCTGATCATTGTTTTATAATAATTATTTATTGTTTTTTGCTTTAATTTAACACATTGTGTTCACCCTGTCAGTCTCAGCTGAGAGAGCGAGTCTGAACTGGACACGCCCCCCACGAATGAGCTCCTCATTGTTTGTATTTTTTGGTTTCTTTTATAGCTGTTTCTTTCAACTGAACACCTCCCTGTCACACCCACTCTTGCCTGACAACGTGTGTGTTATTATCTGACAACGTTGGAGAGCCTGCACTGACATGATCTGAGCGACACACCCCCTTGGGCTCATGGCTGGCTGTCACTCAAAGCCCCACATTGCGATCGCGTGTCACATGATTTTTTAAAATTTTTAACTCTGTAGTCCCAGCTAGTGTTGCCACGGTTACTTTGAAAAAGTAATCAAATTACTCATTACTCCTTGAAAAAGTAGCTTAGTTTAGATTACTAGTTACTTTATTAGTTACTTTCAGCAACTGCTGACAACACTCCTGCCACCTCAATATGAAAATGATAACCCGTTTTGCCAGTACTCACTTTATAGTCACCTCTTGACGTCAGTGAACATAAATACTTGTTTTATAAAAAAATAAAGACATCTTTCTTGACCTCATATTCAACTGCTGGCAGCACTGTAATGGGAAACTTACATGTATAAACAATGTAGATTATAAATTGTAACTATTAAATTCTTTCTAACATTTAAATTCTTTCTCAACATTTTAATTGTTAAAATGATTATTATTGTTATTACAGCATTAGTAGTTGTTGTCAGTTCAGCTGCTCCCGTTATTGTTTGGGTTCGCCACAGCGGCTACAGTCACACCCACATAGTAGTATGAAAAATTGTCTTCAAAAGTGGACCTTTAATCTAGGGGTGTTGGGGGGGATCTGCTCCCCATCCACACCCCCTTTCTATCTGGATTTGCCCATGGATGGCCGTCTCAGCCGGAAGAATTGACAACGTGTATTTATGGAAAAAGCATGACCAGACTGACAGGTAGGAATTTTTAAACACTTTTCAGCAATTTGTTTTTTTTTTTTGTTACGTCATGTCGTCCTCAGAACGAGACTTTAGGTGCATATGGGTAGAAAAAACAAGCGACTGCATGTGGATGAGCTGTTTTTAACAAGGACACACACACAGCGCAGCACAGGGGGACCATGCCCACACCTCCCTTCCCCTGAGGCTAGATCAGCCCCTGGCTTTGCTTAAATTTTGATGGTCAATCATTGTAACTCTAAAAAATACAAAGGGTCAGTGGGTGACTATCTAATGTGTGTTGTTCATTTGACATTCTGAACTTGCTGTAGGAACATAAATTAGGCAACAGTGACTGAGGAGTTCCACTTTAAGAGTTGGATGTGTTTGTGCCTTGCTGAGACAGGAAAAAGTTGCCATTCCTATAAAATGAACTGTCCTGGCTTGTTTAATAATTTGAACAAACACTCTGCCTGCCACAATCTCACATTTCTCACAACAGTGTCACTAATGCACTGCGATGCTGGCTGTAAAGTCTGATGCAATCCAATGCAACAGTCCTGTAGTGAATAGTTAAAACGGTTTTGACTTAACTTCCTCATTGTCTGTGTGGAACAATCTCTGTGTTGCCAACCCAGAAGGCTGTGCAGCTGGCTTCCGCCAAGTTACAAACATCAAGCTTCCATCGACAAAGATTTTGGAACAACTAAAACAGCCCTTCATCCTGGTGCTGCTAATGACACAGACCACACTCACTCGCTTCGACGACGATTTAGACGTTCATATTGTTGATTTTACACCAGAATGCAAATAATGAAGACAAAGATGTTATTGGCGAGTTGAATTCAGGAAAAATGGAACAGCTTCTGTGCAACTTTGCAGTTTGCAAAAGAAAGGCATCAGATTTGGATTAATAGTACACAGGTATGCCAAACAGTCAAACAAATAGCACAATCACATGATACACTGGTGCGGAGGCCTCTGAGTAGCCTCTGCAGAAGCAGTTCTAGCTTCCACTCCACAAATGTGCATACACACACACACACACACACACATATGCAAATATGCAAGTACTTGCACACATACATGCACTTGCTGTCGTTATCACTACCACCACTTGCAAAGGGAAAAATGTCTCAACATTTAGACCTATTGTTTGCTATTTCAGTTGGACTGAAAACTGTTGTCCTGTGTATAAGCAATGCATAACAAGTGTTATTTCTACCCGGTTCTTTTATGTAAGATTCTGCCCCTTACCAAAAACCAAACCACTGTATTCCTCATTTTGAGTTTATTCAAGGTCACATTAGAAACCAGGCCTGGGACCCTCACAGACATTGTCCATCTTGTGAAAGGCCCCTAAAATGAGTCATACAACACTTTTTATACCTTGTGGGTGTTAACAGTAGGTGTGGTTTAGTCTCACATTTCTAATGTTACTGGCTCTCACCAACAGGGGGAGATCTCCCTGTGTCTGAAACTTGGACACATGATGAAGTAAAACTTACATTTCTCAGAACTTCCAAACAAATAACACAAATACTTGATAGGTAACATAAAATAAAGAATTAGCACAGATATTATCTAACAAGCTACATAGCAAGAGCAGCATAACATCAATCCCTCTAATGACATATGTAGGGGTGGGTATCTCAAGGCACCTCATAATTTCATTCAATTTTGAATCAGAGGGCTGCAATTCTATTACAAAATGAATGTCGATGCAGCTTGATGCATCATTTTTCAATCTCTTTTTTCCCCACTACTTGGTAGATTTTAAATCAAACTATTTGAAATGATTCATAATAGACTTATTTACAATACATTCTTTAACAGCTCAGCCATACTTGCACCTGTGTAGCTCTCTCTCTCAGTTTAAGGGCCTGACAGTTTATCTGGTCTTCTGCTTGGCTTTGGGTTTGTTTTTGTTCTCATTTTGCTCATGTATTGCTTTTCTGTGTATTCTTTTTTTGTGGGGATTTTTCCTGCTGGGGTCTGTGTACGGTTCTCTCTCTCTCCCTCTCTGGCCACGCCCTGCTTCTGGTTCCTTCCACACACACCTGTTCATGATCTGCTGATTTACACCTGGGGTTATATTAGCTCACGGATTGTGTTGGTTCTTCGCCAGTTTGTTGTGCCCTGTGCCTTCATACCAGCTCTTGTTTTTATGTTTTCTAGATCTGCCTGCTTCATTGTGTACTCGACCTCCTGCCCGTTTGTTCTGACCTCGCTTAGTTTGATGATCATTGTACTGCTGCTGTGCTTTTTGGACTGCCTTCCCATGTACTGACCATTGCATTCCTCCCAACTAAAGCCTTTTTCAACCAGAGCTGTGTCTGTGAGCCTCACATTTGTTTCCTACCAAGCCTGTCACTCAACTGATTCTAAATGCTAAACCCTCCCTGCTTCCACCGTCTGTGTAAGTGTGGGCTCCACAATGGACAATAACCACTCCAGCTAATTAGAAGATAAAACCGTCATTGCAATGCACTGGTGCATGCACACTGACTGTACTGCACTAATGCACTCTGTATTTCTGTGCAAATGGCTAAAACAGGAAGTCATGTTATGATAATGGTGAAACTGTTTGCCTAGATGAACTGCTGACACGCAAAACTGCTGAAAACATGGCACATGGCAATTGTTCTTATATTGTGCATGAGTAGTATTATTAGATGATCTCCACCATGCTCTGCCTCCACGGTGTCTGGCACATGTCACGGCAGACAACTCCTTGTGGGTTCATGAATTTCTGCACTGAAGCTATTATTACAGTACAGTGGGTCAAATCATTTGCAACCACCTAGCCTTGGTTCACATTTGAAATTTAAACATTCTGTGAGAATACAAAAGCATGTGTAAAAGGAAAGAGTGAGAAATGACAAGTAGTTCAGAAATAATTCAATGATGTATATGATGACAGAAACATTATGTGAAATTGTAAGTTAATGTACAAAATAGGGAACTGATAGCCACTGTAGAATATGTTTATATAATGCTCATATTCAACAACTACATTCAGTTCTGATGTCCATTTCACACAAATCATTCCGTTTTTCTCAGAAATGCATCAAGGAGGCGGGTGATGCACCAAAGACTTATCGTATTCAGTGCTTTGATGAATTTCCCACTTCAGGAACAATCTGTACACTGTTACACATTCAGACATTCTGGGTCATTATTTCAAATATGAAAGCTGCCCCTCTTTCTCTTGCTCTCTCCATCCAAATGCACATCTTCCATTTTTTCCCTACATTTTAATATTACAATATTTTCAACTTTGTTGGTTGAAAACATGTAAATTTTAATCTTTCACTAACAATCCTTTGGAAAACTTTGGTGACAGTCATTAATCATACAGTCATTGTGGTGATCCCTCTGTGGTGAGGAAGATGGTCTTTTGACCAACTCTAGGATATTTGCCCAAATTTTTTCAAAGACTTCCACTCTGTTGTGGATCATTGCTCACCAGCTGGCTTGGTCCCTATGGTGTTCTTCCCAGGTCTTCTAGTTGATGGAGCAGGTCTTGAGGTTGTGTTTCAAGAGGTCCCTCTAGCATTTCTTCTGCCCTCATCTGGACCATCTTCCTTTGCTCAAATGGGAGAAGATCTGTCTGGGAAGTGAGATGTAATCCATCCTAATAATGTGACCCACCTACCACAGCTGGTTCTTAATGATGACTCACTCAGTGCTTTGGAGCTTGACTTCAGCCAGAACGCTGATGTCTTACAGTACTCTTCCCACATGATCTGAAGGACACTCACCAAGCAACATTGGTGGAATTGCTTGAGGGGCTTCAGGTGGCAATGGTAGGTGGTCCACTTCTCAGATTCATAAAGTAGGATTGGCATGATGGTGACTTTGTAGAAGATGATTGTATCTTGTGTTGAAGGTCCCTGCTCATGAAAACACAGATGATCTTGTCAAATGCTAGGATCACAAGTGGAATGGTCTCCAGCTTGGTGTAACAGGTTTCCTGCTCTTCAAGTGTTGGGGCATGAGCACTATTGACGATGGCATGGCATTCACTCACCTGTTGGAATCAGAGTGTCACCAACCATTAATTGACACCCACCAGGTGTTCAGTCAGTTTTGGAAGGAGAGCTTTTGTTGGCAAAACCAACACTGTGGATTCATTGTTTTTTCCTCAGGAAGCCCTTTCCAGTAGAAAATGTAGCTCTCTTGCTCCTCCCATGCAAAGATGTCAGTCATATCCATGGTCACAATAATAATAAAAAAGAGACAGAAATCACATGTACATAAGTCTTCAGAGCCTTTACCATGAAGCTCAAAATTGAGCACAGTTGAATCCTGTTTCCATTGATCATCTTTGATGTTTCTCCAGCTTTTAAAATTAAGCTGGAGAAACATCAGTCAACCTGGGGTAAATTCATTTGAGTGGACATCATTTGGAAAGGCACACACCTGTCTATATACAACCCCTGGCAATAATTATGGAATCACCGGCCTCGGAGGATGTTCATTCAGTTGTTTAATTTTGTAGAAAAAAAGCAGATCACAGACATGACACAAAACTAAAGTCATTTCAAATAGCAACTTTCTGGCTTTAAGAAACACTATAAGAAGACCAAGCAGAGGGAAAAAAATATGGACTCACTCAATTCTGAGGAATAAATTATGGAATCACCCTGTAAATTTTCATCCCCAAAACTAACACCTGCATCAAATCAGATCTGCTCATTAGTCTGCATCTAAAAAGGAGTGATCACACCTTGGAGAGCTGTTGCACCAAGTGGACTGACATGAATCATGGCTCCAACACGAGAGATGTCAATTGAAACAAAGGAGAGGATTATCAAACTCTTAAAAAAGGGTAAATCATCACACAATGTTGCAGAAGATGTTGGTTGTTCACAGTCAGCTGTGTCTAAACTCTGGACCAAATACAAACAACATGGAAGGTTGTTAAAGGCAAACATACTGGTAGACCAAGGAAGACATCAAAGCATCAAGACAGAAAACTTAAAGCAATATGTCTCAAAAATTGAAAATACACAACAAATGAGGAATGAATGGGAGGAAACTGGAGTCAACGTCTGTGACCGAACTGTAAGAAACCACCTAAAGGAAATGGGATTTACATACAGAAAAGCTAAACAAAAGCCATCATTAACACCTAAACAGAAAAAAACAAGGTTACAATGGGCTAAGGAAAAGCAATCGTGGACTGTGGATGACTGGATGAAAGTCATATTCAGTGATGAATCTCGAATCTGCATTGGGCAAGGTGATGATGCTGGAACTTTTGTTTGGTGCCGTTCCAATGAGATTTATAATGATGACTGCCTGAAGAGAACATGTAAATTTCCACAGTCATTGATGATATGGGGTTGCATGTCAGGTAAAGGCACTGGGTTGATGGCTGTCATTACATCATCAATAAATGCACAAGTTTACGTTGATATTTTGGACACTTTTCTTATCCCATCAATTGAAAGGATGTTTGGGGATGATGAAATCATTTTTCAAGATGATAATGCATCTTGCCATAGAGCAAAAACTGAAAACATTCCTTGCAAATACATAGGGTCAATGTCATGGCCTGCAAATAGTCCGGATCTTAATCCAATTGAAAATCGTTGGTGGAAGTTGAAGAAAATGGTCCATGACAAGGCTCCAACCTGCAAAGCTGATCTGGCAACAGCAATCAGAGCAAGTTGGAGCCAGATTGATGAAGAGTACTGTTTGTCACTCATTAAGTCCATGCCTCTAAAGCCTCGGTCCCACCGAATAATGAAGGCTGAAGAAGGAGCCACGCATGGGTGTGGGGTGATTATTTGAAGAATGACCCACGTTTTCATCTTAACACGTATCCACTATGAAGGTGCCTCTATGTGCCTCTCTGTACCCCGCATGTGCCGCGTAGCAGCCTCTAGTGAGCCACAACCGACCTGTCATTACAGCCTCGAATGGCTTGCATCAGCCACGTAGTGCCATGATAGCGCCATGATAATGCCATGTTGGCGCACGTTTAGGCATGAGTTTGGTCCAAACCTCCAGCCCTCCCACACCTGGTCCCTTCAAAGTGTGGGTTTTCAATTCACAGATTCACAGCAGCATTTAAAGATGTCCCTTCTTTTTTTTTTAACGCAGTCCAAAATAGACACTCCATCACAGTTCCGCAGTTGTTCACTGTGCGCCAGGCTGCAGTCCACCTGTAATGCACCAGACCAGCTAGACCTGAACCACAGGTTCCTGGAGAGCCGCCTCTGTGCTCCTCTGTGGCTCTCTAGCTTTTTTTTTTTTTTTTTTTTTTTTTTTTGCAGCTTTAAACACACAAAACTTTATGTTTGTCTGTTTATTTCTGCAAAATCGTTCTTTTGCACGTGCACTGCTGTTGTCTTTTCATGGACAGCCGCCTCTCTGCTCTTTCTGGCTTCCGTTCCATCTTGCTGGCTTTATTTTTTCCCTGGCTTTAAGCACAATCATTTTTACAATGTGATTCCACTTTTGAATTTGTGTTTGTCTGTTTATTTCTGCAAAAGCGCTCTTTTGCACGCGGTGCCGTTCTGCATACAGAATGAGGTGGCCGTTTTATTATATACACCTGTGGATCATTTTCAATATATATATTTCTTTATTTCTTCCGCAGCTTACAAGTCACCATGATACAACTTTTAACTTTGTGTTATGTCTTCAAAGTCGGTCTTTTGTGCGCTCTCCACCTGTGTTGCTGCACAGCTCCTGCTCTTAGCTGCTCCACTGGAGTTATTATCTTCCATGGTTTTAAACACACATCCACTTTCACGCAGTCACCCAAATTTTAACTTTGTGTTCGTCCAATATTGACTAAAATATCACTCTTTTGTGAGCTGGCGTTCTGCCTAAATGCTCGTTTGAAGCGTGATGAGGAGTCACTACTGCCTCAGTGCGCACACACAGCTGAGCTCATGTGATCCATTAATTCCAGAAGTGATTAGAGGTATTTTTGGCATCCAAGGTTTGACAGAAAATGATTATTTTCTACAAAATAATTATTTTATATAGAGTCTAGCGCACAGAGCAGGTGGAATTGTGTGCGCAAGAGGAGGAGCCGCTCCAAAAATAGCCTCTCAGGTCCTGCGAAGGTGCCAGGCGCACGGATAATGGACTTTTTGCAGACTCGTAAGCACCACGCAAATGCCTCTAAGCCGTCGCAGTAACTCGAACACAAACTGCGCCACGCTGTTGTTGCTAAATTTTGAACATCTTGAAATTAGCGCCACACTCAGAGAGGAGCCTCGTTAACTGAAGATAATGCCTCTAAGAGCCACTCTGAGCCACTATAATGCCACGATAGCTCACGAAACAAAAAAACAGGGTGCGTGGCTCCTTCTTCACTCCTTCTTCACTCGGTGGGACCGAGGCTTAAGACTGCAAGCTGTTATAAAAGCCAGAGGTGGTGCAACAAAATACTAGTGATGTTTTGGAGTGTTCTTTTGTTTTTCCAGATACCATAATTTTTCCTCAGAATTGAGTGATTCCATATTTGTTTTCCCCTCTGCTTGGTCTAAAAAAGTAACCGTTACTGACTGCCACAATTTTTTTCCTGATTTCTTATAGTGTTTCTTAAAGCTAGAAAGTTGCCATTTGAAATGACTTTAGTTTTGTGTCATGTCTGTAATCTGCTTTTTTTGTACAAAATTAAACAACTGAATGAACATCCTCCGAGGCCGGTGATTCCATAGTTTTTGCCAGGGGTTGTATAAGGTCCCACAGTTGACAGGCATTTCAGAGCACAAACCAAGCATGAAGTCAAATGAATTGTCTGTAGACCTCTGAGACAAGATTTGAAGGTCACAATGGCCACAGTGGCCTCCATCATCTGCAAATGGAAGAGGATTGAATCCATCAGGACTCTTCCTAGAGCTGGCCGCACATCTAAATTGAGTGATCAGGGGAGTAGGGCCTTAGTCAGGGAAGTGACCAAGAACAAAATGGTCACTCTGTCAGAGCTCAAGCATCCCTCTCAGAGGAGAGCCTTCCAGAATGACAACCATCTCTGCAGCAAGCCACCAATCAGGCTTGTACAGTAGTGTTCAGAATAATAGTAGTGCTATGTGACTAAAAAGATTAATCCAGGTTTTGAGTATATTTCTTATTGTTACATGGGAAACAAGATACCAGTAGATTCAGTAGATTCTCACAAATCCAACAAGACCAAGCATTCATGATATGTACACTCTTAAGGCTATGAAATTGGGCTATTAGTAAAAAAGTAGAAAAGGGGGTGTTCACAATAATAGCAGTGTGGTATTCAGTCAGTGAGTTCGTCAATTTTGTGGAACAAACAGGTGTGAATCAGGTGTCCCCTATGCAAGGATGAAGCCAGCACCTGTTGAACATGCTTTTCTCTTTGAAAGCCTGAGGAAAATGGAACAGAAGAACATTATTGTTCAGAAGAACAGCGTAGTTTGATTAAAAAGTTGATTGGAGAGGGGAAAATAATATGCAGGTGCAAAAAAGTATAGGCTGTTCATCTACAATGATCTCCAATGCTTTAAAATGGACAAAAAAAAAAACAAAAAAACAGAGACGCGTAGAAGAAAACAGAAAGCAACCATCAAATGGATAGAAGAATAACCAGAACGGCAAAGGCTCACCCATTGATCAGCTCCAGGATGATCAAAGACAGTCTGGAGTTACCTGTAAGTGCTGTGACAGTTAGAAGACGTCTGTGTGAAGCTAATTTATTTGCAAGAATCCCCCGCAAAGTCCCTCTGTTAAATAAAGACGTGCAGAAGAGGTTACAATTTGCCAAAGAACACATCAACTGGCCTCAAGAGAAATGGAGGAATATTTTGTGGACTGATGAGAGTAAAATTGTTCTTTTTGGGTCCAAGGGCCGCAGACAGTTTGTGAGACGACCCCCAAACTCTGAATTCAAGCCACAGTTCACAGTGAAGACAGTGAAGCATGGTGGTGCAAGCATCATGATATGGGCATGTTTCTCCTACTATGGTGTTGGGCCTATATATCGCATACCAGGTATCATGGATCAGTTTGGATATGTCAAAATACTTGAAGAGGTCATGTTGCCTTATGCTGAAGAGGACATGCCCTTGAAATGGGCATTTCAACAAGACAATGACCCCAAGCACACTAGTAAACCAGCAAAATCTTGGCTCCAAACCAACAAAATTAATGCCTCACAGATGTGAAGAAATCATGAAAAACTGTGGTTATACAACTAAATACTAGTTTCGTGATTCACAGGATTGCTACAAAAGCAGTTTGAACATAATAGTTTTGAGTTTGTAGCGTCAACAGCAGATGCTACTATTAATGTGAACACCCCCTTTTCTACTTTTTAAACTAATAGCCCAATTTCATAGCCTTAAGAGTGTGCATATCATGAATGCTTGGTCTTGTTGGATTTGTGAGAATCTACTGAATGTACTGGTACCTTGTTTCCCATGTAACAATAAGAAATATACTCAAAACCTGGATTAATCTTTTTAGTCACATAGCACTACTATTATTTTCAACACTACTGTATTGTAATGATCATAGTTCTAATGTTCATGTTGTCACGCAAGGGTTAACTGCTCACGAGTTGGGAGGGGGAGTGAGAGAGAGAGAGGAAAAGAGGAGGGAGAGGAAGCAGCTCAGTGTTATGAGGTGTCTTCAGCGTGAGTTGTGGCTGCAACAGCAACTCTTTTCTTTTTTGAGTGTTAAATAAAAGTTCTGGAAGAGAACCACGGTCTTAGGCTGGCTTCTCTGCAGCTAGGGGTATTACATTGGTGTCAGAAGCTCGGAATTCGCCCACTGCATGAGTCGCTGCTCTAAACGGGGGGAGAAGATGTCCTCCAGCTCGAGTGCCCGGCTGCAGGTAAAGAAGGAGGCCGATGAGTGTGCAACAGACATTCCAGAGAGCGCCATGATTGCCTCAGAGTGCTGGAATTCACAGTGGCTGGACGGCACTCTTACCCACCGTCGGGACACCATGCAGCCCACTCTTGAATGCAGCGCGGGCTCAGAGGCCAACAAAGATGGCGGCACCCAGCAGCTCTTCATCACCCGCTCCACAACACCGCTGTTCTCCGGCAGAGGGAGCTGGGAAGCTTACTGAGCACAGTTCGAACTGTTAGCAGCCACTGCAGGCTGGTCCGAGAAGATTAAAGCTGTGCAGCTGGCACTTTCATTGACAGAGGAAGCTGCAGACTGCCTCCTGCTCCTGAGCCTGGAAGAGAGAGGGGACTACTCTATGTTGGTCGGAGCTCTGCAGAGATGCTTTGGACTTTTTAATCTGAAAGACTCCCTGCAGTGTGAGTTTGAACACCGTGTCAGGCGGCCAGATGAGCCCCTGCGATCCCTGGCACATGAGATTGAGAGCCTGGGCAGACTTGCATATGGTGGAATGCCAAACACAATCCTGAATGAGCTAGTCTGTGACCATTTCATCCATGCACTGACACCTGTGGAGCTGCGCTTACACATACAGCTCGCCCACCCTGTGACACTGGGTGAGGCGCTTGAACTGGCCCTGGAGAGGGAGATCGCCACCTGTGCCATAGAGCCATCAACACCTACACCAGTGATGGCTACTGCTGTGAAAGAGCTGCCAGAACAGAGACCGGTGTGGGCAGAGGAGCTGGTACGTGCTGTGAAAAATCTGTCAGTGGGACCTAGTGTGAGCGGCATGCAGCGCAACCTGCCTGCTGTCTGCTGGGGGTGTGGCCAGCCAGGACACACACTCCGTCGCTGTCCAGAAGCTAAAGGTCAGCAGGGAAATGGGAAAGGGTCCATGTAACCCAGATGACACGGACCCCATCAACCATTCACCGGACCCGCATGCTGTTGCGGTAGAGACTGTGGGCTGGACAGAGGTGGGTGACCGCTGCCATGTTCCTGTGCTGGTTGGAAAGGTTTCCTGCCCAGCCCTCGTGGATACAGGATCTACTGCCACACTGATGAGACCTGATGTCATCCCAGAAGGGACCGTTTTAGAGCCGACGTCAGTGAGGCTGCGGACAGTGACTGGTCAGACAGCTGAAATGAAAGGCAGAGGAACTTTCGTTTTCACGGTAGGGTTTTGACAGTGACTTTTCCGGCATGGGTGGCTGAGGTGAAAGGCCCATGTGTCTTGGGCCTGGACTTTCTCAGAGGCACAGGGTGTGTAGTGGATCTCGGGGCAGGTGTGCTCGTTTTGCCGGGAAGGCAGACTATCCAACTGATCCCGCACTGCAATCAGATGCTCCCGGTGGCGCCCATCTCATGCACTGCTGCACATTCAGAGATAGTCAGTCCTCATCTGGATGAGATCCAGCCCAGCCCGCCCATGCCACTCACCCCAGCTGTGCTGTCTGCAGATGTTTTAGCCCCGCTCGATGCCCCAGTCGATCGGATGGAGGTATCTGGCAAGGAAGCTGCGTTGGTCTGGATGAACGGCAGCAAGTGGAACTGTGGCAGGTTCTGTGGGAATTTAAAGACATTTTTGCACTCAATGAAAATGAAGTGGGCCTCACAAACCTGGAGGAGCACTACATTGACACTGGGAATGCACGGCCCATCAAAGTGCGATCCCGTCACTTGCCTATGATTCGACAGGAGGCTGCTGATTGTGAGGTTCAAGCCATGCTGGAGGCGGGCATAATCGAGCCCTCAGACAGCCCATGGTCTTCGGCTGTGGTCATGGTCCCTAAAAAGAATAGCTCAAGGTGGAGGTTTTGCGTGGATTATAGGCCCTTAAATGAGGTGACAAAAAAGCCTGTTACCCCCTTCCCCGAGTTGATGAGACCCTGCATTTGGTGTCCAGTTCCTCATGGTTCTCATCACTGGACCATCACCCAGGAATCCAGGCCAAAGACAGCATTCAGCACCTTCGAGAGGCATATGGACAATGTTCTGGCCAAGGTTCCTCGACATGAGTGCTTGGTGTACTTGGACGATGTCCTCGTCCATGGGAGGTCCTTCGAGGCTGCGCTGGACTCCCTGAGGCTGGTGCTGGGAAGTATTGCTGCTGCCGGATTGAAGTTGCACCTGGAGAAGTGTCACTTTATGCAGCGGGAGGTGGAGTTCCTTGGCCACAAAGTGAACAGCGAAGGCATCAGCATGCTCGAGGTGAAAATTCAGGCTATCAGGGACTGGCCAGTCCCAGATAACCAGAAGCAGCTCAAGAGTTTTCTCTGACTGGCCTCTTACTATCGGAGGTTCGTGAAGGGTTTTTCCTGCATCGGAGCCCCCTTTTCCGTCTCCTTGAGAACAACCAGCCTTTCATATGGACACCAAACTGTCAAGAGGCATTTTCTACCCTTAAGCAGGCTCTCACAAATGCCCCTGTTTTCACCCCACCGGACCCCACTTTGCCATTCTTGCTAGATACGGATGCCAGTGATGTGGGAATGGGAGCGGTGTTGGCGCAGGTGGGTCCTGAAGGGGAGCAGGTGGTGGCATATTTCAGCCGCGTTTTCAATAAGAGTGAGAGACGCTACTGTGTGACCAGACGCGAGCTTCTGGCTGTTGTTTTGGCTGCCAGGCACTTCAAGTGTTATTTATGTGGCGTGCCCTTCACAATCAGGACTGATCATGAAGCCCTTCAGTGGCTGGTATCTTTCAGGGAGCCGGAAGGCCAGGTTGCAAGATGGCTGGAGGAGCTGCAGTCTTTTCACTTCAGTGTTGTGCATCGACCAGGGACCCAGCACGCCAATGCTGATGCCCTGTCCCGGCGTCCATGTGCAGTGGTCGGCTGTACCTACTGTGACCGCAGGGATGCCAGGGAAATGGAACTCAGGGGGGAGGGGTCGGCTGCTGAACAAACATGCTGCTCTCTAGAGGTTGTTGGGGCTGTAGATTGGGCCTCTCAGCAGGAAGACGATAAAGAGTTGAAATCTGTGTGGCAGTGGGTTCAGAGTGGGGTCAGACCATCCTGGGAGGGGGTGATGGGCCTGTCAGGGACTGTTAAGGGCCTGTGGAGTAAGTTTAGCACGTTGCGCATGCTAGATGGGGTGCTCCAGCGGGCATGGAAGGAGCCTGCCACCGGGGAAGAGAGATGGCAGGTAGTGGTCCCCAAAACCCTTAGACAGACAGTGCTGAAGGTGTGCCATGGGGGTACAGGCTCAGGACACTTTGGGAGTACTAAGACCCTCCGTCGACTGCGCCAGGGGTTTTACTGGGGTCAACATCACTGTGATGTTGAGGATTTCTGTCGACGCTGTGATGATTGTGCAGCCTATAAAGGACCCCTTGATCAGTCCCAGGACCCTTTACAGCAACAAGCAGTTGGGGAACCCATGGAGAGGTAGCGGTGGACATCATGGACCCCTTTCCAGTGTCTGACCGAGGAAATAATTATGTGCTCTGCGCGATGGACTACTTTACAAAATGGCCAGAAGCTTATGCTCTGCCAGACCAAGAAGCAGAAACAGTGGCAGACGCCCTGTTGAAGGGCATGTTCAGCTGGTTTGGAACACCTGACATAATCCACAGTGACCAGGGCTGGAACTTCGAGTCCAAGGTTTTCACAGCTCTGTGTGACCGGATGAATGTGCAGAAAACACGCACCACACCATTACATCCACAGAGTGATGGCTTAGTGGAGCGTTTTAACCGCACGATGCAGCAGCAGCTAGCAATCCTTACTGCCACTCACCAGCGCGACTGGGACAGACACATTCCCCTGGTCTTGATGGCCTACCGCTCTGCTGTCCAGAGCTCTACAAACTGCACCCCTGCCATGCTGATGCTTGCTAGGGAAATCTGGACACCAGCTGAGCTGGTTTTTGGGCGGCCACCAGAAACAACACGGGACCCACCAGGACCAGAGTATGCAAGGAAGTTGCAGGATCGTCTCGAGATAGCTCACACATTTGCCACAGACCAGCTGGAGAAGGCTGGCATGAGACAAAAGAGGAACTACGATTTGAGGAGCAAAGGCAGAAGCTTCAGGGCCGTTGAACTGGTTTGGGTCTATACGCCCAAACGAAAGAAAGGGCATTGTCCAAAACTGGACAATCACTGGGATGGCCCATGCAGGGTGCTAGAGCGTGTCGGGGAGGTGGTTTATAGGGTCCAAGTGCCCCTGAAGGGCAGGAAAGTAGCCCTCCACCGGGATAGATTGGCACCCTATAGGAGAGGGGCTCTCCCTTCATTTGAACAAAGTTCTACTCCACTCCGTAGCCCAGAACGCTCAGCAAGACCAGATTCCCCAGTCTCATCTCCAGTGACATCCACTAAGCCTCTGCTGCCATCTGGGAATGAGTGTGGGCCAGCCCCACGCAGGTCACAGAGACGGAGACCTCCACGGTTTGAGGATTATTTGTTGCCCCCTCGAGGGTGAGGGGCTTCATAAAGGGGAGGGCAGTGTAATGATCACAGTTCTAATGTTCATTTTGTCACGCAAGGGTTAACTGTTCACGAGTTGGGAGGGGGAGTGAGAGAGAGAGGAACAGAGGAGGGAGAGGAAGCAGCTCGGTGTTATGAGGTGTCTTCAGCGTGAGTTGTGGCTGCAACAGCAACTCTTTTCTTTTAGAGTGTTAAATAAAAGTTCTGGAAGAGAACCACAGTCTTCGGCTGACTTCTCTACAGCTAGGGGTATTACAGTATGTTAGAGGGTAGACAGAAGCCACTCCTTAGTAAAAGGCACATAGCCGCCAACCTGGAGTTTGCCAAAAGACACCCGAAGAACCCTCAGACCATGAGAAACACAATTCTCTGGTCTTGTTTAGAGGAAACCAGGCACCATCCCTACAGTGAAGCATAGTGGTGGCAGCATTATGCTGTGGGGATTTTTTTCAGCAACTGGGAGACTAGTCAGGATTGAGTGAAAGATAAATGCAGCAATGTATAGAGACATTCTGAATGAAAACCTGCTCCATAGTGCTCTTGACATCAGGCTGGAGTGATGGTTCATCTTTCATTAGGACAATGACCTTAAGCACACAGCCAAGATAAGGAGCAGGTTCAGGACAACTCCGTGAATGTCTCTGAGTGCCCCAGGCAGAGCGCAGACTTGAATCTGAACATGTCTGGAGAGAACAGAAAATCACTGTGCAACGACGCTCCTCATCCAACCTGAAGGAGCATGAGAGGTGCTACCAAGAGGAATAGGCAAAACTGCCCAAAGATGGGTGCAACAAGCTTGTGGCATTGTATTCAAGAAGATTTGATGCTGTAATTGCTCCCAAAGGTGCATCAACAGTTGAGCAAAGGATGTTAATACAGTCTTATATAGATGTGATTTCTTAGTTTTTTGTTGTTTTTTTCCTACATTTGCAAACATTTCAAAAAAAAATTTATATTGTCATTATGGGGTGTTGTGAGTAGAATTTTGAGGGAAAAATGTATTTTCTTACTTTGGAATACGGCTGTAACACTACAAAATGTGAAGTGCTGTGAATACTTTCTGGATGCACCGTACACAAACAAACATTCACAATCACACTCACGCCTATGGTCAATTTAGAGTCACCTAACCTGCATGTCTTTGGAAATAGGAGGATGTCGGAGCACCTGAGGGAAACCACACAAACATGGGGAGAAAATACAAACACCACACTGAAGGTACCAGACGAGAAGCTAACCCGAGATTTTTTTCATTATGAGGCAACAGAGCTACCACTAAGATGTTCATTGTAGTGTGTATAGCATGTTGTTGTCAAGGCTGCATCCAAGCATGGAATGTGCTGATTGTTAACCATGAGCAGACAGTTGCAGGCACAGCAGACTTTGGAAGGTCAGCCAGTCGCGTGCATAAGAGGTTTTGCATTTGTTTCTGACCATATTAGGAGAAGTAGAAACAGACTGCATGGCAACAACATGATTCACACCACTCCTGCGACAAATCAGAGGAGACAACATTTAATATAATTAAGGCAAAGCCTTGGCCTGAACATCGATGTAGGTTGATGTAAACTTTGAAGACTGCTCAGGATGTGGATTTCAACAAAATATTTACTGAAATGGGTGGGGACACTGGCAATCGCAACTTGATCGCAACAAAAGTCAAATAAATTAGATTCCAGGAAATAAAATTGGCAGGAAACATGGCCTAAAATAAAATATTCTTAATTCTGTATGTTATTTTCACACTTACGTGAATATTCTGCCTCAGATTTAAAAAACAAAACAAAAGCAGATTCTCAATCATTTTTATATTGTCGCAGACGACAGCTGACATGAATCTGAACATAAATTTACGCACTACTTACTTTGAAATCTGAGACCCATTTTTGGTTTATCAAGTGGCACACATCCGGGCACTCCGTCTGTGAAATTGTACTTGTTCGAAGTGCCTTGAGGCAACTTTGTTGTGATTTGATGCTTTATAAATAAAAATAAATTGAATTGAAGTTTTAGCAGTGTACCTAGCTGGTGTGAAAATAACTGAGCTGGGTGGATTGTTTAAGTAGCAGACAGTTTAATTAGATGCGAGTCTTTCACATTTTAGACACGGTTTTTGTTTTTTTAAAAGGGTGGGCAAGAAAATTTAAATCCATTATATTAAAAACAAAACATCGAATGCAAAATTTGGGCAGCATGGCCCTCCTTGGCACAGGTCAGCATTTCATAAAGTATAATGATGACACACTTTGGGTGGAAATAATCACCAGCATGGCCCGTCCTAGGGCAGACCAGCCATTCACAATGCATACATGATATAAATGATATAAAATACAAATTACTTTCATCAATACCGGTTGTGTCTATGAGGTAGGAATAAATATAAGGATAATGAACATCTAGCCATTGTGTAAGATCATTTTTCCATCGTCCAGCTTCGAGTTGGTTCGGACAAGATGCCATTCCTGCTGCTGCTAATTTGGATTCATATTGCTTTCAGGCAATATTATCCAAATCCTCTGAATAGCTGAAGGCCACACTAATGTCCCAACAACAGAAATATAACTAAATTCAAACAAATAATTACTTAAATCTGGAATTCAAGAGTAAATACCACTCCCAAATACACAATATGTCTCTATGGTAAAGCACGTCAACAACCGCGTATTGTCATGTCAGCGACTGATCTGGTAAGTCCTGTGAAGATTCTGACTGTGAAAATGTTATGACATCAAATTAAAAAGGGGCGGGGGGGGGGAAATAAATAAATAATAAAATATGGGAAATTGTTCTTGTTGCAGGGAGGACAGAGAGAGCGAGTGATGTAGAATACATGTACAAAAAGGACAAAAACATGTGAGGTATCTAAAGGAGTAGAAAACAATAATACAGTTTTAAAGGGAATTTGAGTGTGTCTGAATGGAAAAAGAAAAAAAAAACTGTTCCCGACATTGCTAAGGAAATGAAGAAAGATATAAACACACACACACACACACACACACACTGGAAAGGAAGGACAGAAGCACAGGTACAATCAGGAAAAGAAAAGTGAGAAACAGGAGAAATCACCTGAAGAACTTACAAAATAATGTACTAATGTACTTTATTAAACCAGAAGGCATTGAAGTGTTTATAAGCAGAGAGAAGAAGAATATTTTGGGCCACAACCTGATCCACCAGTGTATTTGACAGTCACCCCATTGACAGCCACTGCACTGTCAACTGAACCTTCTGTCCTCCATCTCCAATGATCAGACCATACCTCCCAACAGGCGAAGAAAGTAGGAAACATGATCAAGTAAGACTTACAATCCAAGTAAAATTCCTCAATTTGTTTGTGCCTGGAAAATCTGTTTTGATTCTCAGTGTTGTAAGCAAGATATTGGAGAGGATTGCATATTGTGGTACAGAGGTTTGTGTGCTGCTATGAATCTGCTCTGGACATTCGCTGTCATCTAATGATATCCGCAACTGGCAGGGATTTGCGGCTTGGCAGCGGACTGGGACAGTGTGTAAAACGAAATATTTTGCGTGCCCATCATGTCCGCATCACAAACTAGAATAAGTTGTAGCGACTGCATACACATTGGCCACGAATAAAGCGTTTTATTATGTCTGCTTTGCATCTGATTTGCGGCGGATGCTAATCAGATGTGCTGTGTTCACAGCTGGACACCATTCTTTGTTTTACTGGCTGCCACGCGCTCTGCGCTGGATGCTGTCTATATAAAATAATTATTTTGTGGTGGATTAATCATTTTATTCTGCAAACTGGCTGTTGAAAACAGCTCTAATCACCTCCTGAATCACAGAGGAAGCTGCAGCTGGGCCGTTCACATGTGCACGCAAATGGCTAACAAGCTGCAGAAAGCATTTTGAGCCGTGTAAAAAGGTAATTATTTGACTTGTTTACATTGTCAATGCTTGATAAAACAGTTGTGTGTTTTTTCCTTCTTGTCTGCAGCTGTTACAGTATTTATTCCTATGTTTATAACAGATTTACCTTCTTGTTCTAATCGCTGAGACGAGCTGCACTCTGATGCGATCCGCTGACATCACCATTCGCCCTGTTCACTGCTTCTTTACGCCAATCAATTTGTCCAAGTCCAGCAAATGCTCCAGAGCCTGTATTGTTGGTGTGAATAGTGATGCCGACAGCCCGAGTGCGCTTTGCACTCAGATGCCGCAATGCAGATGCCGTGATGCGCAACACGTGCGTGATGCATTCATAATACACCCATAATACTGCCGTGATAATCGCAATGCGTCGGATCCATTTCCCCACTACATGCGTTATACAACCGTGATTGTTCATCATATATTCGCTATATATTATTAATATATCCGTAATTCATACTGGGACATTTGTCATTTTTGGCCATTTTTGTTGTGGACGACAACGAATGCCCGTAATTTGTATACTCAATTCATGCGCAATTAATCCTTTCCCCAGTGGGACAGGGCCCTAAGGGGTGAGTGGAGCAGAATAAACATGAATAATGAAGAAAGCAATAACAAATTCATAAAACCTAAATGACAATCAGTACCAACTAGTGACAAAAAACAAAATGCAGAATGCCAAGAAACAACAAGTGGAACTAAGAAATAATAACCGGCTGTACATAATGACCCCAAGACACAGGGCACATAACCGTACTAGAATTGAATACATAAACACACGTAAGGGACTGAATGCACACAAGACACAGTGGGGGGCAGCACACATCCACAAGCCAACGACGAGGGACGGAGACCACACAAGCACCCACACGCAAGATGCAGGGAGTCGAACAGCACACACACCCAGGAGAATGGAGGCCATGAACACAACAAGCCTGCACACACGCAGGATGCAGGGAGATGAACAGCAGACACACACTCACATCAACACACCAGATGAAGAGAGTGACTGACACCCACACATGCACACATCCATCCAAATACACTCAGGAGGAAACCACACACACACAGGTGCACACAACGGACGGGGGAGACACACCCATACCGGAGAATAGAAAACAACAAAATACGAAAACCCAAAATAAACCAAGAACTCAAAAACATGGTCAATGGGCAGAACTGCCACAATCTTATTGAGCCAAAAGTAGGAACTGAGACTATTTTTCAGAGTTTGAAGGATGGTGGTGGTGTTGTTCCATGCAACAACTCGCCATGCAACACACCCTTATTTGCAGTGAAGAAACCTGCACCGGCCACTGTTTGCAGCATGGTGCAGGATTTTCAGGCAGTAACTACAGCAGTGATTACTGGAGCACGTAACAAGCCTGGCCCAAGTACACCGCTTACAACATTCATCCCGATGATAAGTGTTTCACAGTGAGTGATATGGCATTGTTCTCCATTCCTGCACATCCAGATTATCAATTCTGGTTAGCATTCATTTTCAAGGGAAATAAGTGTTTAGACGTACAGCCAGCTCTTGGAAGACTCCTGGTGGATCTGAACATCTTCTATTTACAGATGATGGAGGCCACTATGCTCACCAAATCTGACAGGCTGAATTAAATTAAAAGGATTTACATGACTATTTAAACACAACTGTCCTACTGATGTATACAGTGCATCCAGAAAGTCTACACAGCACTTCACTTTTTTACTATGAAAAAAGTTTTTTTTTCTTTTTAATTTTTGTAAATTTATTACAAAAAAAAAAAAACAGCTAAGAAATCACACACCTTGACTAGTCTCTCTGTTCCTGCTGCTGAAAAACATCCCCACAGCATCATGCTACCACCACCATGCTTCACTATAGGGATGGTGCCTGTTTCCTCCAAATATGACGCCTGGCATTCACGCCAAAGAGTTCAATCTTTGTCTCATCAGACCAGAGAATTTTGATTCCCATGGTCTGAGAGTCCTTCAGGTGTCTTTTGGTAAACTCCAAGTGAGCTGCCATGTGCCTTTCACTAAGAAGTGGCTTCTGTCTGGCCACTCTACTATACAGGCCTGATTGGTGGATTACTGCAGAGATGGTTGTCCTTCTAGAAGGTTCTCCTCTCTCCACAGGATGCTGGAGCTCTGACAGAGTGACCATCAGGTTCTTGGTCACCTCCCTGAGGCCATTCTCTCCGATCACTCAGTTTAGATGGGTAGCCATCTCTAGGAGGAGTCCTGGTGGATTTGAATGTCTTCCATTTACAGATGATAGAGGCCACTGTGTTCATTGGGACCTTCAAAGCACCACAAATGTTTCCGTACCCTTGCCCAGTTTTGTGCCTCGAGACAATCCTGTCTCAGAAGTATACACACAATGCCTATGACTTCATGCTTGGTTTGTGCTCTGATGTGCACTGTCAACTGTGGGACCTTATATGTAGACAGGTGTGTGCCTTTCCAAATCATGTCCAATTAACTGAATTTACCCCAGATGGACTCCAATTAAGTTGTTGAAACATCTCAAGGATGATCAGTGGAAAGGGATGCACCTGAGCTCAATTTTGAGCTTCATGGCAATGACTGTGATGACGTATGTACATGTGATTTCTTTCTTTTTTGTTGTTGTTTTTAAATTTGCAAAAATGTGTGGTTGGCCCTGGATGGCTGTGGATCTCTGGGGCCTGGGGTGGGGGGGGTCTGCCCCGCCGGTTCTGCCGTGGTCTTGGGGCCCTGCTCTGGGACTCGTGTGGCCCGGGGTCCTGCGGTTCATTGGGGGGGTGGGTGGTGGCGGTGGGGTGCGGGAGTCTGGCACAGGGGGCGGACGGCTGCTGTGGGTTTGGGGGCTACAGTTCCCGTGGGGTGGGGTGTTGCCCCATTCTCGCTTAGGCAGTTTCCAAATCTTGGGCTTGGTGTCCAGGGTGGGATCCGGGATGAGGGTGGATTGGGGGCTGGGGGGTCCTGCGGGATGCTTGGAGGGGTCTCGGGTGTCGGGGGAGCCTTGTGTGCTTCCTGGCCCGGGGGGTGGGTCTCGCCTCTTTTCTGGGGGCTGGGCCCTGCTCTCGTGTGCCGGTGGTCCCTACCTGCACTCTGGGTTCAGTTGCGGTGGCTCCTTTGCCCCTGTCCCCGCCACCACTCGTTCCTCCCTCATGGAGCCATGGGTGGAGTGGTGCGGTTCTGGGGCCCCCCCCCTTGGTGGGCCCTGCCGGCACCCTGCGTGTTTCCCTCAGTTATGGGGTTACTTCCTGTGCCTCCGTTGGGGGGGGTGTTGGGGTGCATTCCGGCACCGTCGGGCCGCTCCGTTGTTGGTCCGTCGTGCTGCCATGGTGGCTCTGGTGGCTGCCCTTCCTGGCCCCTGTGCCCTTCCGCTTCCTTTTTTCGCCTGGTTCCTCCTGGGGCCCTGTGCCCTGGGCCCTTTTCCGTCGTCGCTTGCGGTCGACCGTCTGGCCTCCAACGCGCCGGAGTGGTCCATGTCTTATGGTAGGGTTCTGTACTTTCATCTTGGCTCAACACACCAGCCACAGTAATGATCGGATATAACGCTGTGATCTGGGTCTCTGTATGTGGCTGGTTACGTGTTTGTGGCCGACACCACAATTTGGTTTTGGGTGCTCTCAAGGGGATCAAGACTTTGGTATCCTACATTAGGGAATGAATGCTCACTAACTAAATAACAGACTGTCACTTATGTTGGGGCCCCGTCTCCTCGATGTCTCACTTCAATTATTGCTTTCACCAGTTGTCTTTCATTTTTGTCTGTCTTCGAGTTGTTTTTGGTGGTTGGTCCCTCCTGATAGAAGTTGTCAGTCGGCTTTGAGTAGGATGTAGGTTGATCGGGAAGGGCGGATGGGGGTCACACACGCACACCACATTCACTCACGCACTACATACCTTCTGTACTGCAAGAATAAATTGCATATATGTGTATTAATGTTCATAAATGGTTCTGCCAGTGTAGTATTTACCAGTACTATATATGCAGACAGGGGGGGAAAAAAAATTGCAAATATTAAAAAAAAAAAAAAAACTTTTTCACATTGTTGATATGGCTATTATGTGTAGAATTTTGAGGAAAAAATTAATTCAATTTTCAATTTTGGAATAAGGTTGTAACAATAAAATCTGGAAAAAGTGAAGCACTGTGAATACTTTCTGGATGCACTCCAAGTCACCAGATATGTCTTAGTCAGTATGATTCTGTATGGCAAATCTATGTTAAATAGGCACGTCTCAAAACCCGAGTGGCCATGCTGGAAAGAGACAAGTTAAAGAAATTTTTATGTTGATGTGTGTAAATATCATTGCAGCCTCCAGACACAACTTAGAGCTGAACCATAACATTTGCATACATTAATAGCAAACATTTTGCACATATATTTGTACATCTGCAATCTTTCTTGCATTTGACTCACATGTCTAAGCAGTTTGCAGTTCGAGTTTCTCATAACCGCTGTACAAGGGACTTAAAATGGAAGATGCAAAAACAGATGTCATCATGAATTAGTGAGGCACACATGAAAAATCTATACTATTACGTGGGGGGGTTATGCTCATTTAATTCTTTCTTCACCCTTTAATCTGCTGTCTCCTGTTACTGTGTTCGAACCTATTCTCCAAATTCAACACAACACTTTCCAGATGAAGAAAATTAATAATGATGGAATCTGTTGAATAACTATTAATGCATGCTCAGGATAATTGGTTCTGAGGCTCATTGCCAAAAATGTTTAGCTTCAATGTAAAGGGTATCAAAAACCAACTTAACTCAAGTTTTTTGTTGTTTGTTTTTGTCTGTCAATGAAGAACACTGCAGAAATGTGAAATCTTACCAAAAATATTTGTCATATTTCTAGTCAAACTATCTAATTTACACTTAAGAGACAATGCTGTTACAAGTAAAATTTCAGTAAGATGAAAAAACATTTTCTTTAATAAATACATACATAAGTATATATATATATATATATATATATATATATATATATATATATATATAAGTATATATATATATATATATATATATATATATATATATATATATATATATATATATATATATATATATATATATATATATCAGGTGGGTAAAAGGAGGGAGTTCTTTTTTTGCCATGTTGTGTGTTGTGTAACTTTGCTATTTATCATGGATTTATATTGGCCATGAATGAGGATACAATACAGGATATCCAAAGCCATGTTGCTGTACTGTATGTGCCACTGCCAATTAACCCCAATTTGTTTGTAACAGCACAGGTACAAAGGGATCAGTTCTGGGTCTTCCTGATCTTGCTCGATCTTCAACACTTGTTCTGCCCTCTTGATTTCAGCTGACCAGCATTAAGATGGGGCCTTCTCCCCTAATGTCATTATCATGTCCTCATGGATCTCCTTCAGAGACATTCTCTTTTTGTGAGATACTGAATCACAGTACGCCCACCGGTTTTGCCCATTTTGCCAATCTGACACACCCCTACTCAAGTCACTGAAATATTGTGTCTGGAACATTGCACTCAGTGATTCAAAATCCATGCATACTCAAATGTTGATTTCTCAGAATGCCAGAGATGGAAACCATATCCTACTATTTCTGGGTCGGGCTCAAAACTTTTCAATCACCCCTCGTATGTTTTAAGTGGTAGAAGATATTGCCTCATCCTCATACGCCTTGTGGCTTACTTTGTTCAGGGCTGCCTGTTTCTGCAACACAGCTGAAATGATGACTATATAATGATCTGTTAAATAACGTGGCTGAAATAATGCTTTGCCAATCAGTATCTCTTCTGATATCAATTTACAAGGTGTAACCATGAAAATTCCCAACCTTTTTAAAGGTATGTGCACTGAACCCATTGCATAACTCATTACTGGCCATATCCTTTACAGTAATATGATCTAATTATAAAAGTAGATAAAACAAATTTACCATGCAAATTTAAAATAATATCATCCTGTGCAAATTTTTACTTAATAAATGAATAAATAAATAAACATGGTAAATGTAAAGAAATTAGTTCAATGCATGCTTTGTGGCCCATTTGTGTCAGTGCCAGATTACGTAGTGTAGTTGTCAAACTGGGAGATTGCCATCCAGGACCCAGGACAGTTCCATGGTGTAGCAGATATGGTGATATGCAACACCAGGGCATCCTTCCAGACTTCAATATGGCATTATTGTCTATTACTTAATTTGACATACCTGCATGCATTGTCTGGCAAGTTTGTTTTAAAGTCCTCCACACCCTTCTCCCATATCAGTCTATTTTTGCTTTTTAAACTCTGCAGCCATTTTACTTCCTCCGATAGCTGTCACATGGCACAGAGTCCTAGATGCTCGAATGAAATTAAATGGATTTAGGTAACTATTTAAACACAGTTGTCCTTCTGATGTATACAGTGTATCCAGAAATAATTCACTTTTTCCATGTCTTTATGTTACACCCATATTCTAAAATGAATGTAAATGTAAAAAAAAAAGTAAATTAATTTTTTTTCCCTCAAAATTCTACTCACAACACCCCATAATGATAACATAAAAAACATTTTTGATTTTTTTTTTTTTTTTTTTTGCAGATTTATTCAAAGTAAAATTAACAACTCACACACCTTGACAAGTCTCTCAGTTCCTGCCACTAAAAACATCCCCACAGCATGATGCTGCCTCAACCATACTTAACTGTAGGGATGGTGCCTGGTTTCCTCCAAATATGATGCCTGGCATTCATGGCAAGTAGTTCCATCTTTGGCTCATTAGATCAAAGAATTTTGTTTCTCATGGTCTGAGAGTCCTTCAGGTGTCTTTTGGTAAACTCCAGGTAGGCTGCCGTGTGCCTTTTACTAAGGTGTGGCTTCCGACTGGCCACTCTATCATACAGGCCTGATTGGTGGATTGCTGCAGAGATGATTGTCCTTCTGGAAGGTTCTCCTCTCTCCACAGAATGCTGGAACTCTGACATAGTGACCATCAGGTTCTTGGTCACCTCCCTGAGGCCCTTCTCTCCTGATCTCTCAGTTTAGACAGGCAGCCAGCTCTAGGAAGAGTCGTGGTAGATCTGAATGTCTTCCATTTATGGATGACGGAGGTCACTGTGCTCATTGGGACCTTCAAAGCAGCAGAAATATTTCTGTACCCTTTCACAGATTTGTGCCTTGAGACAATCCTGTCTTAGAGTGGTTAGAGCGTGGCGCTAACAACTTCAAGGTTACGGGTTCGAGCCCCGTACGGGCCAATTTTTGAGCGCCTTGGGGCAACTGTTTGTTGTGATTTGGCGCTATATAAGAAAAAAGTTGATTGATTGATTGATTGATTAGAGGTATACAGATAATTCCTTTAACTTCATGCTTGGTTTGTGCTCTGACATGTACTGTCAACTGTGGGACCTTTTATGTAGGCAGGTGTGTGTCTTTCCAAATCATGTCCAATCAGCTGAATTTACCCCAGGTGGACTCCAATTATACTATAGAAACATCTCAAGGATCATCAGCAGAAATATGATGCACCTGACCTCAATTTGAGCTTCATGATAAAGGCTGTGAATACTTACGTACGTGTGCTTTCTTTTTCTTTTCTTTTCTTTTTTTTTAGGCACTGCAGGTTTAAAACAGCTTTGGGCTGTACTGAAATATCAGATTCTCATATGCATGACAAATGGCATCATCTCAACTATAAATTGTACCTCTGTTCAGTGTCAGGCTGCAGGGAAATGATGGCAATTTGACCTTTTCCGCATTCTGTCTATCGAGCAGTAATGCCTGTCATTTGAAACACAGCCACCTACACTGCTGATTTATGGTATAATAACTGTGCACTGCAATGACCACTTGATTTTCATCACTTCAGAGGTCCATTTCTGACTGTGGTTGTGACCCAGAAATGTCCTGTCACATCATTAGCATCCATCGAGATACATTAACCTCACATAGTTGCACAGACCATCAGCAGGCATTAGCCTCTACCCCTGACTCAGCCTACAAATCCCTGACAGTGACCATTAATGGATCCACATGCCATAATGTCACATTTGTCACCGGTCTCTTCAGCTCATGTTGCTGTTGCTGTAGTAACAGTCACCACTGGAAGAAGAGCAGCAGGAAAGTAGTCTAGTTCACTAAGTTGATACTAAGGTGATCTATACACATTTAAAGAAACACCTACAAGAGCCAGCAGACAACATCAATTATAAGGAGTACTGAAAGGTCTGTAATTCTGTACTGACCTTCCATCTAACACAGATGTTCAAAGCAATGATACTGAAAATGCATGACAATTATGCATGAATTCACACACACACACACACACACACACACACACACACACACACACACACACACACACACACACACACACACACACACACACACACACACACAGACAAGCTGCCATGCAAAGTGCTCAGCTGCACAGTGGTAGTTTGTTAAAACAAATACAGAAGAGGATCAGACTACTTATATCATAGACTTGAATGAATTTGTTAGTCCCAGTCCAGATGTTGCGAAGAGTTCATCTGGAGTTATGCATTTTATTTATACTACCTCGACCATTGGAGTCATTATCTTTATCAAGATAGAGAATAATACCATCAGTTTGTCAAACAGAAAAATATATAAACATATTATGTCTGCCACGACACAAGATACTAGTTTGATCCTTAATTAATTTCATTATGAAGTTAAGTTAAAGATGGGAAATAATCAGAGAGAGCTTCGCCCGCTTACATCATATTAACAATATTAATATTAAAGACTGCTCTTAATCCAGGGGCACCGCTTTTACAGAGTGCTCAAATAAAATAAATAAAACCAAACAGCCACGGTAGCGTCAGGGGATACAATTCCTGGCGGGCACTGAATGAATGAATGAATGAATTTATTCAGCACACAGACATAAATAAAAAATTAACCTCAACAAGGCGCCCATGTGACTGAAAGGATGTGGGCAGAAACAAAAGCTTATAAACACCCACCCATTTAACCAAAAGAACAAAAAAATGTATATGAATATGTATACATATATACACACCCATGATAACTGATACAAAATTTAAAGTAATCACTAAACTAAGATGTCCAAACACAAACATGCAAGCAGCAGTGGGCTATGCACAAACCCAAAAAACCAAAACAAAATCGATAAACCTAATTCATCATGCTATAACAAGTAATTAAATGATTTTTGAAGAGCCTTTTGAAGCCAACGAAGTTACCGACTTTATGTTATCTGGGCACAAATTCCAAATATTAACACCTTTAACACAATGACTTTTTTACTGTAGTTCGAATCTTTGGTTTTTTAAATAATAATGTTTCTGGCAAATTATGGCTGGATTCCCTCATTTTGAACAGGTCCTGGACATGTTGTGGTAAAAGGTTATTTTTTTACTTTAAACATAGTTTGTATTAAGCTATAGTCAATCAGGTCTCAAAACTTTAAAATGTTTAAACAAACAATGGATTTGTAGGCTCACGATATGTTTTTTTTACTAATAATTCTTATGGATTTCTTTTGTAGTAAGAATATTGATTTTGTATTGGTTTTGTAAGTGGTTCCCCAAACTTCAATGCAATAGGTCATGTACGGAACTAGCAATGAATGATGTAGGGTAACTAATGACCATTGGGGGAGGAAGTATTGTGCTTCATACAAAATGGCAATGACATTTGACATTTTTGATTTAACAGAATTTATATTATGTTAAATGGGTTATGGGTTCCCATGATGCACTGAGTGTTTCTTTCTCTTTTTGGTCTGTATGCACCACTCTGCATTTAATCATTAGTGATTGATCTCTGCTCCCCTCCACAGCATGTCTTTTTCCTGGTTCTCTCCCTCAGCCCCAACCAGTCCCAGCAGAAGACTGCCCCTCCCTGAGTCTGGGTCTGCTGGAGGTTTCTTCCTGTTAAAAGGGAGTTTTTCCTTCCCACTGTCGCCAAGTGCTTGCTCACAGGGGGTCGTTTTGACAGTTGGGGTTTTTCTGTAATTATTGTATGGCTTTGCCTTGCAATATGAAGCGCCTTGGGGCAACTGTTTGTTGTGATTTGGCGCTATATAAATGAAATTGATTTGATTTGATTTGATATGTGTTTTCCAACTCAATTTCTCATCAATTAAAACCACAAGAAATGTTGTTTCATTTACAAGTTCAATTTCAATATCGTGCACTAGTAAATTCCTAGATAAATTCTTGGGTTTATTTTCCAAATATGATACACTTAGTTTTACCAAAACTAAGCGATAATTTATTTGAATCAAACCATTCTTTGAACTTATGTCGTTCCCTCTCCATCAAGTCCAGAACCTCTTCCAAATGATCCCCACTACAAAACACAGTTGTGTCATCAGCAAACAAAATGTAACTCACAAATTTTGAAACCAAATATATGTCATTAATATTATACAAAAGAAACAACAAAGGCCCAAGGACTGAGCCCTGGGGCACCCACAAGTACACTTCAAAAATTTAGAATTTACCCCACCAACATGAACATACTGATATCTATTGTGCAGATAACGCTATCCAATCGTGAGCTAGTCCCCTGATACCATACTTAATCAAATAATAAATAAATAAATAATAAATAAATAAAATAAAATATGATATATGAAATATGATCTTAAATAAACAAATAAATTCCAACTTCAAGACATGAACCTAAACATGATATATAATTCCTCAAAATGTGTCCCATAACAAAAAATGAAAAGACCACTCCAAGCTAGCAACAGCCAAATTGTTAACACAGAGGTCTCAAACTCTTTCCAGAAAGGGCTGAGAGGGTGCAGGCTTTCTTTGCAACCACCGACTCCACCAGGTGATTTCATGGATTAACTGATTCTATCTGCTCAAAGTGATGTTAATCAGTGAAATCACCTGGTGGAGTGGGTGGTTGCAAAGAAAGCCTGCACCCTCTCAGCCCTTTCTGGAACAAGCTTGAGACCTCTGGTTTAACAGAATCAACAATCACTTAAAATGATCCAAGTCCGAAAGCTCTCTTATCAGCATGTTTGCCTCCTGTGGCATTCCATTTAATTTAATCCATACTTTGCAATTTCTGGTCCAAGTTGCTTGTATTTTTTTCTGCTTTCACAAGGCTCTTGCTTGTCTGGCTATCTCTGCATTTTTCTTTGTCAAATGTTCATTTACATACACATCCGTCCCTCATAATTGTTTTGTTTGTCGAAGCAACTCGTTCTTGAACTTCCTGTTAGCAAACCAAATAATAGTGGCAGGTTTAGACTTATTATCTTTTCTTGGTAATGAGTGGCAGTCTGCGATGTTACTATCATTAATGTGGATGTCCTTTGAAGAAAAAAAAATTATAACTTGATGCTCCAGAGAATGAATAGCTCTCTCTCCGTTGTGCTCTGAGACTACTCGGGCACAACATTGGCCACTTATGTCAGTACTGAAGCTTTACCCTTAAGTGCTTTTTAACTCTGATTGTGTGCGCTCCACACCAGAGGGATCTGAAAGCACTACATTGGAATACAGAGTATGTCATAGAGAAATTATCATTCACGTATATTCTTATATTAGTAGCAGAATATATCAACTGTCATGTCACCTATCAAACTGAGAGAAAAACATTTCCATTCTGTGAATTTGCTCTTACAGAATATCTCAGGATGGAAAACCTGATGTGAAGAAAAACCAAGGATAATTAAAAAGGGATAAATTGAGACTTATGCGACTTCTAACTGAATCGCTCAACAAATGGTGAGATATTTATCATGACAAAGCAGGCAGTAAAATTAAAGTCACTACTTTACAGAATACAGATACACAAAAATAAATCATTTTCTAACTTTTACGAGGTCTGTCCAAAAAGTAACAGACCTTTTTATTTTTTTCAAAAACTATATGGATTTGAATCACGTGTGATTGCATCAGCCAAGCTTGAACCTTCATGCGCATGTGTGAGTTTTTTCACGCATCTAAAGGTGCTGTCTCAATGAGGAAAAACTGATGTAATAATGTGCTTTTTTTTTTTTTGTTATTTCAGTTTAGTTATTTCATAATGCCACAAAACTTCTCCAGTTGCGTAAGTTGAAATATTTTTTACATAGTTAAGTTACAGTAAAATACAGTTTTTGTCCATTGCTTGAACACTTATGACACATGCGTAAACCAAAGTAACATAACTTGAACTTGTTGTTACTACACCTTAAACACAGTGTAACCATACCTTAAACAAAAGCGCTGCTTTGCACTTTAGTTGCAATTCTGAAACACACTTACTCCTGCTCACTACACACTATTACATTTGGGAAAACACATCTATTCAAAATACTAAACACATTGGGTAATTGAAAATACTTAAACACACACCTGAAAATACTTGCTTCCAAAACTGAACACCAGTCAGCGAGCTACAAAAAGGCCTCAGTTAAGTCATTTTGAGAACTTCGCAAGCATGGAAGCAGGGACAGCTAGAGGCAGAGATAGAGGCAGAGGAAGACAGAGAGAAAGTGTTGTGTGTGGGCCGCCAGAAGAGGAGGTACTGCTGGCCCACCACCAGTGGGCGCCCTGCCTGAAGTGCGGGCTTCAGGCACGAGAGGGCGCTGCCGCCACGAACACAGCCGGGGGTGACAGCTGTCACTCATTATCTCTTGACAGCTGTCACCCATCTACTCAACATCATCTCACTCCATAAAGACCAGACGTCATCTCCACCTCGTTGCCGATATATCGTACTTCATTGGAGGTAATATCCTCAGCCATTTGTGTTACTAATAAGCTGTATATTGTGAGTGTTTGCAGGAGTACCGGTCCCTCTTCCTGTGGAGGCTGAGTGAGTGCAGGACGGCACTCTTTTCCTCTGAGGGATCACTGCGGTACTCTGCCATGTATTGAGTGAGAGGTGGAGGTGGCATTCCCACCGTTATTGTTACTGGGTGTGCACACACCTACACTTGACTGTCTTTGTTCTCGCCAGGAGTACCAGATCCGACAGTCGGGGACGGTGATCACCTGGGAATTCGGGACTTGGCGGCTCCAGTATTCACCAGGTTCTGAGGCTGCGGAAATCGTGTGGTTCCGGCTCTTCTCAGGACAGACGTCTTCTATCCTCGAGCCTGCCCACACGTCACCTTTGTGATTTGACTGTAATTATATTCTGAGATTGTCTGTATTTCGTTGTGCACATTTCACAACATTAAATTGTTACTTTTTGGCTCATCTATTGACCGTTCTTTTACACCCCCTGTTGTGGGTCCGTGTCACTACACTTTCACAACAGAAAGAGGAGGACGTGGTCGAGGAGGCCGTGCAAGGACCATTATCTCAGATGACATAAGAGCAACTTTGGTGGACCATGTCATAAACCATGGCCTGACTATGAGAGAAGCTGGATAAAGAGTCCACCCTAATCTAAGTCGTTTCAGTTTCCTCCATAATAAGGACATTCAGACTGGAAAACAGGTATGTCCTCAACTCTCTACTCTACTCAGACTGAATCTACAGTACTGTACCATATCACATTATCGTACCGTATCACATGTACTGTATTGTAGAGTGGCTAATCCTTCTTTTCTAACAAAAGTTGTGTGAAACATGCCATAATAACCTGTTGAGATATTTCAGTACTATGTATGGTATATACAGTCAAGTACAGTATTTGCAGTACCATAAAAAAGAAGCAAACCAATACAGTAACAATTCATGGTTGCATTTTTCCATAGAATGGCCAGAAGACCTGCTGGTGGTGGATGCCAACGCTTGTTCACCGAACAGCAGGAACTTGCCATAGTAAACCTAGTCAGGGCAAACAATGCAATCCATCTCCGCCAGCGACGGGAACATATACTTGCAGATAGGCAAGTGTTCAACAACATAAATCAAGTTAGCATTATTACCATCATACACATCCTGGTAAAGCACAACATGACCATGAAACAACTATACAAGGTCCCATTTGAGAGGAACAGTGCCAGGATCAAAGAACTCCGACTATGTACAGGTAAGTGTTACAGTGCTTTATATGGGCATGTATACAGTACATGAAATATAGAATAATTACATTCCTGTAACAGCTGAATATGGACCACTGGACCGGTACCACATTCAGAAAGCTACACAGCTACCTGTGTGATGGGGTAGATAGGTTCTGTATGCCTTGTACTGTAATTGTGTGCTTTGAGTAAAGCCATCCGCAATATATTTTTTGTTACAGAGAATCTTGGACATGGATGGAGCTGCACAGCCTCATGAAATAATTTCCATTGATGAGGCTGGATTCAACCTGACCAAAAATAGACGCAGAGGATGTAATATAATTGGCCAAAGGGCAATTCTGCACGTCCCGGGGCAGCGTGGGGGAAATATCACCTTGTGTGCCGCCATCAGCCTTCGAGGCCTACTACATCATAATGCCAAACTAGGTCCATATAATACACAACACATTTTAACATTCTTAGATGCACTTCATGATGTAGTAGGACAGGTGTTGGGAAGGTGTCGTAACACGGACCCACAACAGGGGGCGCTAATGAACGGACAATGGATAAGGGAAGGAGTAACAATTTAATGTTGCACAAGAACACAACGTAAAATAAACAAAGGTACTGCCAATCACACACAAGAGGATTGCGGGCAGGCTCGAAGATAGGAGACCTCAGATGAACGAAGAGCCGGGACCCACACCACTTCTACCACCAACGGCCTGAAGAACACCGAAGCCGCCAAGCCCCGAGTCCCCAGGTGGTCTCTGTCCTCCGTTGTCGGCCCTGGTACTGCTGGCAGAAAAAACAGAAGGTAGTGAGTGTGAATCCTCACACCCAGCAACCTTGATTATTGATTCTTGTGGAGGGAGAGCCTCCACCTCCAATCATACACACGTGCAGCTCCGAAAATCCAGTCAAGGAAATACCACCAGGAAAAAACAGCTGCAAAACAGATCAGATTATTATTTGACGGATAAGTCAGCAGAGAGATTACCTTGTATCGTAGGAGATTTCTCGGCGAGGAGGTGGAGTCGCCACCCGGCCTTTATGGTGATGGTGATGATGAGATGATGAGTGACAGCTGGTGTTGAGGATGATTGACGGCTGTCACTCCCAGTGGTTCTGGCGCCCTCTTGTGCTTGAAGCCCGCACTCCAAGCAGGGCGCCATCCGGTGGTGGTGAGCCAGCAGTACCTCCTCTTCAGCGGCCCACACAACAACAGGTTTGTTGTTGTCTGGGATAATGTGAGTTTCCATCTGATTGCTCTGGTCTGGAACTGGTTCACCGATCACAATCAATTTGAAGTTGTGTATTTGCCCCCTTACTCACCATTTTTAAATCCTACAGAGGAATTTTTTTCTGCTTGGAGATGGCGTGTATATGACTGGCAACCACATGCCCGCATGCCTCTGCTGCAGGCAATGGAGCAGACCTGTGGAGATATTGAATTTACTATACTGTAAAGTACAGTACTGCAATGTACAGTATTGATCATTTCATTTTTTTGGTCATTGTGAAAGCTTCCCTTATGTGGAACTGAATAAAAACAGTGAAAATGAAAGACTGCAGTGTTTATATAAAGTAGACTAGTGTGTTGCTGCTGATTTGAAAGTATATTCATATGATGCAAGTGGGCATCATTTTGTCATCAGAGTGACATTTTGGCAAAGGATTGTCCAGTTTTGATAGCAGAGTTTCAATTTGACATAGATGTGAATGGTTTATTTCCCAGTGTTGTCTTATTTCTTTGTGTGTAGAGTTTTCAAATTATGTGCAAAGTTTTGCAAAACGTGTTCAAGCAACGGACAAAAATTGTAACTTAAGAAAATCTATGCAAATTGTTACATCACTTTTTCTCATTGAGACAGCGGTTCATTTTTTTAGAGTGTGGACAAAGGGTCAACTCAAACCTTCAGCCACCACACAGTGGATAGTACTGTCAAGTGCAATATCATTCTGATGTTACTGTACAATGTATGTAATCTACAGTGCTGTTTTGGGTTTTGAATTTGAAATGCTCTGTCTTTCTTTAGGTATTTGTAAGAAATTTCTATTTCTTTGTAAAAAAAAAAAAAAAACAGGAAATTGTTACGGTTCAAACTGGAGCGAGAGTTGAACCCAAGAGCTGGGAGCGGAGATGAGGCAGAATATATCAGTACACTGGTATATTTACAAGGGAGGATTATGTACAAGGAAGAATGTGCTGGGGACTGCCTAGCCAAGTGGAGACTCGCACCTTCTGTGGTGGAACCAGGGAGCCGCAGTACTGATTGAGTCAACCCAGGGTTAATTGGAACCGGAGCCAGGTGGTCACCTGCAAGCTGTCGACGTGGTCTGAGGAGATGGGTGAGGACTGAACCGAGTGAATTCCAAAAGGTAGCAAAAATCACAGTCGATTAGAAAACAATTTGTCTTAGCTGAGTCCAGAACGCTGATACGAGTTGCAGCTGTAGGAACAAGCTAAAACTAGGATAAATGCCGCAACCAAATGCTGAGCTAGAAAACTCAAACAGGTACCCAAATAATGAGCTGCAGCTTGTAGGGACAAACTGAAACTGGAGAAAAGCGGCGACAAAGCACTGAGCTGGAAAACTGACTAACAGCAGAAAAATAGAGAAAAGGCTTTTACGAGCTTGGGAGCTCAGAATCAATCCAGAAATAACAATGCATAGAAACGCGTAACGAGAGGCCAATTACCGTGGAAGGTATGCTGAGTTTCTGGCGAAAGATGGAGTGAAGAGCTAGACTTCATATGCAGGTGCTGATGAGATGTGGATCAGGTGTGTCGATCAGCTTGAGGCGCACCACCTGTGCAGACGAGAGGGAGAGAGAGAAAAAAAACAGCAGCAGCAGCAGGGACAGGCAGCCCACAACAGAACCCCCTCAATGGGAGCCCCCAGGCGACCTACTAGGATGACTAGGATGGTCAGGATGGTCCCGGTAGAAGTCCAGGATGAGGGAAGGGTCCAGGATGAGCCCCCGCTTGACCCAGGAGCTTTCTTTGGGGCCATAGTCCTCCCAGTCCACCAGATACTGAAAGCCCCGCCCCCGATGACATACATCCAGGATCTTCTGGACTGTCCACCATCCTGGCAGGGGGTGGCGGAGGAGCAGGAGGACACAGTGCACTGGAGTGTACTGGCTTCAGCCGGGAACCATGGAAGACCGGACGGATCCACAGTGAATGGGGTAACCAGAGCCAGATGGCTGCAGGATTGACCACCCGGTCCACCACAAAAGGTCCAATGTACCTAGGAGCCAGTTGGGGTGAGTCCGTCTGAAGGGGGATGCCCCGCGATGAAAGCTACACCTCCTGCCCGGGTTGATAGTTGGGAGCGGGGGTCCGGTGCCCATCAGCATGACCCTGCGTCTGGGTCCGGGTCTTCAGCGGGGCAGAACGTGCGGTCTTCCACATCCGACGGCACCTCCTGAGGTGGAGCTGCACAGAAGGAATGGATATGTCGGTTTCTTGGGATGGAAAGAGAGGAGGTTGGTAGCCTAGGGAGGCTTCAAAGGGAGAGAGTCCAATGGCTGAGGATACCTGCGAATTGTGGGCGTACTCCACACAGGACAGGTCTAGACTCCAATCCGTCGGGTGGGCCGCTGAGACACACCGGAGGGTGGTCTTGAGGTCTTGGTTGGCCTGTTCTGCCTGCCCGTTGGTTTGGGGATGGAACCCGGACAACAGGCTGACCGAGGCCCCAAGAGCAGCACAGAAGCTTCGCCAGACTTGCGAGGTCAACTGGGGCCCTTGGTCAGATACGATGTACAGGGGTATATCATGCAGCTGGACCACATGGAGGACGAGAAGGTCCGCGGTCTCCTGAGCAGATGGGATCATCGACAGGGGCACAAAGAGGTCTTCCTTGGAGAACCGATCCATGACTGTGAGGACGACTGTGTTACCCTGGGATGGAGGAAGTCAGGTGATGAAGTTCACTCCGATATGTGACCACGCCGGGCCGGGAATCGGTAGCGGTTGTAGAAGTCCAGTGGGAGGTTGGTGGGAAGTCTTGCCCCTGGCACTGACTGAACAGGCCTTAACAAACTACCTGACGTCTGCTTGGGCCGTGGGCCACCAAAAGTGGCGACAAAGAAGTTCCAGAGGGCGGTGAACACCGGGATGGCAGGCCAGCTTGGATGAACGACAGAATTGGAGTACCTGAGATCTTGTATCGGGTGGAATGAAAAGCCGACCGGGCGGTCCTCCCCCAGGATCTGGATGGCGGGTGAGGGCTTTCTGGATGGCTCGCTCGACATCCCAGGTCAGTGCCCCCACAATCATGGATCGGGGAAGGGTGGTCTCTGGAGTACTGTGTGGTTCCCTTGATGAGGAGGAAGAAAACTGACGAGATAGAGCATCCGGTTTAGTGTTTCTGCTGCCTGGTCGGTATGATATGATGAAGTTAAATCTTCCAAGAAACAACGACCACCTGGCTTGCTGGGCGTTCAATCATTTGGCAGACTGAATGTACTCCAGATTGCGGTGGTCTGTCCAAATGATGAATGGAACTGTGTCTCCCTCCGGCCAATGTCTCCACTCAGCTAGTGCCTCTATAACTGCTAGGAGTTCGTGGTTACCCACGTCATAATTCTTCTCAGCTGGGGACAGACGCAGTGAAAAATAAGTGCACGGATGTACCTGGTTGTTGCTTTCCAACCTCTGAGACAGGAGCACGCCCAGCCCTGAGTCAGAGGCATCAAACTCCATGATGAGCTGGCGCGCCAGGTCTGGTTGAGTGAGAATTGGTGCAGTTGCAAACTGGTTTTTAAGCAGAGTAGAGGCGGCGTCTGCCTGAGGTGTCCACTGAAAAGTGGTCTTGGAGGACGTGAGAGGGGTGAGGGGAGCTGCAACCTGGCTAAATCCGCGAATGAAATGCTGGTAAAAGTTAGTGAACCCGAGAAAGTGCTGTAACTGCTTAACCGAGGATGGGACTGGCACTCTACTGCAGCTCTGACCTTAGCTGGATTGGGTTTGACCTGATTATGGGAAATAACGAACCCCAAGAAAGAAACAGTGTCGAGGTGGAACCCACACTTTTCAGCTTTGACAAATAAGTGGTTCTCCAACAATCGTTGGAGAACGAGTCGGACATGTTCAGTATGGGTTTGAGGATCCGGGGAGAAAATCAGTATGTCGTCTAGGTATACAAAAACTAATTGGTTGAGGAAGTCGCGCAGCAATCGTTAACTAGCACCTGGAACGTGGCTGGTGCATTGGTCAGGCCAAAGGGCATCACCAGGTACTCAAAATGTCCCAGTGGTGTGTTAAAGGGCATCTTCCACTCATCCCCTTCCCAGAGATGCACCAGGTGGTAGGCATTTCGGAGATCCAATTTAGAGAATATGGTTGCCTCATGCAAGGTACTAAACGCTGAATCTAGTAGGGGTAATGGGTACCGGTTGCGGACCGTTATGACGTTTAGCCCCCGAAAATCAATGCAGGGGTGAAGGGAACTGTCCTTTTTATCAATGAAAAAGAATCCTGCTCCAAGGGGAGACGAAGAGGGCCGGATCAACCCAGCTGCCAAGGAGTCCCGGATGTAGGTCTCCATCAACTCGAGTTCCAGGCGGGAGAGGTTGTACAATCTCCCTGAAGGTAGAGGAGCACCAGGAAGCAAGTCGATGGTGCAGTCATAAGGATGGCGAGGAGGAAGTGAGAGTGCACAATCCTTGTTAAACACTTCACCAAGGTCGTGATACTCGGGAGGTACTGAGGACAAGTCAGGAGGTGCATGGCCTTCTCCTTGACCACCACGCTGGGGGGGGGACCAAGGAACTAAGATACCCCTTGAGGCAGGCTTCGCTCCATTGAGTGATAACCCCGGACTGCCAATCGATACCGGGATTGTGTTTAGAGACCCAAGGATGACTTAAAACCAAGGGAAATGACGATGGGATAACATAAAACTGAATGATCTCTCTGTGATTCCTCACTAATGTGACCGGAACTGTACGGTGAGTAATGGCTGGAAGTGGAGTGCCATCTAATGCATGAACAAACAGTGGGGAAGGAAGAGATTCAAGAGGTATTTTAGCCCTGGATGCGAATGCTAAAAGAGTTGCCGGGATTTGAGTGCGACTGGATCCTGCACCCATGAATTTGGCTTGGCTCATCCACAGCCCAGATCCTACAGATGAGCGTTGGCTTGGCCGAACAGGGCACGTGCTAAGGACATACCCCTTAGCTCTACAATAGAGACACTCTCCAGCTGCCAGTCTCTGTTGAGGTTCCTCTGGGGGCAATTTGGCCCTGCCGAGCTGCATGGGCTCACCAGCACGGGGAGCTGGCATGTTGCAGGGAGATTCAAAGAAGCTTGGTAGGGATGCCCTCAGTGCATGCCACGGGGCGGGGCGAGCAGAGCCAGCCTGGTCAGCCCGATGGCCTTTGTCCCGACGTTGTTCCCTCAACCTGTTGTCCAGACGGTTTACTAGCAAAATGAGTGAATCCAAATCGGCAGGTTTGTCCCGAACCTCCAGTTCATCTTTTAGCGCATTGTTCAACCCGTTTTTGTAGATGCTGCGCAGTGCTGTGGTATTCCAGTCAGCTTCTGATGTGAGAATGCAGAAGTCGACCGAAAACTCCACCGCACTGTGCTGCTCTTGTTTAAGCGTAAGCAAATGCTGGGAGATGGAATCCCTCCAAGTAGGATGATCAAAGATTAAACGGAACTCCTTTGAGAAAGAAGTAAACGAATGAAGGAGCAGAGAGTCGTTGCTCCAGAGAGTGCTCGCCCAGGAACGAGCCTTCCCTCTTTCATCGGAGCTGTAATGAGTGGGACACTGACTGAAGACAAAAGAGCATTGCATCAAAAAGGAGGCGCATGTATCTACACACCCGGAGAACGGTTCTGGATGGCATATGAACAGTTCAGGCGATGCCACGGAGGCAGCGACGGAGAACGAAGAGGTGATAAGCTGAGCTGGAGCGGCAGGAGGCGGTGTTGGTGTGTGTATTGCTGAGAGCTGCAACAGCTCTGTGGAGAGATCTGTGAGTCGAGTGTCAAAATGTTTAACATGATCTGTTAGCGACATCACGTGATCTGCGATGGAGTCCACGGCTTGCTGGAGCTTCCCGAGGTAATTTCCCTGAATGGTACATGCCTGCTGCATCCTGTCTGCCCCCGCTGGGTCCATGACATGGCCAGAAACTCCTGTTACGGTTTGAGCTGGAGCGACATTTGAACCCAAGAGCTGGGAGCAGAGATGAGGCAGAATATATCAGAACACTGGTTTATTTACAAGGGAGTGTTATGTACAAGGAAGAATGTGCTGGGGGCTGCCTAGCCGAATGGAGACCGGAGCCGCGGTCCTGATGGAGTCAATCTGGGATGAAGTGGAACCGGAGCCAGGTGGCCGCCTGCTAGCTGTCAACGTGGTCTGAGGAGGAGACACAGATGGGTGAGTACTGAACCGAGTGAATTCCAAAAGGTAGCAAAAATCACAGTCGATTAGAAAACAGTTTGTCTTAGCTGAGTCCAGAATGCTGATATGAGTTGCAGAAAAGGCTTTTACAAGCTTGGGAGCTCAGAATCAATCCAGAAATAACAATGCATAGAAATGCGTACCGAGTGGCCAATTACCGTGGAAGGTACGCTGAGTTTCTGGTGAAAGATGGAGTGAAGAGCTGGGGTTCACATGCAGGTGCCGATGAGATGTGGATGAGGTGTGTCGATCAGCTTGAGGCGCGCCACCTGTGCCCACAACAGTAATAACACTTTTGTTGCTAAATACTGTAACTTTCAGCTCTTGTTTGAGAAAAAGTAAATAAAAACATATTGACTTTAGTGTTTTGTGTCACATCAGTGCGTTGCTGTTGAATTGAACATGTTTCAAAATGGTGCATGTATGTATAATTTTTTGATAGAATGACATTTTTAGAAGAGATTGTTCAGTTTTGATTGTAGGGTTTCATTTTTACAGAGCTGTGAAGAGTTTTACAAGTGTTGTGTCTTATCTTGCTTGCGTGTAGACACAGCAAGCCATATTTAGCAAGATGTGTATTAGCAGTTGGCAAAAACTGTAAAATTACATATAATACTCACTTATGAAAGCTCACTCCACAATCAATTGTCAACTTGTTGCTGCACCAAAATGTGGCCCAAAACGGCATTTCAGATCACTTTAACCCAAGTTTAAGTCAGCAAATGACTGATTTCTGTTTAATCTAATGCCTGATGATGCATAATAACGCTAAGCAGGATGGAGGCTACCTGGCAACAGTTCACAGGCTGCATCCGCTATCTGGTGGAATCAATAGAAATTGATGTCAGAGACGGATGACGTGTCTGCAACAAAACCTGCATGTTTTTGGCACCATGTACGTGCGACATCTATGTGTACAAGAGGACAGGCTATGCAACACACACTGTGACACAGTTTTTCCATGATGCACTCTGATATACAGTGGTCCCTCGCTATAATGCGGTTCACCTTTTGTGGCTTTGCAGTTTCGCAGATTTGTTTAGTGCAATTTTGCATGCGTCTCTTTTTTTTTAACAGCGCATTGTGTTCTGCGTCCTTATCAGGTGGGCCGGTCGCGGCACCGGTCGGCATCACCGCGGTTGCTCTCACTGACTCCGATGCACTTACTGAGTCTGCGGGCTCGGGAAACGCCGCAGCGAGCCACTCACACCGCCACCCTGTCTGCTGTGCGGAGCTGCGCAAACTCTGGCAACAGCTCCAGAGACTACGCTTGCTGTTCTGATGCAGAGCACTCTGGCAGTCCACAAGGAAAGATTTCTTGCGGAAAAATCCACAGCGCAGCAGGGTCTCAGTATACCACAGCCGCAGAGCTCCGTGGCCATGACTTGGATTCTTTGCGGGTCCTGCATCCGTACCCCAGGAGGCAGTGAGCGAAGGGAGAGCATGCGCATTGTGTTTTGCATGTGTCTGTTTATGATCTTCTCACCTAGAAGAAAAAAGAGAGTGTTTACACAGGAGAGAAAAGTCAGAAAATGTTAATGCCTGTTTGAGAAAAGTGTATAAAGTGTGTAGTGAGGGGATTTACAGCCTTAAAACATCTATAATAATTGTAAAAACTAATGCTGATTACTTCACGGCTTTCGCCTATTGCAGGTTATTCTTAGAATGTAACTCCCGCGATAAACAAGGGACCACTGTATTTTTCTTATACTTATATACACGTCATAGTCTGGAGGCCTACAAACTCCGGTGTGTTTTAAAATGATATAAACCTCTCTCAGCGGCCACAGAGCTCTGCGGCTCCGATTACTGAGAGCGTGCAGCTCTGCGGATTTTGCCACAAGAAGTCTGTCCTTGCGGGCAACAGGTGTCACCAGCTGCTCCACATCAAAACAGCGAGCTTAGTCTGTGGATTTGCTGCCAAGTTGGCCGCACCTCCATTCAGTAGACAGGGAGGTGGTGCCGGCTGCACAGCAGACACGAGGGCGGTGTGAGTGGCCCGCTGCGACGTTTACTGGGCCCTCAGACTCGGTAAGCACATCGGAGGCAGTGAGAGCAATATTCATGCAGAAACAGTCATGTTAAGCTCATTTATGTCAAATCAGCAGTGCAATGCCCACAGGTGAAAGAGTTTAAGTACTTTCATTCAGAGCACAGACAAGTATTTCTGAGTTTTGAGCTGAATCAATTGAGTCAGTTTAAATTTAAAGGTTCTGTATGTATAATGAAATCTCAGGTTTGAAAGCCCGGTAGCATGACTAGTGAGTAATGATAAACAGTGTGGAGTAAGACAGGAGTACATGGTAGAATAAGAACTTTATTTAGTTTTTAGGAACAGCATGTTTTACAGGGCTAGAAAATGATCTAGAACTAGAATGACCTACTTGAAAAGTAGATTCTCTTTTTTTCTTTCTGTTCTTTCTTTCTGCAAAGGATAAAGTGGAAAAAATATTTCCATTGTGCCTAGCAACAGTACTGCAATGAAACTATCTTTTTGAATATTTAACAAGGTCTATTTGGTGGAACTGTGCATATGTTAGTGAATAAAGACACGCAATCTGGTGAAAGTACGAATGCACCTGTGTTCCCTGCTCTGAAACTCTCCATTCATTTACAGGTCACGTTCTTTTTGTTATTGTGGTCACCACGCCCGGGACCCACAACACCAGGCTGTGTGGCAACGTGATGGCGACGCGCCAGGCTGTGTGGCACGGGGTGAGCGCTCCGTGCCAGGCTTTCCTATTACGCGATGGTGCCATGCCAGGCTGTACGGCTGTGTGGCATTCATTATGCAATGGCGCAGTACCAGCGGTGTGGCATGGGATGATCACTCTGTGCCAGGTTCTGCTATTACGCGATGGCGCCATGCCAAGCTATGTGGCAAACATGATGGTGCTGTGCCAGGCTGTGTGGCACAGGGTGATTGCTCTGTGCCAGGCTGTGCCATTATGGGATGGTGCCGTGTGGCTGTGTGGCATGCATTATCCGATGCTGCAGTACTAGGCTGTGTGGCGTGGGACGATCACTCCATGCCAGGCTCTGCTATCCTCCGGAGGACACACACACGCAGCCATAAACAGCTTGGGAGGTGGACGAAGGTCACCCACAACACTAACTTAATTGAATAGTAAATATTTTATTCTTTAATTTCCAGGTATTTGTGGGCCAGTCCTAGTCAGCCAAAGGGCTGGATATGGCCCGCGGGTGGTAAAATTCCCAGGTGTGATTCACTGCCCCTGCTGAGTGGCATGTAGGTCCAGAATGTAATTATCAATGTCCATTGTTCAGTGTTGTTAGCTAATATCTGTAGCATCTCCAAAAATATTAATCCTATCAATATTTCCATTCGGTGTTCATCCTTGACCCAAAATATGAGGTCTATTAGAAAAGTATCCAACCTTATTTTTTTCAAAAACCATATGGATTTGAATCACGTGTGATTGCGTCAGCCAAGCTTGAACCTTCGTGCGCATGCATGAGTTTTTTCACACCTGTCGGTTGCATCATTCGCCTGTGAGCAGGCTTTGAGTGAGGAGTGGTCCACCCCTCTCATCGTTTTTTTCATTGTTTAGGAATGGCTTAGAGAGTGCCTCTTTGCTTGATCAAAATTTTTTCAGAAACTGTGAGGGACATCAAAGTGGACACCATTCGAGAAATTCAGATGGTTTTTGGTGAACATTTTATGGGCTTCAAAGAGATTATGAAGTGTTACTGTCGTTTTAAGGACGGCCCAGAGCGACTGGTGGTGCGCCGCACTCCGAAGCCGCCATCGACAGGCTGAGCGACCATTTCATTTCTAAACGGATGGCTGTATGGATCCGTGACCATCGTGTGCAATTTCTCTGGTTATCACAAGAGCTGGACATCAACCATTTTCTGGCAGATTTCACTTTTAACAAGAGATTTTGTCATGGAAAGCCGAGCGGAGGCTTCGCGCGTCACGATGGATTCGTTTGCTACTGGAATGAGACAAAACCACCTCCGTTTTGGTCTCACAGGACGGTTTGAGATGGCGTTCAGACAGCTGTCGGTGGTTTTTCCATCGAGTGATTATCTGAGAAATTGTGGATGTGCCTGGACATGCCAGAACATGTCCTGTGAGGCTTCATCGCGGCATTGCTTTGCGCCATGCGGCACCACCGCTAAGCGCGGAATTCCTCCGCACGTCTGTCTAAATGTGCCGAAAAAGTGCTGATATCCACGTCTTTTCACAATTCCTGTGCTAGTCAGATGACATCCCAGATAAAACACAGCGTCCAGTTTGGAAATGAACGGCACATTCCACTGTTACAGGAGTTTTTGTCATGGAAAGAGGAGAGGAGGCTTCGCGCGTCGCGGCGGTGCCGCATGGCACAAAGCAACGCCGTGATGAAGCCTCACAGGACATGTTCTGGCATGTCCGCAGACTGCCCGATGTCCAAACGTCTGGATGGCAAACACGGACCGGAGTGGGAGGCAGCGCTGTGTTCCTCACGCGCATGTACACGCGAGTGTGCAGCACGCAAACACTCATGGGGCTGAAGTCATCACTCGGCCGTGTGTCTGTCTGTGTTCACCTTTTGCTGAAAGTTTGCTGGCAGTGGGCCAAGCAGTCATACCACGCATCAGACACAGCTTTCCAGCAAAGTTTAATTTCTTTTTTCTTTTTTGCTCACTTCAGGAGCACAACACAACTCTGTACACCATGATGTCAGTTGGATTATCACAAGGGATTTAATTTTGCAGCTAGGCTGAGGCTTTACACCACAGGCTGTGGTTTGGTTGCTGTGCGCTCTGCGCTGTGAAAGCATTGTGGTTCCATGCTGGAGGTGAGTTTCATGTTTAATAACCTTGTCATGGCCTGGGATACAGTTCCACATCACACCTACAGAGTTTAGATGGTGAGATCCATTCAGCTCCATGGTTGACATGAGCTATGATGCATTACTGCGCATGACCCACGGAGAGGCGCAGCGGCAAACGATACTTTCGGTTTGATTGTGTGCTGTTCACATTCACTGCAAATGATGAATGTGTGCCACATACATGTTATATCAACATTTTCTTTGCCCTCACTGGCCGGGGTCCAGTGGAGGTGGACATCTGTGGCACAACATGTCGGCAGTCTTTGCTGTGACCAATCGATCTCAGAGCTCAATCAACCACGATCAGATTGTTTCAAACGGTGTTTTGATGCCGTCAGAATATCTAGACTGTGATCAGATGATGAAAAACCGCACATAGACCGCCGCCAGATGTGCATTGCATCTCAATGGCGCCAAGAGTGTTTTGAACATGTGCAACACACTCGGTACAGCTGAGTGAATGGGACCAAATATGTAGATACTCACAGACTGCTCTCCGTAGGTCTTTGGACCGCAAGTCAATATTTCCCGATTATGGCCGAATGTGTCATTCTGACACAATTTGGCCTCAATCAGCGTATTTGTGATGTATGTTTAGCTCACCCATGGTGTTGCTCTAAAATCTCAATGTTCTGTACAATTCTGCATTAATGTTGCCATCACAGAAGTGTAATTTACCTTTGGCAAGAGCACTGACACAACCCCATACCATGACAGACGTCGGCTTTTACACTTGCTGGTAATAAGGGTCTGAATGGTCCTTTTCGTCTTCATTTCTTCCTAAAAAGATCTGGAACACTGATTATTCTGACCACGATGCATGTTTCCACTGTGTGATGGTCCATCAAAACACAAAGGTTTTAAAAAAGTGCACCATTGCCCATGTAGTTATATTGCTTATGGTTCCAATCCTGATGTAGTACTGTATAAGATAATCGGAGCACATGGATGTTCAGCTGAAGCTTGCAAACTTGTGTTTCATACACTAAATTTTCTCGAGAGTCCTTGAATTGTTAAATGACATTATGCACGAAGGTTCAAGATTGGCTCATGCAAGCACACGTGATTCAAATCCATAAGGTTTTTGAAAAAAATAAAAAGGTCTGATACTTTTTGGACAGACCTCGTATGTATCATAGTTTTGGTTGTAACACTGAACTGTTGAATAGATCACTGTGCCAAGGAGGGAATCTCTTTAGGGTCAGTCACCCTATGGCCTTGTTTAGAGAAGTGTTTCATAAATGTTAAAAAATTCATATATTTGCAGTTTAGTTGAATAATAAATTGAATTTTGTCTCTTATTTGTTTTTGTCTATAAGCACATGCAATATCAATATCAGTGCTCAGATGATAGTAGCTTCTGGGAAAGGTGCAAGTTGCAATAAACTGTGATGCCAAGCGCTAAGGATACATGCTATCCAGTCACAGCAGATGAAACTTTTTTTACTACTGAGCAAACATCATTGTTAGGCTTTGTTTTAGGTTCAATGATTCCACGGCGTGTAGATGTTATGGCGTCAGTGACCCCATGGCCTTGGCGGAGGTTTGCACTCTCTGAGTGCTTCTAGTTTTGTTTGTGTGTTTTTAATTATCCTTTTTTTATTTTTGGGGTTGTACATTGTGTACAAATTCATTTTCAGCTAATGCTTGATTTGCACTTCAGAAATTATTCAGTGTGGAACTCTGTGGGTACATGCTCAATTGAGGGAAGTAGTGTATGTTACTGGCCACTGACACTGGCATTGGGAAGACCAGGATCCCTGTGGTATGTTGACTGATGGGAGGTGTATCCTTCAGTGGTTGGTGTGGAGCTTGTGCCTGTGGGCATGATTCTGTCCAACTGAGTGGTAACTGGGATCTGGCTGTAAGCCTTTGGATTTCCTCTTTTCCTGGGGGTGGGGGTGTGTATTGTGTTGGTTATTCCTTTGATTGACTGGCACCTTGTCTTTGGGTTTCTGTCTGAAGTGTTAAGCCCTAATCTGCATCTCCCCCTGGCATTGATGGAATTCAACATTTGGTATTTGCTCCCTGGGGTGGTCTGGTTGATGGCCTGACTCTGGATTTGGTGTCAGGCACTACTGCTGCATCACTGGCATGGATATCATATTATTTATTTATACCGTTTCATGAAGCGAAACACATTTCTCGATACAGGAGGTATTTTGAAGGTATCACTACCATCAAAGGCTTTTGTGCAAAGTATTATAAATACAGTAGTGTTCAGAATAATAGTAGTGCTATGTGACTAAAAAGATTAAACCAGGTTTTGAGTATATTTCTTATTGTTACATGGGAAACAAGGTACCAGTAGATTCAGTAGTTTCTCACAAATCCAACAAGACCAAGCATTCATGATATGCACACTCTTAAGGCTGTGAAATTGGGCTATTAGTAAAAAAAAAAAGTAGAAAAAGGGGTGTTCACAATAATAGTAGTGTGGCATTCAGTCAGTTAGTTTGTCAATTTTGTGGAACAAACAGGTGTGAATCAGGTGTCCCCTATTTAAGGATTAAGCCAACACCTGTTGAACATGCTTTTCTCTCTGAAAGCCTGAGGAAAATGGGACGTTCAAGACATTATTCAGAAGAACAAAACTTATACGCAAGTGTGAAAAGTTATAGGCTGTTCATCTACAATGAGCTCCAAAGCTTTAAAATGGACAAAAAATAAACAGAGATGCGTGGAAGAAAATGGAAAACAACCATCAAAATGGATAGAAGAATAACCAGAATGGCAAAGGCTCACCCATTCATCAGCTCCAGGATGATCAAAGACAGTCTGGAGTTACTTGTAAGTGCTGTGACAGTTAGAAGGCGCCTGTGTGAAGCTAATTTATTTGCAAGAATCCCCCGCAAAGTCCCTCTGTTAAATAAAAGACATGTGCAGAAGAGGTTACAATTTGCCAAAGAACACACCAACTGTTCTAAAGAGAAATGGAGGAATATTCTGTGGACTGATGAGAGTAAAATTGTTCTTTTTGGGTCCAAGGGCCGCAGACAGTTTGTGAGACGACCCCCAAACTCTGAATTCAAGCCACAGTTCACAGTGAAGACAGTGAAGCATGGTGGTGCAAGCATCATGATATGTTTCTCCTACTGTGGTGTTGGGCCTATATATCGCATACCAGGTATCATGGATCAGTTTGGATATGACAAAATACTTGAAGAGGTCATGTTGCCTTATGCTGAAGAGGACATGCCCTTGAAATGGGTGTTTCAACAAGACAATGACCCCAAGCACACTGGTAAACGAGCAAAATCTTGGTTCCTAACCAACAAAATTAATGCCTCGCAGATGTGAAGAAATCATGAAAAATTGTGGTTATACAACTAAATACTAGTTTAGTGATTCACAGGATTGGTAAAAAAGCAGTTTGAACATAATAGTTTTGAGTTTGTAGCGTCTATAGCAGATGCTACTATTTTTCTACTTTTTTTTTTACTAATAGCCCAATTTCATAGCCTTAAGAGTGTGCATATCATGAATGGTTGGTCTTGTTGGATTTGTGATAATCTACTGGTACCTTTTTTCCCATGTAACAATAAGAAATATACTCAAAACCTGGATTAATCTTTTTAGTCACATAGTACTACTATTATTCTGAACACTACTGTATTTAATACTTTGCACAAAAGCCTTTGATGGTAATGACACCTTCAAAATGCCTCCTGTAGCGAGAAATGTGTCACAGGCATTGCTCAGGTGTGATTTTGGCCTATTTGCCCACACAAACAGTCTTCGAATCTTGAAGGTTCTGTGGACCTCTTCTATGAACTCCGATTTTTAGTTCTTTTCATAAATGTTCTATTGGTGATTAGCTGGACCATTATATCAGCTTTATTTTCATTCTCTTAAGCCAATTGAGAGTTTCCTTGGCTGTATGTTTGGGATCGCTGTTTTACTGAAATGTCCACCCTCATTTCATTTTCATTATTCTGGTAGATGGCAGCAGATTTTTAAGAATGTCTCTGTATATTTTTCCATTCAGCTTTCCTTCAATGATGTGAATTTCGTCAGTGTCGTCTGCTGAAAAACAGTCCCACACTATCATTTTTGCACCTCCAAACCTGACAGCTGGTGTGATGTTTTTGGGGTGATGTGCAGTGCCATTTTACCTCCAAACATGGTGTGCATTATTGCATCCAAAAGGTTCACTTTTGGTCTCATCTGACCAGACTATATTCTCTCAGTATTTCACAGACTTGTCTAAAAGTTGTGCAGCAAACAATAAATGAGCTTCATCATGCTTTTTCTTCAGCAGTGGAGTCTTAACAAGCCATGGTGGTTGAGTGCATTACTTATTGTTTTTTGTGAAACTGGACCTGCTCACTCCAGTTACAACCCCCAATTCCAATGAAGTTGGGACATTATGTAAAATGTAAATAAAAACAGAATACAGTGATTTGCAAATCCTCTTCAACCTACAACCCCTGGCCAAAATTATGGAATCACCGGCCTCGGAGGATGTTCATTCAGTTGTTTAATTTTGTAGAAAAAAAAGCAGATCACAGACATGACACAAAACTAAAGTCATTTCAAAAGGCAACTTTCTGGCTTTAAGAAACACTATAAGAAATCAGGAAAAAAGGGGGGCTTCAGGTGGCAATGGTAGGTGGTCCAGTTCTCAGATTCATAAAGTAGGATTGGCATGATGGTGACTTTGTAGAAGATGATTGTATCTTGTGTTGAAGGTCCCTGCTCATGACAGATGATCTTGTCAAATGCTAGGATCACAAGTGGAATGGTCTTCAGCTTGGTGTAACAGGTTTCCTGCTCTTCATGGTTGCCATCAAGTGTTGGGGCATGAGGACTATTGACAATGGCATGGCATTCACTCACCTGTTAGAAGCAGAGTGTCACCAACCATTAATTGACACCCACCAGGTGTTCAGTCAGTTTTGGAAGGAGAGCTTTTGTTGGCAAAACCAACACTGTGGATTCATTGGTTTTTCCTCAGGAAGCCCTTTCCAGTAGAAAATGTAGCTCTCTTGCTCCTCCCATGCAAAGATGTCAGTCATATCCATGGTCACAATAATAATAAAAAAAGAGACAGAAATCACATGTACATAAGTCTTCAGAGCCTTTACCATGAAGCTCAAAATTGAGCACAGTTGAATCCTGTTTCCATTGATCATCTTTGATGTTTCTCCAGCTTAATTTTAGTCAACCTGGAGTAAATTCATTTGAGTGGACATAATTTGGAAAGGCACACACCTGTCTATATACAACCCCTGGCAATAATTATGGAATCACCGGCCTCGGAGGATGTTCATTCAGTTGTTTAATTTTGTAGAAAAAAAGCAGATCACAGACATGACACAAAACTAAAGTCATTTCAAATAGCAACTTTCTGGCTTTAAGAAACACTATAAGAAGACCAAGCAGAGGGAAAAAAATATGGACTCAATTCTGAGGAATAAATTATGGAATCACCCTGTAAATTTTCATCCCCAAAACACCTGCATCAAATCAGATCTGCTCATTAGTCTGCATCTAAAAAGGAGTGATCACACCTTGGAGAGCTGTTGCACCAAGTGGACTGACATGAATCATGGCTCCAACACGAGAGATGTCAATTGAAACAAAGGAGAGGATTATCAAACTCTTAAAAAAGGGTAAATCATCACACAATGTTGCAAAAGATGTTGGTTGTTCACAGTCAGCTGTGTCTAAACTCTGGACCAAATACAAACAACATGGGAAGGTTGTTAAAGGCAAACATACTGGTAGACCAAGGAAGACATCAAAGCGTCAAGACAGAAAACTTAAAGCAATATGTCTCAAAAATCGAAAATGCACAACAAAACAAATGAGGAACGAATGGGAGGAAACTGGAGTCAACGTCTGTGACCGAACTGTAAGAAACCACCTAAAGGAAATGGGATTTACATACAGAAAAGCTAAACGAAAGTCATCATTAACACCTAAACAGAAAAAAACAAGGTTACAATGGGCTAAGGAAAAGCAATCGTGGACTGTGGATGACTGGATGAAAGTCATATTCAGTGATGAATCTCGAATCTGCATTGGGCAAGGTGATGATGTTGGAACTTTTGTTTGGTGCCGTTCCAATGAGATTTATAAAGATGACTGCCTGAAGAGAACATGTAAATTTCCACAGTCATTGATGATATGGGGCTGCATGTCAGGTAAAGGCACTGTGTTGATGGCTGTCATTACATCATCAATAAATGCAAGTTTACGTTGATATTTTGGACACTTTTCTTATCTCATCAATTGAAAGGATGTTTGGGGATGATGAAATCATTTTTCAAGATGATAATGCATCTTGCCATAGAGCAAAAACTGTGAAAACGTTCCTTGCAAAAAGACACATAGGGTCAATGTCATGGCCTGCAAATAGTCCGGATCTTAATCCAATTGAATATCTTTGGTGGAAGTTGAAGAAAATGGTCCATGACAAGGCTCCAACCTGCAAAGCTGATCTGGCAACAGCAATCAGAGAAAGTTGGAGCCAGATTGATGAAGAGTACTGTTTGTCACTCATTAAGTCCATGCCTCAGAGACTGCAAGCTGTTATAAAAGCCAGAGGTGGTGCAACGAAATACTAGTGATGTGTTGGAGCGTTCTTTTGTTTTTCATGATTCCATAATTTTTTCCTCAGAATTGAGTGATTCCATACCTTTTTCCCTGTGCTTTGTCTAAAAAACTAACCGTTACTGACTGCCACAATTTTTTTTCCTGATTTCTTATAGTGTTTCTTAAAGCCAGAAAGTTGCCATTTGAAATGACTTTAGTTTTGTGTCATGTCTGTGATCTGCTTTTTTTCTACAAAATTAAACAACTGAATGAACATCCTCCGAGGCCGGTGATTCCATAATTTTTTGCCAGGGGTTGTATATTCAATTGAATACACCACAAAGACAAGATATTTAATGTTCAAACCAATAAACTTTATTGTTTTTGTGTAAAAAAAAATAGTCCAACAGTTTAATAACAATGTTATCCCTAAATTCCAAGGAATTTAGGGATCCCATCATCTACAGTCCATAATATAATCAGAAGATTCAGAGAATCTGGAGAACTTTCTACACGTAAGTGGCAAGGCCGATGATTTTGATGACTTCCCTCAGGGATTGAAGGTCATGGGCATAAACATTAAAAACTTAAAACATTAAAAACTGACATCATTGTGTTAAGGATCTTACCGCGTGGGCTCAGGAACACTTCAGAAAACCATTGTCAGTTAACACAGTTCGTCACTACATCTACAAGTGCAAGTTAAAATGCTACCATGCAAAGTGAAAGCCATACATCAACAACATTCAGAAACGCCGCCGTGTTCTCTGGGCCCGAGCTCATTTGAAATGGACAGAGACAAAGTGGAAAAGTGTGCTGTGGTCTGATGAGTCCACATTTCAAATTGTTTTTGGAAATCACGGACGTCATGACCTCCGGACAAAAGAGGATAAAGACCATCCAGATTGTTACCAGTGCAAAGTTCAAAAGCCAACATCCGTGATGGTATGGGGGTGTGTTAGTGCACATGGCGTGGGCAACTTACACATCTGTGATGGCACAACCCAGTCTCAAGGCAAGTCGTGATTCAGCAGCACGAAATATACATTAATCTATTGGTTTGTGATATTGTGATGAAAAGCGCCTCATTTTCGTCACAGCAGCACAAATTCATTCTAATTAATTCCGTGATGGTTGCACAAAATTACAAGTGAAGCGGGGGGGGGGGGGGTCGGGGGGGTTATGGTTAGGGTGGGAGGAAAGAGTAAGATTAGGTTATGGTTAAGGTTGGGGGTAGGAGTAGGGTTAGGAATAGTGAGTTTAAAAAAAAAACGTCACAACAATTTGATTCATTTCGTCATGGGAGCATGAAAAAAAAAAAAAAACTGGGCTGGATGACACCATCAGTGCTGAAAGGTACATCCAGGTTTTAGAGCAACACATGCTGCCATCCAAGCAACGTCTTTTTCAGCGACGTCCCTGCTTATTTCAGCAAGACAATGCCAAGCCACTTTCTGCATGTGTTACAAGAGCGTGGCTTCGTAGTAAAAGAATGCGGGTACTAGACTGGCCTGCCTGCAGTAAAGACCTGTCGCCCATTGAAAATGTGTGGCAGATTACGAAGCGCAAAATATGACACCGGAGACCCCAGAATGTTGGAACAACTGAAGTCATACATCAAGCAAGAATGGGAAAGAATTCCACCTACAAAGCTTCAACAATTAGTGTCCTCAGTTGCCAAATGCTTATTGAGTGTTGTTAGAAGGAAAGGTGGTAAACATACCACTGTCCCAGCTTTTTGAAACGTGTTGGAGGCATCCATTTCAAAATAAGCAAATATTTGCACAAAACAATAAGGTTTATCAGTTTGAACATTAAATATCTTGTTTTTGTGGTGTATTCATTTGAATATAGGTTGAAGAGGATTTGCAAATCATTGTATTCTATTTTATTTACATTTTACACAACGTCGCAACTTCAATGGAATTGGGATTGTATTTCTGATGTTCTCCACAAGTGGTCCTTGGCTCTTGAATAACTGTCCTGATAAGTCTTTTCATGCTTCTGTCAGAAATCTTGTGAGAACCACTTTGCTGTGGCTAGTTTATGATGAAATAATGGTCTTTCCACTTCCACATGATGGTCCCAACAGTGCTCACTGGAACATTCAGAAGTTCAGAAATCCTTCTGTAACCAATCAGTGTGCTTTACTAGAATAAGGTTGCAAAGATTTTGAGAGAGCTCTTTGCTTTTACTCATCATGATATGTTTCTTGTGTGATATGTTTCCTTGGAAATGAGACACCTTTTTACAGGCCTTCAGTTGGGACTGATTCAGCTCATATTAATTTGCACAGACAAGGGGCAGACTTTCTTTCTAATTACTGATAGATTTCAGCTGGTGTCTTGGGTTTCTGTGCCTTTTTGCACCTAACTTTCTTCAATTGTTCAATACTGTTTGAGTCATTTCACATTGTTTCACATAACTTCATTTATGGACATCTGCGGTTGATTTCTTTGTATGTGTGGATTACGTGGGTTATTTCCAACATCTGGCAAAAATTTCATCTCAATAGCACCTTTTGAAATATAATTATTGGGCAAAAAGGTGACATGTTCAATACTTATTTTACCTGCTCCATCTCTTTGTATGTTAACTCTGAGAATGAACTGACATGCTTAGTTTTTCTCTACTTTCAGATGTGGAAAAAAAAACTTTGTGAAAACATTTTTTACATGATGTTGAGTACATTCAATCAGGATTTGATAACTGTGTATTAAATCCTACAATCAGTCTGAATTGCATATTATTGCTTGTTTGTTTTGGTCTTGTTCACTTTCCCTATGAGGCAGAATTAATCTCAAAAATCCTTAATGAATGTTGATTCTCTCACCCTGATCACACCCAGGCTGACATTTACAGCCTTTGTGCAATAAGAAATGACTGAAGGATTGTGTCTGTCACTTCCTGAAGATTAGAGCCCTTCACTCCAAAAAAAGAAAACAAAAAAAAAACAATCCGGACAGCAAGACTGCCAACAGAGATTTAAGCAGCTATAAATTGTTAGGGAAATAAATATTATTATATAACTGTATTTTATTATTATTATAAAGTGCAAATTTTCTTCAAAGAATTACTCCCTTTATTTTACTCTGGTTTCATTGTTTGTTTCCTAATGCCGCGTTCACACCCGGCGCGATCAGACGCTACAAATTTTCAGGGGTCGCGTAGCGACGGATGCGCCTCCTTCGCCCGGTGTGTCGCTCTGCTTTTGCTGCGAAAATTCACCCTGGTGCATCATCAAATAGGAGGAGCTTCCATTCCGCTCGACCGGCTCCGGTTGTCAGTGAAGTTAACATGACGGACCTTGATCACATGGAGCGAGTTGTTGTGGAAAGTTCCCAATACAGGGATTATCATTATTTGCTGCAGTAGCTGCGTCTGGATGACGGCTGCTTTCAGCAGTCCTTCCACCTCTGCAGGACCCAGTTTGAGGACCTCCTGTCCTGTTCATGCATGCACATGTAAACAATTAAAAAAAAGAAACTCTGCTGCTTGCTGCGGAGCTGCACCTCGCTCTTCCCCCCAAAAACTCTGTCATAATTGTGTTTAGAAACCAGTCACCATTTGTTTTATTATAGATCTGTGTAGTTAATTAATAAAATATTCTCCACAGACGATTCGCTCGCTCGCGCACGTAAAAAAAAAAAAGAAACTCCACTCCCTGCTGCTGTAGGGCTGCTGCTCACTCCAAAAACTCTGTCATAATTGTGAAATAAAGGACAAAAGAGACATAAATCCTGCTCACAGGCACATCTCCACGTCACTACATATTCAGTCCCTGATTGGTCATCGTGGCGCGACGAGACGAAAAAGTTCAGATTTTTCAACTTGGGGAGGAGGGCAACGCGACGTGATGTGACACCATACCGCGCCACAAACGCGCCAATCGCTCAAAATCGCTTCACTTGCGTCGCTTCACTCGCGTCCATCGTGTCGCACTGCGTGACTTGGCGCCAAAATGCGTCCTTACATAGGGATTACATGGCAACTTGTCACTCCAGTCACTCGCGTCGTGCCCCGTGTGAACGCGGCATTACAGTTTTCACAAATGTGCGTATTTGATTTAATAAGAGAATGGATGTGAGTAAATATGATCCCATATATTATGACCCTATTGTGAGAGAAAATCACTGAGCAAAATGTTATGAACACTAAATCCTGTGAATCAAAGGTAAAGCGGAGCCCATCATAAAATGACCTATGAGCATCTTAAGGTCTTGGGAAAAATAATCCATGCAACATATTTACTACACATTAAAAAGATTACACTCACCTCATAAAATTCTGTTTCTTTTTGTTGTTGTTGTTTAACACGGATTTTGATTTTTCCAATGTTTGCACTGGGAGTGCAAACATCTGGACAGATCAAACTGCAGTTTGCAGGTAAAGTCACTTTGAAAAGGTGTGTGCCTGTCTTTGTGCCTCTCCTGGGATGCATGCCTCTGAGACAGCACTTTTAAACTGAGAAATGTGAAAATGTTGGTTTTATGCGCCAAATGATGTTGCTGATGATCATAGTTATAAACTCATTAGCATGTTGCCCGTGGGGATCCATGGGCTCTAGATTGGGTAGTGTTTCTAAAATAGGTAGCTGACATTTTTCACGGGTGGTAATGCAAAGTTTCTATAATGAATTGGAATGGCGTGTGATTCCAGAATGTTTTAAGAACCTTAGACCTCGGCAGATTTTAGAGGAGCTTAGCCCATTTATTTCCTATTAAATTTAAAAAAAAAAAAAGATTAAAAACGTAATGTTTTCATGATAATTTACTGCCTTAATATATTTCTAAATTGTTTTGTTTTGTTTGTGTTCTTACTACTATTATTATTATCATTATTATTGTTTTTATTATTATGCTCGCCAAGGTCATCATAAAATCACCAGAGTGTATTTATTTGTCTGTCTGTCTTTTAGGAGGATTATGTCAAAACTGCTGCATATATTTTGATTAAATTTTCACCACAGAGAGATATTAGGCCATGGAAGACGTCATTACATTTTGGAGGTGATCTGGATTCTGGATCAGGAATTTCTATGCTTCGCTTTGTCGGATTTTGAAGATTACATCAAAATTCCTTCACAGATATGGCATCATGATGTAAAACCAAGATCTGGAATTTTGCTGTTGTTTGTATTTTATTTCATTTTGTGAATTAAATATCAAATTGCAAGAGCTTGATAAGTTGCAGAGGGGTTGCTCACAAATGGGTATCAAGCTATCTAGTCAACAGAAAACAGTTTGTACAGGTAAACGATGTAAGATCTGGATTATTAAGTGTTACCTGTGGGGTACCTCAGGGGTCGGTCCTTGGACCAAAACTTTTTACACTGTATGTCAATGATATTGTTAATGTATCTAAGATGTTACATTGTATTCTGTTTGATGATGATACCACATTTTTCTATTCTGGTAAAAATTTACAACATGTGTTGAGAGTAGTCAAAAAAGAATTCATGGGAATAAAAACTTGGCTTGACATTAATAAATTATCGCTTAACTTTGACAAAACTAATTTTATGATATTTAGTAATAGAGATAAAAGTATGAATACCCCAATTATTATAGATGGTGTAGAAATTAAAAGAGTGATGGAAACAAAATTTCTGGGTGTTATGATTGATGAGAACCTGAGTTGGAAATCACATATTAACTATACAAAGAATAAATTATTAAAAATGATTGCTATACTACACAAAGTAAAAGAGATGTTAGATGAGAAAGGACTATATATATTATACTGTTCTATGATTGTTTCACATCTGTCCTACTGTATTGAAATATGGGGAAATGCCTGCAAAACATTTACACATTCACTTTTCATTTTACAGAAAAGAACAATAAGGTTAATTAGTCAGAGGCATTATAGAGAACACACGAGTCCAATATTCCTGCAGTTACATTTGTTGAAATTTCATGACCTGGTTGATTACACTATTCTCCAGACAATGTTTAAGGCTCACAAAAAAATACTACCAACTAACATCCAGAACAAATTCAAAAAAAGAGAAAGCCAGTACAACTTAAAAGGAACAGAGATATTTAACAAACCAAGATTCAGAACTAAATTGAAGGAACGTTGCATTTCTATCAAGGGAGTCAGTTTATGGAATAATCTGAACAAGGAAATTAAAGAAGCTAAATCAAGCAATATATTTAAAAAGGCAGTTAAAATTAATATGATTCAGAAATACGACCTGATGTAATAATGAAACCGCGTGTATATTTTTACTGTTTATTTTTCTTTTCCTTTTGTAGATATTCTGATTGTAATGTTAATAATGTGATTATTATTTAATTTGGAAGTTAATCTTCTGTAAAAAGGGGTAGATAATATAAGTTCATTTCTTTCTACCCCCTTTCATTCAGGTGTATTGTTACGTTTGTTATGTTTTCTTTTGGAATGATTTTTGGTTGTGTGGTTGGAACTGAATGAAATAAAACGAATGAAACCATTCTGGATCAGTATAAAATTATTGCATTGTGTTGTAGAATCCAGAGCCAGGTAAATTCAGGGTCACGATGTGAATCACATATCTTTTGAGTCCTTGTCAACCCTTGGTGGATGTCAGAAATCTTATACATTTATTATTATTATTATTATATAATTATTATTTTATTTTTACTTCTACTTTGTCATTTGATTTTTAAATGGACCACAATGGCAATAAGTGTTTTCACTTTCTTGTGTCACGCATGTGTTTTTAACATATTTACAATATATTATGTACTTGCATTGAACTTCAAACTTCACGGCTCCCCCAACTGCAGTAGGAGTAAGGGCTGTTTTACCCCAATGGTAAACACAGGAGCTAACCAGTCACAATTACCAACTCCACGTGGGTTTGATGACAACCCACAGACCCGTCTGTGGGTTTTTCTTCTGTCCGTCTCTGTCTGTATCAAACAAATAAAAAAATTACACAATTTTTTCTTTATTACTAGTGTATATTACCTAATAAACAATGATCCCCACTTCACATAATTTGGCTGCTAAGGGAATAAAAATTGTGGTTTCATGCGGAGGGAAAAGCAGAAAGTGATCACTTTTGAAAGTTGGATGATATTTGCCATGCTTGGACTGTGCTTTTAGTGTATTTGGTGGAGTGTTTTTGCATGTGTGTGGTGTGGTTATTTTATTAATTAGTACGTCAAAATAATCAGGTGTCTGGAACAACGCGTCGTCTCTCTCTTTTTTTTGAACTGCATGTAGATGATTGAAGCACGGAGCATGTCATCAGAGTCTGAACCAGACTGTGATCAGTCTGATGATGAAGCGGACTTTATTGTTCTGCTCTAAACGAACACGAGAGCAGGTGGATTCACCACTATGCGCACAGATCTGCACGGATCGGACCGCATGCTTCTCATTCCAGCTTCTCCAGGACACAGTGCTGCAGAACTCTGCTCCAGCATAGAGCAGGATGCAGACACACACTGCACCAGCACAAAGCAGGAGGTACCGTGTGTTGAATTTTGAGGAAATAAATGAATTTCATCCATTTTGCAACATAACAAAATATGAAAAACGTGAAGCACTGAGAATACTTTCTGGATGCACTGTATGTTCTACATTTCTTCCACATAAAAAACTTTAATTTAACAGTATGAATTGCAGCCATGTTCAGAGCTGCTGTATTCAGCATGCAGTGTCTGTGATGTAAGGAGTACCAACGCAAACCCCACTATTTTCTGGCATTTTTAATTTTTTTTTTCTTGGAAAGTGATATCAGAAAAAAAATCAAAGGCTTTTGGGGGGCGGGGAACTTCATGAGGTTCTTTTTCCCTCCTGCTGCTCCATATTTTCCAACGGTGGCCATAATTCACTGTCATGCTAATACACTGTTGTATGGAACACTGGGTGCTCCGCTTCTCATCACATCATGTTGCTGGCTGATGTGTGACTGACAATGTTTGTAGTTGTCAGTATGCCCATGAACTTTGTCACATATTGTTGGCAGCACAGCAGTCAGTGTGTACATACTTCATGAACCTAGGTGCTTATGTGACATATCTGAGTGTTGCACCTTTTCTGCACCACAAATACTGTGCACTGGTCTTTAGGTTTTTACTGGTCTGTGGTGTAATCACTTTCTGCTCCCTTATAACAGCATTTTACCTGCACTGCACCTGACCACACCTCATTTTATGACCAACCGGATTCATGAACTTTGCAATCAAAAACACACACTAACACACATACCCACGAATGCATGCACACACATATACACACATGGAAATCCACACATACATACACACACATACATATGCACACATGCACATACACACACAAAGTGATTACAACAGTCTCACAAACCCCTAATGAAGATCAGCTAATTAAAGAAAAGCTTTTAGATTCACTCACAGGAGCTCAAGAAGTAAACAGTTCTCTGACCCAAGAGCTATGAAACCAAATTCAAATTAAATCTATTTACTGTCAGCAGTCAATCAGACCCCTAAAGAGTGATGCGCCCACAAATAGAACTTCTGTTCTGCTGTTGTTGTTAACCTTTATTAACGTCCAAGCAGCAGCAAACTGGTGAAGGTACCTGATTGTTTTTGTGCTGATTTTTATTTTATTTTATTTATTTATTTTTCTAGGCACAAAAAGTCAATGGGCAGCAAAAACCAGGCAGAGGTGAAATGTGAAATGTAGAGGGTTGGTCGAGCTCAAGAAATCCTCGTCGTATACAAAATGGGTGGTGAAAAAACACATATTGGCACTATAACTAATGAAAACATTTTGACAGAAACAACTTCTAATAACTTTTGATCCATGGGGTTAAACATAGAAATACCTCATACCATTGAGATCAGAGGAGTGAGCACATTCTAACCGTGTAGGCCACACCCATTTTGAGTTGATAGGTTTTTCTTTTTTCTTTTTGCAATATTGCAAAGTATGCAAAATTGCCTCGAACAAACTATTCAGATTTGTGATGTAGAAAAGTCAGATTGGTGTCAAAATGTTCTCTGGGTAGCGAATCTTAATAATTTGACCGGAAACCTTAAAAGTCATTGTTCTGTTTGCAATTTTCAATACTAATTAATGGATCACCAAATGGCATTAAATTGGGCAGGTATATATATACATGGCTTCTGTTAGAGTTGTAGTGCCAAATTTGGTTGAGCCACTAGATGGTGGTGTAAAGCATGTTTTCTTTGACTTTCAAAGGTACAAATTGCTCAAAATTTTATGTATATTTTCCCTGAGAGTCCTACAAAGTGCTGTTTTACTGTTAGATGAAAGATGATAATAACCTCTTAAAAATTATTTAATATTATTAAATTCATTTTAGAACAAAGGACTCAAAATGTGCTCCAAAATGTTAATGGATCCTATTCTGGTTGATGCTGGCAAATTTGCCAGCATCAACCAGAATACTGTTTATGGTGTGAGCAGAGTACAAGCTGTCTGTATAAAAAAGTAAGCCAGTAAATGCTAGGTGGCACTCTAAATAATAAAACTGCTTTGAAAAAACAACTTCTAATAAATTCTGATCCACCAGTCACACAACGGAAAACTCTATACTGTTGCAGTCAGTGGATTTAGCTCTGTCCAGTGGCATAGGCCACTCCTCGTTGTGCCAAGACATAGATTTGCAATTTGTGAAATATGCAAAATAGGTCGGCATGAACTCGTCTCTGGATTTTTGATGCAGAAAGTCCAGATTGGTGTCAAAACATTCTCTGGCACTGAAAAGTTGGACTGGAATCCTTAATTTTTCTTTTACCTTGTTTACAAATTTCTTGACTTTGAATTTGACCATATGTGATGCCTGAAATTTGAAATGTGTGTGGAAGTCCTCGATTAGAAACATAGTGACAAATTTGGTGGGACTGCACCAGTTGATGACACCGCAAAGCACGTTTATATATATATATATATTTCAGAACTTTAACATGCTCCAAAATTCATGTAGATCTTGCCTGAGAGTCTTACAAGGCTTCTCTGTGGTTCCTGCTTGGGGGCAGGCTTGGATCTGTGGTGGTGTGTGTGTGTGTGGGGGGGCTTGGAGCCTTAACATTTGCTTGAATTTCTAATTTTGGTTTGTGTCAGTGTTGAGGTTCTGTCTAGTTTTCGTTCGTGTTACCATGACCCACTTTTCTGCTCAAATATTCACCATCAATACTTTCACATTGTTATTGGACATCTGTAAGTTGCTGGATCTTAATCATGATTTTTGTTCCCCAGTAATAGGGATAATTCATTGGTACTTTCAGACAGAGTAGCACTAATTACCTCATTCTCCGTAATGACACAGCCAATCTTTTCCAAATTTAGTTGTGTAATCTTATATAAATGAGTGGGCAACACTTTGGCGCTCTCTGTCTCTGTGCTTTATGATGCTGTTCAGCTGTTCTTTGATGTGCGAACAAATTAAATTACCGTCTCGATATGTTGTTAAACTGTCTTAATTACATGACCACTGGTGTCGCCCATACCCAACAAGTGTAAAGTGTGTGTGTGGATGGCTCAAATATGTTTTGTGGTATCACACACTCGTCTGTCAGGCTTTGTTTATATGTGGGTGGTGCTGTTTGAAGCTGTTTTGTGTCACAGATGAGATGCTGTACATTAGTAGAGCAGGGGACACATTCACAGAAAACAATTAGAGGTGTGCTGCAGCTGGGCAGGCAGATCAGGGCTGATTAGAGATGAACCCCATGTGTGCAGCATACAGAGGGTGGCTGAGGCATAGAAACGGCTGTGGACAAGAATTACGGACATTTGTGATAATATGTTTCTGCTTTTTAATGGCTGTGCATGAACCATTCTGTCCACTAACATAGTCATGTGACTGTAACGCCCCTTTGCCTTCTTGCAGATTCCAGGCCTGACGGCCAAACAAATGCCGTGGTGGCTGTCGATGCAGATCAGCAGCAGTTGCGTTGTACACCTCAGACAACATTAAGTCAAGTGTGGCCCTTTTCTGTTCGACTCCTTTTTGCACTGCTGGGACCTCATGTACAAAGACTGTGCATGCACAAAAATGTGGTGTACATCTGTCTCCATGTCAACGTTCAGATGTATCAAAAGTGATATGACCGTGGAAGTGTGCGGTGCACACAAAAATCCTGGCGGGTCTATGCACGTTTCTACAGCTATTGTTCCACTGTGGACAGGTAAAGGTGATGCTGGGAAACTGTTAATAGTGTGAAAACAAGACGTCATCAGAGTGATGTGCACATCAGGGATACAGTGATGAGCAATTAATACATGTTTGCAATTACAGTTGTATGCAAAAGTTTGGGCACCCCTGATAATTTTCATGATTTTCCTTTATAAATCACTGGTTGTCTGTATCAGAGATTTTAGTGAAATATATCATATAGCAGACAAACACACTGATATTTGAGAAGTGAAATGAAGTTTCTAGAATTTACAGAAAGTGTGCAATAATTATTTGAACAAAATTAGGCAGGTACATAAATTTGGGCACCCTTGTAATTTTATTGATTTGAATAACACAGACACACACATCTTCAACCGCTTAGTCCAATTAAGGGTCGCGGGGGGCTTGAACCTATCCCAGCAGTCATAGAACGTGAGGCGGGGTACACCATGGACAGGACACCAGACTTTCGCAGGGCCAATCAGACAAACAAACACAGTCACACACACACCTACAGACAATTTAAAGATTCTAATCCACCTAACCCGCATGTCTTTGGATGTGGGAGGAAACCGGAGCACTCGGAGAAAACCCACGCAAACACGGGGAGAACATGCAGAAAGGCCACAGGCGGGAATTGAACCCATGACCTTCTCGCTGTGAGGCAACAGTGCTAACCACTAAGCCATCGTGCTGCCGATTTGAATACATTTAGCACTAATTACTGGAACACAGAATTGGTTTGGTAAGCTCACTGACCCATGACGTCCTTACACAGGTGAATTCAATCATGAGAAAAGGTATTTAAAGTGGCCATTTGCAAATGTTTCCCCTATTTGCATCTCTTCTAATGAGTGGCAACATGGGAGCCACTAAACACCTCTCAAATGACCTGAAACAAAGATTGTTCAACATCATGGTTTAGGGGAAGGACACAAAAAGCTATCTCAGTTTCCACTGTGAGGAACATAGTGAGGAAATGGAAGACAGGAGGCACAGTACCAGTTAAGGTCTGAAGTGGCAGGCCAAGAAAAATCTCATAAGCTGAAGCGAAGGATGGTGAGAACAGTCATAGTCAACCCACATATCTGCTCCAATGATCTACAACATGATCTTGCTGCAGATTGTGTCTCTGTGCATCGTTCAACTGTACAGCGCACTTTGCACAAAGATATGCTCTATGATGATAGAATGCAGAGGAAGCCTTTTCTACGTACACACCGCCACAGTGTTACTTGAGGTATGCTAAAGCACATTTGGACAAGCCAGCTTCATTTTGGAGTAAGGTGCTGTGGACTAAAATGGAGTTATTTGGACATAACAGGGGGCAGTATGCATGGCTGAAAAAGAACGCAGCATTCCAAGAAAAGCATTTGCTACCTACAGTAAAATTTGGAGGTGGTTCCATCATGCTGTGTGGCTGTGTGGCCAGTGCAGATACTGGGAATTATGTTAAAGTTGATCGTCACATGGATTCCAGGCAATATCAGCAGATTCTTGAGAACAATGTTCATGAATCAGTGACAAAGTTGAAGTTGTGCCACGGCTAAATCTTTCAACAAGACAATGACCCTAAACACTGCTCAAAATCTACTAAGGCACTCATGCAGAGGAATAAGTACAACATTCTGGAATGGCCATCTCAGTCCTCAGACCTGAATATTATTGAAAATCTGTGGTGTGATTTTAAGAAGTCTGTCCATGCGTCCATGAGGTGTTTTGTAAAGAAGAATGGTCCAAAATACCTTCAACCAGAATCCAGACTCTGATTGGAAGCTATAGAAAGCGTTTAGATGCTGTTATTCCTGCAAAAGGAGGATCTCCTAAATATTGGTGGATTTTTTCTGTTGGGGTGCCCAAATTTATGCACCTGCCTAATTCTGTTTAAAGAATTATTGCACACTTTCCCTAAATTCTGTAAACTTCATTTCACTTCTCAAATATCACTGTGGTTTTATATCTATCTATCTATATATATATATATATATATATATATATATATATATACACACACACACTCATCACTCATCTTCAACCGCTTTTCCGGGTTCGGGTCGCGGGTGTTATGTGCAGACGCAGATTGAGGAGCGGACCAGCGTCTGACTGAACCCAGTGCTAAATAACCAGAAAGCGGTTCCAAAAACAAAACAAATTTATTTCCCTTCTGTGCAATAATCTGTGTACAACATAAATGTGCGGTTATTTGGCAAGGTGAAGGACGGCGCGCTCTCCAGCGCCCAAATGGATCGAAGCCCGATGCTTCTGGACCCAGACTCACCACCGAACACCCCCCAGGTGGATACGACAAACTGACTCTGTGAAGGATGGAAAAGGTGAGGTAAGTCAACAGCTACAACAAATATCCTTCAAAGGCACACACTATCAGCAACACATTCAGGTCTGAATTTAAGCTTTATGTAAATGAGCAGCCTCTCACAACAGGTGGAGGATCATCATTCCGTACGCCACGGCAGTGAGAAGCAAGCTGCACAATTCTCATCAATGTTCAAATATACTGCATAACAAAATACCAAATTACTGTTAACACTTATTCAGACAGTCATCACCTCTGATGTGTGCTGACAGCATGTGTCCCTCACCCGTCCTCCTTCACAGGCACGGTGTGTCAAACCCAGGCGCGGTCCTCAGCGTCTCACAAACGAACGTCACAAGGTCGAGTTCCCGGCAATTCTGCTCGAATCACTCATGGCTTAAATGCAGAACGCCATCTCATTATCTGCTTCAGCTGAAAGTCTTTAAGTTTGCACGTGAGCATCATCCACAGGTGCTGCAAGTCATTAGGCCTGCACGTGAACATCCTCCACAAGTGCAGCCAATAATGCTGATGAGGGTGAAGGACTCTTCTGCCAGCACCTTCTCCACAGACAAAAACCAGTTTGCATACCACCTGGAGAGCAAAGAAAAGAAAACAACACCAAAATATCCAGCCAAACCCCCCAACACACAACAGCGGGGGCAACAGCTCCAGCAGAGGACCCCAAACTTCCCTTTCCCAGGCCACATTTACCACCTCTGACTGGGGAATGATGTTCCAAGGCCAATGTGCGATATCATCTCTCCCCCTTGTCCTGGGTGTTCCCCAGGGTCTCCTCCCAGATGGATGAGCCTGGGACACCTCCCTTGGGAGCCGCACAGGAGGTATCCTTACCAGATGCGCGAACCACCTTAGCTGGCTTTTTTCAACGTGAAGGAGCAACAGCTCTACTCCGAGCTCCCCACGGATGACTGAACTATATATACAGTGAGGAAAATGAGTATTTGAACACCCTGTGATTTTGCAAGTTCTCCCACTTAGAAATCATGAAGAGGTCTGTAATTTTCATCATAGGTGCATGTCCACTGTGAGAGACATAATCTAAAAATAAAAAAAAAATCCGGAAATCACAATGTATGATTTTTTAATAATTTATTTATATGTTACTGCTGCAAATAAGTATTTGATCCCCAACCAACCAGCAAGAATTCTGGCTCACACAGACCTGTTAATTCTTCTTTAAGAAGCCCCCTTATTCTGCACTCTTTACCTGTATTAACTGCACCTGTTTGAACTTGTTACCTGTATAAAAGACACCTGTTCACACACTCAATCAATCACACTCCAACCTGTCCACCATAGCCAAGACCAAAGAGCAGTCTAAGGCAGTGGTGGGCACAGATAACAAAAAAATTAACTTCGATAACAAATAATCAGATAACTGAAAAGTTATCTTTGATAAAGATAAAACGATAAACCACCCAAAAATGTATCAGAAGTTACAGATAACCAATAAAATCCAGTATCGTCTCTGGTACATTTGCAACTACTAATAAACTGAATTTGAGTTTTAACACTACGATCAAATAAAACAGACCCAAACAATGAGCCCACACTTCAGTCTTTGAACATCCTGCCCCCTGCTGGAAGCTCTTGTTTACTACACAGCTTCCAGCACAGAAGCAAGGTGAGAGCAAACACAACCCAGCTCTCAACCCAATCACAACGCTCCGGTCAGGCGGAGGTCTTGGAAAATAAAGCAGTGCTGATTTATGGTTTTGATTTAGAAATAACAATAATACCAATAGAATAACTCCATTAATGTCAATTCTGTCATTTGTACAAAGTTAAAATATAACATATATCTTTTAATGTTGAATAATGCACTAATTCTGAGGTTTTGTAACAAACACAGACAGATCGCAAAGGATTCTGGGTAAAAGTGCCTCTGATAAACACTGATCGGTTCAGTCATTCATTAACCAACACGTTAATGTGATGTGTATAGTGTGTTGGTGTTTACAGATAAATGTGCTTTTGTAAAATATTCCATTTTTTTATTTGTAAAAACAGGAATTTTTACGGAGCCCTGGAAGTGTCATCGCAAAATGTTTTGCATGTGGAGAGAATGTGCGCACATTTTATGATGTGTGCACATTTTATTATATTGTAAAATGTGCACTCAATATTGTCTTGACACATAAATGTTGGCTTTTCACTGTGCGAGTTTTGGCCCTTTTTCAGATAATTTTTCACTCGTGCGAGAATTTTTTGGACCGAGTTTCAGGTTAATCGTGCGTCCTGCATCGTGTAGTGTACATGAAGTAACAAGCTGCGTTTAACATCTCACGACCACCTCCTGATCGCCGATTGTATGGTCGAATGAAAATCAAACCTGTTTGATATTATTCTGGTCGGCCATCATGAGGGTATCCTGCTGCTGAAGAGCTACAAGCATCCAACCGCTCACACTGTGCATGTGCAAACACCGCAGACCTGTCTTGTAATGTTTTTTTTTTTTTTTTTTTTTAAACTTTGATGTCTCCCATCGAGAGTTTTTGTAAATTAAGTTTGAAAAAAAGTTTACGTTTTGCTTCTGGAAACGTGAGTTCGACGTGTGGTTTTTGAACGTGCAATGTGTGCGAGAACATAAATCGTGCGCTCTGAACTTTTACACAGTGCGGTTCTGTGGTACAGTTTGAACTGAAACCGAGGACAGTGATTAAAATATCATACAGTGTCTGCCCAGCTTCAGGACGAATACTGCCATGAACACTACTGGCCAGTAGATGGCAGTGGAGGCCTTGAAAACCTGCCAAAACAAAATTCCAGATAATCCGTGTCTGCTACATTTAAGATGCGTGGAATTTAACAAACACAAATACAATAACAATGTCTACAAACCCAGAGAATATATTCACGAGAGTTTTAGGAACTAGAGTTTAATGCTGTTTTCCGTGGAGCTTGAACAGAGTGTCTCAAATGCATTTGTCCTGTCGTAAATGTCCTGACATTACCCTATCCTACCCATAATGTACTGCTTACAGCATGTGGTCACTAAAACCTTACTTTAAAACTAAAACATATATCTGATATTTTCACTTTATAAAACTTCAGATATGACAGTAATTTTAAATAACTTGTCTGAAATTAGTTAGGTTAAAATTTGAACCATAAGTTAAAAGTGTATGCCTCTGGATGACTTGGGTGATATTGCCAGCGTATCAGTATGGTGTTAAAGGAAATGATTTTTCTTTCTTTTTTTTGTGACCAGTTCTCTTTTGCCTGCAGATAGAGCAGTTTTTCCTGGAAGCAGCTCTCTTCTGTTTGCAGACGGTAGAACTATACATCTGTTATGAAACTTTTAACAGGTAGGTGCTCAAGTGATTTTAAATTTTAAAAATGTTTGCCGCTGTTCAGCTTTGTTTACTACGTTATCAGTCTAAAAGTTATTGGACAAAAATGTATAAAGATAGAAGATAATTAGATAAGATAGAAGATAATTAGTCCGATAACGGTTTTTAAAGTTATCTAAAAAGATAATCCGATAATGAAAACATTATCTTCGATAATTATCTGTTATCGGAACTGTGCCCACCACTGGTCTAAGGACAACAGGGACAAAACTGTAGACCTGCACAAGGCTGGGATGGACTACAGGACAACAGGCAAGCAGCTTGGTAGAAGACAACAACTGTTATGATTATTTATTAGAAAGTGGAAGAAACACAAGATGACTGTAAATCTCCCTCAGTCTGGGATTCCATGCAAGATCTCACTTTGTGGGGTAAGGATGATTCTGAGAAAGCTCAGAACTACACAGGAGGACCTGGTCAATGACCTGAAGAGAGCTGGGACCACAGTCACAAAGATTACATTAGTAACACATGATGCTGTCATGGTTTAAAATCCTGCAGAGCAGCAAGGTCCCCCTGCTCAAGCCAGCACATGTCCAGGCCCATTTGAAGTTCACCAGTGACCATCTGGATGATCCAGAGGAGGCATGGGAGAAGGTCATGTGCTCAAATGAGACCAGAATACAGCTTTTTGGAATCAACTCCACTTACCATGTTCAAAGGATGAGAACAACCCCAAGAAAACCATCCCAACTGTGAAGCATGGGGGTGGAAACATCATACTCTGGGGGTGCTCTTCTGCAAAGGGGACAGGACAACTGCACCATATTGAAGGGAGGATGGATGGATGTATTGTGAGATTTTAGCAAACAACCTCCTTCCTTCAGTAAGAGCATTGAAGATGGGTCATGGCTGGGTATTCCAGCATGACAATGACCCCAAACACACAGCCAGGGCAACTAAGGAGGGGCTCCTTAAGAAGCATTTCAAGGTCCTGGAGTGGCCTGGCCAGTCTCCAGAAATGAACTCAATAGAAAATCTTTGGAGGGAGCTGAAACTCCAAATCTGAAAGATTTGGAGAAGATCTTTTATGGAGGAGTGGACCAAAATCCCTGCTGCAGTGTGTGCAAACCTGGTGAAAAACTTCAGGACCTCTGTAATTGCAAACAAAGGCTACTGCACCAAATATTAACATTGATTTTCACAGGTGTTGAAATACTTATTTGCAGCAGTAAAATACAAATAAATAATTTAGAAATCATACATTGTGATTTCTGGATTTTTTTTTTTTTTTTTTAGATTATGTCTCTCACAGTGCACCTAAAATGAAAATTTCAGACCCCTCCATGATTTCTAAGTGGGAGAACTTGCAAAATCGCAGGGTGTTCAAATACTTATTTTCCTCACTGTATATACAGTAGTGTTCAGAAAAACAGTAGTGCTATGTGACTAAAAAGATTAATCCAGGTTTTGAGTATATTTCTTATTGTTACATGGGAAACAAGGTACATGGGAAACAAGGTTTTTTGTCCATTTTAAAGCATTGTAGATCATTGTAGATGAACAGCCTATAATTTTTTGCACCTGTGTATAAGTTTTCCCCTCTCCAATCAACTTTTTTTCAAACTACGCTGTTCTTCTGAACAATGTCTTGAACGTCCAATTTTCCTCAGGCTTTCAAAGAGAAAAGCATGTCCAACAGGTGCTGGCTTCATCCTTAAATAGGGGACACCTGATTCACACCTGTTTGTTCCAAAAAATTGACGAACTCACTGACTGAATGCCACACTACTATTATTGTGAACACCCCCTTTACTACTTTTTTTTTACTAATAGTCCAATTTCATAGCCTTAAGAGTGTGCATATCATGAATGCTTGGTCTTGTTGGATTTGTGAGAATCTACTGAATCTACTGGTACCTTGTTTCCCATGTAACAATAAGAAATATACTCAAAACCTGGATTAATCTTTTTAGTCACATAGCACTACTATTATTCTGAACAATACTGTATGTATGGATTATTTGGTTTGTTACTGACAAATGGTGAAACATTCATGTCAATAGCACTTTTAGAAATGTATTTACTGAAAAAAATGGTGACGTGTGCAATACTTAATTTACCCGGTGTTAAAAAACACAGAGTTTATGGTACAACCATAACGATGCATATTGATGTTTCCTGTCTCGGCCCCTCCATGGTAAATGTCAATGTGTATTCCTGCTATGCATATAACAAGCTGTTTTGGATATTGATGTTTCCTGTCTCAGCTCCTGCATGAGTGATTGGTAACGTGTATTTCTGCTGTGCATATGTCAAGTGGTCTCAGCCCCTTGTGGTGGTTTTCCTGACAGAACTCCTGTGAGGTTAATGGGCAGGGCAGAGAAATTGTATGAAAAGAGAGCAATGAAGTAGCATGTTGATGCATTCTCAAAATGGGAAATTGTTGCTCCCTCTTTCAGCTATCACAGTTTCCACAGTAGCCACAGTAAAGTGTGTGATCAGAATTTGCAAACTGGTTACTTCTGTAGACGCAGCAGAAGTCTCTTTCCTGCAAAAACATTGTCAATCTCCTGTGCAATACCACAAGTCTTAGAATATCAGTGGTGTCACATTTGAACCAGGATCCAGCAAGTTGTGACTCCCAACGTTTTTCAAAGTCAGAACCATTTTCACCAGTTACCAGTTCCACGTGTACCAATACAGTTCTCATAGCAGCCCTGTCAGTGCCAGAGGTCACAGTGAAATCACCCATGACCATTTGAGTATTATCTCTGAGATAGTTAATAAGAAGTCTCTCTCATAAGCTATCACTCACTGCAGTCACAGCATAGACTGAGACAACAGACAGAAAGAATTCTTGTGTCTCATTAAACATTAACTGACAAGGGTGACAGCAACTGTCACTCTACCAGTACGCCGACTACAGGGGAGACGAAAAGGTGTATCCACCTACTAAAACCTGGCCACTTTCAGGCCTTTCTACCTCAAGATAGTGCATCCACTCCAAGGATTTTGTAAAAGGCAGTATTATAGTGATTTATTGGAAAAAAAAATAAAACAAACATTAAGGGTACTTGGAAGATATTAAATGAAGTCACAAATAAGAGAAAGGGTGTTAAAGAATATCCTGCCCTTTTTTACACTAGTACTGGTACAGTTGTTAAGGAAAATAAAGCCATAGCAGATAATTTTAATGATTACTTTGTAAATGTGGGTAAAAATTTAGCTGATTCAATTCTGTCTTCTGGACTGCGTTCTTTAAAACAATTAATAAAATTCAGGATTCAATGTTCATTAAAGAAACTGATGAATATGAAATAATTGATATTGTTCGTAACTTCAAGGGGAAAAGATCAATTAATAGTGATAGTTTTGATATGTCTTTGATTAAAATTATTATTGATTGTATTGTTAGACCCTTTACGTATATTTGTAACCTGTCACTAATGACTGGGATGAAATTGGCTAAAGTGATACCGCTGTTTAAATCTGGAGACAAACATGTCTTCTCAAATTATAGACCAATCTCACTCCTGCCACAATTTTCCAAAATTTTGGAAAAGGTATTTTTAAAGAGGTTATATGATTTCATAATTAAACATCACATACTTAGTGAACAGCAATATGGTTTTAGAAAAAATCGCACTACTTCACTGGCTGTAATTGATTTTGTTGAACAGATTACAAATGCAATTGAAAATAAGCAATATACTGTTGGGTTTTTTTTATTTACAGAAAGCATTTGATACTATAGACCACACTGTGCTATTTGACAAACTACAGTGGTATGGTATCAGGGGATTGGCATATGATTGGATGGTTAGCTATTTATACAATAGATATCAATGTGTACATATTGGTGGGACAAAATCTGAACTCATGAAAACTACTTGTGGGGTGCCCCAGGGTTCAGTTCTGGGGCCGTTGTTGTTTCTTCTGTATATTAATGACATATGTTTGGTTTCCAAGTCCATCAGTTGTATTTTGTTTGCTGATGATACAACTGTGTTTTGTAGTGGGGATCACTTGGGACAGGCCTTGGACATGATGGAGAAGGAACTACAGAAGTTTAAACAATGGTTTGATTTAAACAAATTATCGCTCCACTTTGGTAAGACAAAGTGTATTATATTTGGAAACAAGTCCAGGATTTCCTGCAGAAATTTATTATTAAATGATATTGAAATTGAAACTGTAACTGATACAAAATTTCTTGGTGTTGTTATTGATGATAAACTGAGCTGGAAAATGCATATTAATTTTGTTAAATCCAAAATGTCAAAAGCCATTGCAATTCTGCATAAAGCACAAGATTTAATTTCCCAACACTCATTAACTATTTTATATCACTCATTGCTCATTCCCTACATGACCTACTGTATTGAGGTATGGGAAATACATATAAAACTAATACTAATCCAATATTTTTGTTGCAAAAGAAAGCTGTAAGAATTATTTGTAACAAATCACATTGTGAGCCAACGAATCCATTGTTTGCCTTTTTGGATATTCTAAAATTCTGGGACATGGTTGATTACTTTACAATACAAATTATGTATAAAGTTAAAAATAAACTGCTGTCCAGGATCTGTTTAAACTGAGGGACTCCAGTTATAATTTGAGAAGAATTTTATTGTTTGAAAAATCAAGTATCCGAACTACTGCAAAAAGTCATTGTGTATCTGTCAAAGGTGTTAACATCTGGAACAACTGTCCCAACAACATTAAAGTACTTGGTACGTTAGTAGGCTTTAACAGACATTACAAGAATAACAAAATTGCATGCTATAGTTGAAAACTTAGGTCTTGTTATTACTTTCGGGTTTGTGTGTTGTGTGCCAGTATTGTCTGGTTATATTTTGTAAATTTGAGTTCATTGACTAATTTTGTACGTTTTTTCTTTTTGGTATATACACTCAACAAAAATATAAACGCAACACTTTTGGTTTTGCTCCCATTTTGTATGGTTTTGCTCCCATTTTGTAAAACTTTTTCCACATACACAATATCACCATTTCCCTCAAATATTGTTCACAAACCAGTCTAAATCTGTGATAGTGAGCACTTCTCCTTTGCTGAGATAATCCATCCCACCTCACAGGTGTGCTATATCAAGATGCTGATTAGACACCATGATTAGTGCACAGGTGTGCCTTAGACTGTCCACAATAAGTTTTACACCGGATGCCCTTCCTGATGCAACTCCAGTTTCACATGGAGAAACACACACAGCCGCTGGTGTTCCAAATAGGTCTCCCATCCAAGTACTAACCAGATGCTGCACTGCTTAGCTTGTGAGATCTGACGGGATCAGGCTGACACAGAGCAGACCAGCTGCTAAGGTTATGGACCCAGATACGGGTGGAAAAATCTATTTAAATGCACTAACAAAATATCATGACAAGAGTGTTCATTATATAGATATACTTTTATTAGAAATAAGACACATTCATTTTGTGCTCTGAAAACTGTACATTAACAAAGAGGTGACCCCGTTGTTAAATAAAAAGAGGGACTGTGGGAAACTAGGATGGGTGGGTGTGGTAGGGTATCGAGGTCAGCAGTCTTGACAAGTACATATCTGAGGGAGTGACAGGTGGTGATATCAAAACACACACTGTTACACTGCATACAGAACACTTGTGTAGTCCAGTACCCTGAAAGGACAGGGGAAGGGGATGGAGGTGGGGCTGAGTATCAGAATAATCATGTTAATATTATAATAATGATAACAACGATCCCCAAGCACAGTAAGAAAGATATTTATAGGCTAAAATCCATTCTGTAGATCTCTGTTGAAATAATTACAATGCTGTACATCAGGACTCAGAATGAGCCTTGTGCTTTCACTGTGTGCAGCCGTCTTCCCTTTGATAGAACCCCGCCTATATATATATATATATATATATATATATATATATATATATATATATATATATATATATATATATATATATATATATATATATATATATATATATATATATGAGATGCAATGTCAATCACATCATGTACAGTATATCTGTCACACGCACACACACACACTGAAAATACCTTTAGTATCTTCAAAAGTCTGCAGTGACTGTACCAAGCCTGCTTGTACATAACAATCCAGTTTTTCATCGTGGTTCCTTCTGGATGACTGATGATGGCATCAATGCTGTTTCTCTTGTGGTGGCTTTGACCTTTTAGCTGACCTGCTCTGTACGCTGATGAGAGGGCAGCTTGAATTTTTGTCGCACATAGGCGTTTTGCGGTGGCAGGGCCAGTCTGGCCCCAGTTTAGGAACAATTGTGCCTGAGGCATAGAACTTTGGGGGGGGGAAGGGAGTGACAGCCGCCTTCTTTGTCACCACACTTTATGCCTCGTCTGGTTCTCACTTCATGATTGATGGCGTGGAATAAATTAGTTCACCAATTTCTGATCTTCGAGGCATCAGTGTTCATAGAGGCAAATAGAGAATGGAACAGTGATGCAACAATAATGATTATTATTACATAGCAACCATTTATTACAAGGATAAACACCTTTGCTATTCTGTTTATTACACAACAGTACAATGAGCATCCAGCAGACCCATCCCAGTCCCACATCAACCAGTTTTGTATCCAAGACCACACAGAAGAAGATGAGCAGTTTTGAGTGTTTTGGACAGAATTTGTTGAGGAAAACGCTGCCCCTACATCAAAGGAAACGACACAGGAAGAGACATTATGTCCCTATATGTTCTTAATTGGTTTGATTTGTTTTGGTCTTTTTCTGATATTTTAACAGTTATCCATCTCTCTCCTTGTTTCATCTCTCTCTCTCTCTCTCTCACTGTTCAGTGTTGGTGTCACAATGTGGAAATAGAGCAGGGCAGTGTGTGTGATGTGTCTGCTGTTTGACTGACGCTTGTGATTAAAAAGGTGTTGGATGTGAGCCTGCAGCCGCCATCACACCTCCGTCTGCAGGTCCATGATCTCCTGACCCACCAGAGGAATGGTGGCACTGGTCTTCTCCCACTCCACTGTCTGCATCTCCAGAGGGGACGCTACCACCTTTTCCAAGTCCTTCCTCACCCAGGATGGAGGGGAGTGGGTCTTTCTAATGCCTTCCCAGGCTCTCTTACTCGGGGTCTGCTGCTTGTCCTGATGGGGGAGGAGAGGGAGAGAAAGAGGGAGACAGAGAGACATAGAGGGGACTCTTAAGAGAGAGTTCTTTCAAATCAACCTGTCTTTCAATGTATTTTCGGGTTATTGTGTTCCCCACCAGCCAATAGGCCCAGGATGGGGGATATAGAAACGTATGCCATCCATCCTTCTGTTACATTTTATATCATCGTAATTACTGTATGGTAAGAAGTTATGAAATTTGTTACACTTTCTGGACACTGTTCTATCATTCTTATGTTTCTTGTCTGCACCCCCAGCACTCTGTCACCACTGACAAGTCAAATCTGGAGATGCCCAATTTTCAAACATCAGGTATCATTGGAATTCTTAGCTCAAGCCCAGTAAAATAAATAAATAAAATAAAATAAAATAAAATAATCATTAAACCAATAGGGGAACTATTTTAGGAGTTACATTTTTTAATGGTTATGCAATGTACTTTCTTTGGTGGTCCAATGTCACTTCAGCCTGCCTTGTTTCTGACTACACTCCTAATCAAGCTTTTAACACTCATAAAGTAGCTTGGTACAAATGGAATGAATGGTGACCGTGGAACAACAGAACATATCTTGCCCCAGTTATGAAGAATTTAATCTCTCCACTTGTGTGACTGATGTGAAGTCGGAATGCAATAAATGATTCTATAGTACCACTCAGAGGTGATGGCCAAACTGTAAAGTGTGCTTGTTTCTAGTGTGGAAGGGTCCCGGTTCAAACTGACCCCTTTCCATTCTCCATGTTATACGGAGTTGCATCAGTTAGGGCATTTGGCATAAAATTTGTGCCAAATCAACATTCCCATCTGCTGTGGTGATCCTGAGTGAAACAAGAGAAAAGCTAAAAGGACTTACTATTCTGGAGTGCCACCATACTGTCTGTCTGCTCTCAGTGTTTTCAATGAACTGAAATATGTTCCTCAACCACACTTTTGTTGAAACATGGTCCTGCAATGAGTATAGTTTCAGATACACAATGAAAATTCTCGGTTCAGGAATTGTCTGTATGTCAGTGTGAAATGAAAGCTGAACTCTGTCAAACAGCAAAACCCAACTTGTTCTGTGGTACAAAAGGACAGAGAAATGGCACTGACACTGAACTGATGTAATTCATTGAAATAGTGGGCTGCAAGTAAATGTACCATCTGATCAACTATAACTTTTCTTTTGCATGAAGATTTTTTTTTATTAATTCACAACTTCACACATGGACGCAATGTTTTTATTATTATTAGCATTATTATTATTATCATTGTTATATTATTATTATCAGTAGTAGTCACATTACAATGACGTTAATTTGCGAGTTTGTACTACAAAAGTTGCAGACAAGGCGGACAGGCGGTACAGATCTAGCACTGTCTGTGACTAAATGGGTGAGTTATTTGTGATGAAATCAGACATTTTGTTGAAATATATGGAAGGGTGGCTGTTCAAAGGAATGTGATATTGGCTGCATGCCAGTGCAAGTTAATTTGAATTAACTTTCAATTTTACAAAAAACAATGCAGTTGGTAGCTGTTAACCTGGCATGTCCAAGCCTGAATCACGATCCTCACCTTTGACTTTTATTTCATTGCAGACAGTATGAACCAAAGGTATTTCCTGTTTTGTGTGGTTTGCACATTTCATTTATTAATATATATCCATTGCTGCATTTAAGGACTACAACACATTCCCAAAAAGTTGGGACGTTAAAATATTTACTACCTTGTAATGTTGCCATCATTGCCAAGATGTTTCGGCAATGACGATAACAGGTAATGAAATGTTTCAGGTGTTAATTTGTCCTATTCTTCCTGTAAATATATCTCAATATGTGCAACAGCATGGAATCAATGTTGCATTCGTCTTCTCAAAATTCTCAACACATTCTCATGTGGGGACAGGTTAGGACAAAAGACAGGCCAGGCCATTCTAGTACTTGCATCTGATTCTTCCACAGCCGTGCCTTTATAATGTGTGCAAAATGTGGTTTTGCATACATGTTTACACTGTGTGATGGTCCAACCCAGATGCCTCTGAGCCCAGAGAACTCTTTGTCACTTCTGGACAAGGTTGACATTAGGCTTCTTTTTGCAGTCACATTTTAAGTGGCATTTGGAAACATAACACTGTACTGCAGGGATTGACAAGTTTCCCAAAGTAATCCCTTGCCCATGTGGTTATATCAACTATGACAATTCTTGATGCAGTGGCATCTTACAGATAGGAGATCAGGGGTGTTCAGCTTAGGTGAGCACTCTTTCCCTTTACATACCAAATCATGATTAAGATCACCTGCTGACATCACCTTTTTGAAATAACATCATATAACTTCTGTAACATCATATACGAGGTCTGTTAGAAAAGTATCCGACCTTTTTCTTTTTTTTCAAAAACCTGATGGATTTGAATCACGTGTACTCGTATGAGCCAACCTTGAACCTTCGTGCGCATGCGGGAGTTTTTTTCACGCCTGCCGATTGCGTCATTTGCTTGTAAGCAGCCTTTGTGTGAGGATGGGTGTAGTCTCTCGTTGTTTTTTCTTTGCAAAGAAAATGGCAGAATGACTGGAGCAGCGCGACTGCATCAAATTTTGCCAGAAACTGGGCGACAGCCAGGTGGAAACCATTCGGATTATTCAGACGGCTTTCGGTGACGATGCTATGGGCATCACACAGATTAAGGAGCGGTACAACCGGTTTAAAGACGTCCGCACAATAGTAGAGAGCGCGCCATGCTCCGGCGGTCATCAACATGCTGAAATGACCAGATAATTTCCAAAGTGAACGCTGTGGTGATGTGGGACCGTCGTGTGACTATCCGAGAAATTGCGGAAGAGGTGGACATCAGCACTTTTTCGGCACATTCCACTGTGACAGACGTTTTGGCCATGAAAAGAGTTGCAGCGAAATTCATGCCGATGGCTTCGGCACGAAGCTGATGGCGGAGCAATAGCGCCACCGTGTTGAAGCCTCACAGGACATGTTGTGGCATGCCCACCTCTTCCACAATTTCTCGGATAGTCACACGACTGAAAACCCACCGAAAGCCGTCTGAATCTTCCGAATGGTGGAAGAGGTGGGCATCATTTTTCGGAGTCCAGCATGTCCTGTGAGACTTCAACACGGTGGCGCTTTGGCACAAATTTCGCCTCCACTCCTTTTCATGGCCAAATCTTCTGTCACAGTGGAATGTGCCAAAAAAGTGCAGCGGCTCCTTCGCGTTGAAAGGAGCCAGCTGAGGTAGCTCGGGCATGTGGTAAAAATGCCTCCTGGGTGCCTACCTAGGGAGGTTTTCCAGGCACATCCATCTGGGAGAAGACCCCGGGGAACACCCAGGACAAGGTGGAGAGATTATATCTCCACACTGGCCTGGGAACACCTCAGGAACACCCAGTCAGAGGTGGTCAATGTGGCATGGAAAAGGGAAGTATGGGGTCCCCTGCTAGAGCTGTTGCCCCCATGATCCGATCCTGGACAAGAGTATGAGTATCGGGTAAAATAAATATTGAATGCATCATCATTTTTCTCAGTAAAAATGCTACCCAAGTAACCCACACATACAAATACATCAAACCATAGATGTCAATAAATTACGTTTTATCTAATAATGTGAAAAGTCATTATTTGGTTGTTACTGATATCTGGTGAAAATTTCATGTCAGTACCAACTACAGAAATATATTTACTGAGAAAAATGGAAATGCGTTCAATACTTATTTTACCCACAGTATGTGGAGTTGGAGAAAATTGAGTTTTACCATTGCAAAAGCATGAGTAATCTCAAGACGTTAACCATATGTAAGAACACTAAAAAAAAAAAATCTTACATCACACCCTGCTTTGTTTAGGTGCACTTATGTGGACAGACCTCAATTTTATTGGTTCATGTCCTGAAAATAGCTCCCAGCATTTATATATATATATATATAAAATATGGTATGGGATTTTGCCAACTTCTGATTGGCCCAATCACCACTTTCTGAGCTGTACCACATGCCAAGTTGACCGCTGGTGGAGTCGAGTAGACCACGCATATGAAAGAGTATACCTCGCGTGTAGCGTAGTGCTAGCTAATCGAGCGACGCCTTCTGGTGATAATAACCAATCAGATAATGCGATACAATGGCTACTTTGGCTGTCAGTTTGTTGACAAGATGGCAGAACACAGGTTTGCATCTGTTAGCGGCGCTGACTTAAAAAGAATTTCACACGAAAAAGATGCAGAGAACACCCGCAGAAATACAGTCAGCAGCCAACCTCTTTCGTACATCACTGAAAAGGGACATGCCCCCAACTTTGAAACTTATGACAGACGGATGCTTGACGGAGTACTCGGTCGATTTTACACGGAAGCTAGACAGGCGAATGGTGAACTTTATAAGAAAACAAGCCTGGTGACTCTTCGTCACGGACTTAACAGGCATCTCCAGTCGATTGATGGGATGTCAGTTGGTGCAGTATGACAGTAATAATAAAGTGCTGAAACTTGAGATTAATTTTTCAGTTTTAGTATGTTTGACAAACTTCCAAACTACTTGTTTTTTGTTGTTGTTGTTGTTTTCTTGTTCCCAATAAAGCAGTTAAAGCAGTTAGGCCTCGGTGAACCCCATCCTGACCAGGTCCGCATAATCACGGATACAATCAAAAGTCTATAATTGTATAATATACAGTAGTGTTCAGAATAATAGTAGTGTTATGTGACTAAAAAGATTAATCCAGGTTTTGAGTATATTTCTTATTGTTACATGGGAAACAAGGTACCAGTAGATTCAGTAGATTCTCACAAATCCAACAAGACCAAGAATTCATGATATGCACACTCTTAAGGCTATGAAACTGGGGTATTAGTAAAAAAAAAAGTAGAAAAGGGGGTATTCACAATAATAGTAGTGTGGCATTCAGTCAGTGAGTTCATCAATTTTGTTGAACAAACAGGTTTGAATCAGGTGTCCCCTATTTAAGGATGAAGCCAGCACCTGAACATGCTTTTCTCTTTGAAAGCATGAGGAAAATGGGACGTTCAAGACATTGTTCTGAAGAACAGCGTTGTTGATTGGAGAGGGGAAAACGTATACGCAGGTGCAAAAAATTATAGGATGTTCATCTACATTGATCTCCAATGCTTTAAAATGGACAAAAAAAACAGAGATGTGTGGAAGAAAATGGAAAACAACCATCAAAATGGTTAGAAGAATAACCAGAATGGCAAAGGCTCACCCACTGATCAGCTCCAGGATGATCAAAGACAGTGTGGAGTTACCTGTAAGTGCTGTGACAGTTAGAAGACACTTGTGTGAAGCTAATTTATTTGCAAGAATCCCCCGCAAAGTCCCTCTGTTAAATAAAAGACATGTGCAGAAGAGGTTACAATTTGCCAAAGAACACATCAACTGGCCTAAAGAAAATGGAGGAATATTTTGTGGACTGATGAGAGTAAAATTGTTCTTTTTGGGTCCAACGGCCGCAGACAGTTTGTGAGACGACCCCCAAACTAAGCCACAGTTCACAGTGAAGACAGTGAAGCATGGTGGTGCAAGCATCATGATATGGGCATGTTTCTCCTACTATGGTGTTGGGCCTATATATCACATACCAGGTATCATGGATCAGTTTGGATGTGTCAAAATACTTGAAGAGGTCATGTTGCCTTATGCTGAAGAGGACATGCCCTTGAAATGGATGTTTCAACAAGACAATGATCCCAAGCACACTAGTAAACGAGCAAAATCTTGGTTCCAAACCAACAAAATTAATGCCTCGCAGATGTGCAGAAATCAAGAAAAACTGTGGTTATACAACTAAATATTAGTTTAGTGATTCACAGGATTGCTAAAAAAGCAGTTGGAACATAACAGTTTTGAGTTTGTAGCATCAACAGTAGATGCTACTATTTATTGTGAACACCCCCTTTTCTACTTTTTTTTTACTAATAGCCCAATTTCATAGCCTTAAGAGTGTGCATATCATGAATGCTTGGTCTTGTTGGATTTGTGAGAATCTACTGAATCTACTGTTACCTTGTTTCCCATGTAACAATAAGAAATATACTCAAAACCTGGATTAATCTTTTTAGTCACATAACACTACTATTATTCTGAACACTACTCTGTATATATATATATATATATATATATATATATATATATATATACAGAGAGAGAGAGAGAGAGAGAGAGAGACTGTAAGTATTGGCTATGACACAATTTTCTGATCTTGCTTCTGTCCACCACCACAATGGAACTGAGATGAAACGACTGCTAGTCATTCTCCTTCCTCAGCACAGGATTTCCTGGATTATTTCGAGAAGAAAATAGAAGATATTAGGTCGAGCATATCTCAGCATAACTTGGTCCAATCACTGCACCCAGCTATTGAGGTGAGGATACCATTCAGGTGTTGCCTAGATTTCCGGAATTTGATAGTTTTTTACTAGGCATGCTGATGAAACTCGTGATGTCTACAAAAAAGCACAACCTGTTTATGTTTGAAATCTGCAGTGATTAAATCATTACTTAAGAAATCCAATCTTGACCCTGGTGTATTGAAAAATTATATGCCGATATCAAATCTATCATTCTGCTTTAAATATATATATATATATATATATATATATATATATATATATATATATATATATATATATATATATATATATATATATATATATATATATATATATAATCCAAAATGTCTGCATTTGCAATCAAAGAGACAGGCAAGTGTGGTTTTGTACTCATGGTTTGAGGAAATGCTGTCAGAATATTAGCATTAAATATGTGGAGGGGGCAGCATCAGAACAGAATAAAGTTAAACTCTTTACACTCATGTTGGTCTTGTCGCTGCTGGCTGAGGACACACTCCATCTTTTGGCATCTTTGGCGTCAACAGGTGGAGAGTCTCTATCCTTGTCTGCACTGTGAATCTTCCTGTTCAGGTCCTGAAACATGTCCTGGTGGCGTTTCCGGGTGTGCATTATCTTCTACACAGGAATATTGCACGTTACGTACAAGATAAACAGCACAGGCCATTAGTCTTATAAAACCCCGTTCACAGTTCATGTGTCTAATCAGACACCCATATCCTGAATAATCAATGTATGCAAAGGCTTGGGTAGCTTTTTTGCTGTAAAACTACAAACTCTATAGGAATCAAAGACACTAAAATTACCTCAAAGTCAAGCTCTGCATAGCGTGATTTTCGTCTCTGGGGGAAGATGAGACAGAAAGATTAAGTCTTGATATTGTAAGTCTCATGAGCAGACAAATGCTCAAGTGTTTTTCGTTGTGTATCTCCACATCAAAAAGGACAGGGTGTGCTTTGAGTCTCAGAGGACAGCTGGAAGTCATGAGCAAGGAAACGGGATTCACTGTTGGTCATTCAGACCCTGTTGGAAAGCATTTGCAGTTAACAGATTGTGACCGAGCGACCTTTAAGACCTCCGTCACGGCATAGTGGAGGAAAACCTGACCTTTAGGCTACTTGGTTGCTACAGCAGCTGCCGGGTTGCATGGCATTTTGTAAGTGTGTTTTGGCCCAGAGTGAAAAGACACCAGCCAGGCAGATGTCCAGGCTGCTGTGCGCTGAACAGTGTGTCTGCTCTGGTTACTGCTGTCTGCGCGAGTGACTGGGTGAAATCTAATGGAGCCAAAGTCACCTCCCACAATGTTTTAGTGTGAAATGCAGTATTATATGTCTTTAACGGCACGTAGGTGTCAGACAAACTGCTCTGATGATTGAGGCTTTTCGTCTCAGCCACTTTGATTTGGTTTTCAGTTGAGAGGGTGGTGCTAGATGATTAATGAGTGAAATGCTTGTTGCCAGGTTTGTAACATCAGCGAGGGAATGAATTGTGAATGCAGGAAATGTAGGACAGTGCAGCCATACCCAGACTGAATTAATAATACTGTCATTTATCAATCTATAACAATTATTCTAAGTAGTATAAGACTATCTTTGACTTTCCAAAGAATTCACTAACGCAGTGTTTGTTATTCATAACCTCTGGCACAATACTAAACAGCAATCTAGATTTTAGGGCTGCAGCCAGCAACAATTTCCACTTGGTAGACGTGCCAATTTATTTATTTATTTATTTATTTATTTTTTGTCATGTTTAACCAATTACGGTTACAAAATGTCCATTACAAGTGTCAATATAAATAATTACAATATTTGGCATTTTCACTTTGTAATTGGTCAGACCTTTCAAATTGGTTAGCTGTCATTTTATGTGATTTGATTTATGAATTGCCAATTAATTGTTTTAGCAATAGGGATTCTAGAGTGTTAAAGTGCAGGTGTTAATCTAAAACAACTACTGAATGGGTTATGTTCCAATACAAGGCTCTGTCTTTGTCTGTGAAATGTATATAGATTTCTATAACTAAAAAGATGTTTAATAAAGCTTTCAGGTTTATGCATATGAATAAATTACTTTTTAATATGGCATAACTGTTTCAATCCACATCCTATTAAATCAGAACACTTACAAAATATATTTTTTGGCACTTTTTGACACTTTTGTTAGTTTTGTCCAGTCAGCAAGTCCTAGACAGAGAGTTTGGCCAACTTGATCTCAATGTGATTAAAGCACTGTCAACTGAGTTACTGGTATCAACTTGTCACCAAACAAGCATGAATTTGTCATTCATTTAGGCAGGCCTAAATGTACACAGAAGAACATAACTTGCAGACAGATTTTGGTGGTAGGACAACCTCCGATTACAGTAAGAGAGAGAGCAACAAGCTGAAACAGTTGTTATAAACAGAAATTAGGCCTGTAAACTATATCGTGAAGCGAGGTAATGACTCCTCCTGTACAGGAATCCATTCCAACAGATGTTACTCCCTGTCCAAGGCCAGTACCTATTCACAGCTGGGTGTATTGGGATGATGCAAATGAAGAGTCTTGTCAAATGTGACAGAGAGGTAGCCAGAAGCATACACAACTGGAATAAAACCCTGGTCACACAGACTGTTATCAGGCAGGTTTCCCCCTCCATTCTTTTGGCGAGGCAGTCTGCTTCCAACAACATCCCAAAATTCAGATTTTCTGTGCTTTATGCACAGAAAAAAAAAGAAAAAATCTGACTGGATGTTCCAGTTAGAGGTGTCTGAATCAATTTTGTGCACCCTGATCTGCTCCTAGTTTTTTGCTTGTCTCCATTAGACATTCCATCCATTGTTAACAGGTTGTTCCTCTGCTGCATGCTGTGAGCAAGCTACAAGTGAAGCAGATTCACAACGTGCTTCATACAGTACACAATTAAGGAGGGACTCTTTAACTTCATTTGTCTCTCTGCAGCTCGAAGCCATAGCTTGAAGTTTCATCAAACCATCAGGGTTTTGTACTTTGTCCACAGGACTGTGCTCAGGTTCAGGTTGTTACTATGTAAGGAGCTGTTGAACAAGCATCTGAGGTGTTCTGAGCGCAGTCAGCAGCGGTGTTAACCCGATCACTGCTCTATGAAACCATGACGAATGCAATGAAGCTCAGAATTTTGTAACCACAGTTGTTCAGCTGTTGTTATCCATTCTACTGACATTTGAATAAACCGAAATTTCCTTTATGATGACAAGATTAGCAGTAGCAAGGAAACAGGAATAACAATCTCCTGCCCAGCTCTAGGGAAATGTCTGCACTCATTAACCTCATGACCAAAATAATAAGGTCATCTGGTACCTAGTCTGTGCTGCAAAAAATGTATGTGCCGAGCAAAAGTAATACATTATCTATTATCAAAAATGTGATTTTGCAATCACTGACCCCATTACCTAATTAATATTCAAATAAAGTCACTCTTGGTAAGGTGATCATTCCCTCCACTGGGACTAGCTAAGTTAGAAGGTGCACTTTATGCGCAGATTTGTTCCCTTGCAGGAAAACTCACTTCTGTCACCCACTGTCTGCCATCTAAATGGCCAAAAAAAAAAAGTTCAAATGCACCTAACTCTTAAAGGCAATGACAGATGACCTTCTGATTGGTATAATTCATGTTACACTCATAATACAATATTTATTTGAGGGACTAAATACAACCCCACAAATGATTTGTTTGGGTTGGTGGAAAGATGAAAAAAAAAAAAACATGTATCAGCAAAGTGCTTTCAGAGTGCTGTGAAAGCCAAGTAACATAAAATCCACCACCTGTCAGAATATGAATTCTTCAATTGAAAAGATTTACCACAGGTATTCTCTAGAAGGCACTGAAAAAAGCATTCCTCTGGGCACAGCCATTCAACTCCTGTTATTGTAAGTATATTTTTTAATAATGCTTATGAATGATGATTCGTTATTGCATAATTGAATATGCCTGTATCGAAATAGCTGTAACATGAATTAATTAATTATTTTACCTTAGGGTTCTGAGGAAACCTGGCAAACTGAAAGGAAGAGGACATTGACAGAAAACCAGAACCAAGACCTGAGAGAGGGTCTATTCTTTGCTTGGTATTATTTTATCACTCTAAAAACACATTATAGCAGTTTTATTTCCACTTTGGAGCACAACTGAGCTGGTCTTCTGTTTAAATGGATGCACAGTGAGTGACAAGTTGGCCCAACTCTCTCTTATAAGCTTCTGATCATTAGTTAATTAGAAATTAGTGTGACATCTTCTGGGGAAACAGGTTGTATTGTGTCAAAAAAGGAAAACTATTAAACAGTCTAACCACAGCATTGGGGTGGAGTCCTAAGGTGTGCTTTGCTTTGAAAGTACTGAAGGCTGAGCTCTAGCAACAGGCCTCTGCAGGAACAACAGAAAAAAACATCAAAAACAGTGTTTTCCACCCATTTATGATGGAAAAGTAGATGCACATGTTTAAGAAAAACATGAACATGTGAATTTATTAAGTATTTATTAAATACTCTGTGTTTTGTCATTACCCATAAGCAATGTGACATTTGCTATGGCACATATACACAAATTGCTGGAAAAAATGGGGCTACATCCAATTACTCATACTAGCTTCCTATATAATAGGAAAAATGCAGTATGTAGGGTGTCCATTACTAGTAGTTGAAACACAATGTAGGTGATCTATCTCCTTAGTGTGAGAACAGACTACAACATACCGAGGTCTATTAAAAAAGTATCCAACCTTATTATTTTTTCAAAAACCATATTGATTTGAATCACGTGCGATTGCATCAGACAAGCTTGAACTCTCGTGCGCATGCGTGAGTTTTTCCACGCCTGTCGGTTGCGTCATTCGCCTGTGAGCAGGCTTTGAGTGAGGAGTGGTCCACCCCCTCGTCGGATTTTCATTGTCAGGAAATGGCGGAATGATTTGGGCTTTTTTTCCATCAGAATTTTTTCAGAAACTGTTAGAGACTGGCAGCTGGAAACCATTAAAAAAATGTATCTGGCTTTTGGTGAAAATGTTACGGGCTTGGTAGAGAATAAGGACTGTTACTGTCGCTTTAAGGATGGCTCCCAGTGGCTGTGGGGAGCGCCGCGCTCCGAAGCCGCCATCGACAAGCTGAACGACCATTTCATTTCTAAACGGATGGCTGTCTGGATCCATGACCACCGTGTGCCATTTCTCTGGTTATCACAAGAGCTGGACATCAACCATTTTCCCGGCAGATTTCACTTTTAACAAGAGATTTGTCATGGAAAGGCGAGCGGAGGCTTCGCGCGTTACGATGGATTCGCTACTGGAGCGAGACAAAACCACCTCCATTTTAGTCTCATAGGACGGCTTTGAGATGGCGTTCAGACAGCTGTCGGTGGTTTTTCCATCGAGTGATTATCCGAGAAATTGTGGATGTGCCTGGACATGCCAGAACATGACGCAATCACACGTGATTCAAATCCATATGGTTTTTGAAAAAAAATAATAAAGTCGGATACTTTTCTAATAGACCTTGTATGCTATCCCATAACACAACTAAAGCTTTGGTAATCAAAGAAAATGAAGTTAACAGCTCAATTCACAGAAGACAGCAGACACATGAACATGGCAGGAACATTCAAGGGGCCATATCATTTTACAACCCCAATTCCAATGAAGTTGGGACGTTGTGTAAAATGTAAATAAAAACAGAATACATTGATTTTCAAATCCTCTTCAACCTTATTCAATTGAATACACCACAAAGACAAGATATTGAATTTCAAACTGATAAACTTTATTGTTTTTGTGTAAATATTTGCTCCTTTTGAAATGGATGCCTGCAACACATTTCAAAAAAGCTGGGACAGTGGTATGTTTACCACTGTGTTACATCACCTTTCCTTCTAACAACACTCAATAAGCATTTGGGAACTGAGGACACTAATTGTTGAAGCTTTGTAGGTGGAATTCTTTCCCATTCTTGTTTGATGTATGACTTCAGTTGTTCAACAGCTGGGGTCATATTTTCCACTTCATAATGCACCACATTTTCAATGGGCGACAGGTCTGGACTGCAGGCAGGCCAGTCTAGTACCCGCACTCTTTTACACTAGAAGCCACGCTGTTTGTAACACGTGCAGAATGTGGCTTGGCATTGTCTTGCTGAAATAAGCAGGGATGTCCCTGAAAAAGATGTTGCTTGGATGGCAGCATGTGTTGCTCCAAAACCTTGATGTACCTTTCACCAGTGATGGTGCCATCACAGATGTGTAAGTTGCCCATGTCATGGGCACTAACACACACCCATACCATCACAGATGCTGGCTTTTGAACTTTGTGCTGGTAACAATCTGGATGGTCTTTTTCCTCTTTTGTCCAGAGGACACGATGTTCAAGATTTCCAAAACAATTTGAAATATGGACTCATCAGACCACAGCACACTTTTCCCACTTTGCGTCTGTCCATTTCAAATGAGCTCGGGCCCAGAGAAGGTGGTGGTGTTTCTGGATGTTGTAGATGTATGGCTTTCACTTTGCATGGTAGAGTTTTAACTTGCACTTGTAGATGTAGCGATGAACTGTGTTAACTGACAATGGTTTTCTGAAGTGTTCCTGAGCCCACGCGGTAAGATCCTTTACACAATGATGTCAGTTTTTAATGCAGTGCCGCCTTCAATGTTGGTTTTCGGCCTTGCTGCTTACGTGTAGAAAGTTCTCCAGATTCTCTGAATTTTCTGATTATATTATGGACTGTAGATGTTGGAATCCCTAAATTCCTTGCAATTGAATGTTGAGAAACATTGCTTTTAAACTGTTGGACTATTTTTTCATGCACTTGTTCACAAAGTGGTGATCCTTGCCCCATCTTTGCTTGTGAACAGCTGAGACTTTTGGGGATGCTCCTTTTATACCCAATCATGAGTGTCCTCAGTTCCCAAATGCTTATTGAGTGTTGTTAGAAGGAAAGGTGATGTACACAGTGGTAAACATACCACTGTCCCAGCTTTTTTTGAAACGTGTTGCAGGCATCTATACTCAACAAAAATATAAACGCAACACTTTTGGTTTTGCTCCCATTTGTATGAGATGAACTCAAAGATCTAAAACTTTTTCCACATACACAATATCACCATTTCCCTCATATATTGTTCACAAACCAGTCTAAATCTGTGATAGTGACGCACTTCTCCTTTGCTGAGATAATCCATCCCACCTCACAGGTGTGCCATATCAGATGCTGATTAGACACCATGATTAGTGCACAGGTGTGCCTTAGACTGCCCACAATAAAAGGCCACTCTGAAAGGTGGCAGTTTTATCACACAGCACAATGCCACAGATGTCGCAAATTTGAGGGAGCGTGCAGTTGGCATGCTGACAGCAGGAATGTCACCAGAGCTGTTGCTCGTGTACTGAATGTTCATTTCTCTACGATAAGCCGTCTCCAAAGGCGTTTCAGAGAATTTGGCAGTACATCCAACCAGCCTCACAACCGCAGACCACGTGTAACCACACCAGCCCAGGACCTCCACATCCAGCATGTTCACCTCCAAGATCGTCTGAGACCAGCCACCCGGGCAGCTGCTGAACATCGGTTTGCATAACCAAAGAATTTCTGCACAAACTGTCAGAAACCGTCTCAGGGAAGCTCATCTGCATGCTCGTCGTCCTCATCGGGGTCTCGACCTGACTCCAGTTCGTCGTCGTAACAGACTTGAGTGGGCAAATGCTCACATTCGCTGGCGTTTAGCACGTTGGAGAGGTGTTCTCTTCACGGATGAATCCCGGTTCACACTGTTCACGGCAGATGGCAGACAAGCGTGTGTGGCGTCGTGTGGGTGAGCGGTTTTCTGATGTCAATGTTGTGGATCGAGTGGCCCATGGTGGCGGTGGGGTTATGGTATGGGCAGGCCTCTGTTATGGACGAAGAGCACAGGTGCATTTATTGATGGCATTTGAATGCACAGAGATACCGTGACGAGATCCTGAGGCCCATTGTTTGTGCCATACAACCAAGAACATCACCTCATGTTGCAGCAGGATAATGCACGGCCCCATGTTGCAAGGATCTGTACACAATTCTTGGAAGCTGAAAATGTCCCAGTTCTTGCATGGCCGGCATACTCACCGGACATGTCACCCATTGAGCATGTTTGGGATGCTCTGGACCGGCGTATATGACAGCGTGTACCAGTTCCTGCCAATATCCAGCAACTTCGCACAGCCATTGAAGAGGAGTGGACCAACATTCCACAGGCCACAACTGACAACCTGATCAACTCTATGTGAAGGAGATGTGTTGCACTGCATGAGGCAAATGGTGGTCACACCAGATACTGACTGGTATCCCCCCCAATAAAACAAAACTGCACCTTTCAGAGTGGCCTTTTATTGTGACAGTCTAAGGCACACCTGTGCACTAATCATGGTGTCTAATCAGCATCTTGATATGGCACACCTGTGAGGTGGGATGGATTATCTCAGCAAAGGAGAAATGCTCACTATCACAGATTTAGACTGGTTTGTGAACAATATTTGAGGGAAATGGTGATATTGTGTATGTGGAAAAAGTTTTAGATCTTTGAGTTCATCTCATACAAAATGGGAGCAAAACCAAAGGTGTTGCGTTTATATTTTGTTGAGTGTATTTCAAAATGAGCAAATATTTGCACAAAACAATAAAATTTATCAGTTTGAACATTAAATATCTTGTCTATCTGGTGTATTCAATTGAATATAGGTTGAAGAGGATTTGCAAATCGTATTCTGTTTTTATTTACATTTTACACAATGTCCCAACTTCTTTGGAACTGTGGTTGTACAAATACACATCATGAGGCATTTACAAAAGTCTGCTGTGGCAAAACAGAAATTTCTGAAGCATATGTGGGCAGGCAGCCAGGCACATATGCATTATCTGTTGACATTTGGATCAAAGGACAGGAAAATGGCAGTGTACTACATCCAAATTTTGACCCTACTACTGTATTTTCTGGAGTGTAAGTTGCACTAGAGTACGAGTATAAGTCCAACAATGCCTCTTTAAGAAAAATAAATAAATAAAAAACATATGTAAGTCACACCAAAGTATGTGACATTTATCACTTCATTCAAGAAGAAGCAAAATGGATTTAATCACCGCAATATTCAATTATAAGGCACACACAGTGTTAAGAAGCACAGCTAATGACATAATTAATATCACTATAAGGGCACAAAATTAGAGGTGCACCGATCGATCGGCCACCGATCATTATCGGCCGATCACGCTTTGATCGATTTGATCGGTGATCGGCAAAATGCGCCGATCAAAAGGACAGATCACACCAGTGCAGGCAGTAGCGCAGGGAGCGCTTGGTGTGTTTGTCAGGAAAATGATAATTTCTCTACATTGATTACAGACCCTGCAGCGGGTCCGTGATCAACTTTTCTGCAGCGCGGCTTTGCTCTGAACCTTGAACCAATCGAACCAGTTGTTCGCAGATTGAAGCAATGCTTCGAGCCTTTTGCTTCGTTTATACTTTCTTTCTTTCGCTTAATTTTCCCCTGCTAAAACCCTATAGAGCATACGTCTGTGAGTATTCTTTACCTTTTCTATGTTAAACCGACCTGTTATGGTCTTCTGAAACAGTTGATAGATGTATTTTATAACTTAAAAATGGGAGCGATGCTAACACGTTAGCATGTCTATGGCATTTTCAATGTTAAAAGTTAGCATTACGCATTTGCAGCTGTCATCACGTTCGGCTGAATTTGTTTTCAAATTGTAATATTTCTTAAATTTATTTTTGTTTATATATTAATTTATTATTATTTTGGGCATGATCCAAATATGTACTTGATCTGTATCGGCCTTGATCAGTATCGGCCGATCAAAATTTCAGTGATCGGTGATCGGCCTAAAAAATCCTGATCGGTGCACCTCTACACAAAATGTGAGTAAACTGTAACTTCCAACCACTGAACAGATGATCATGTGTGAAGTGATTGTACAATGTAATTTAAATGCAATTTAAATGTAATTTAAACTGATTTTTTAGTACATTTATCAACTAAAGTCACCGTCGATTTTGTCCTTGTTAAAAGAGTTGTCGTACTTTCAAATAAGTAAAAATAAGGTTTCTGTCAAATACAAAAAATAAAAATAAGTCCATCTTCATTCAAAAGTGTTGCCTTCCAGTAAAAATAACAACAAAAACAGTATGGTATTTCTTTAGAACAAATAACTTTTTCTTTGGTGATTTTATTCTTGTGGTTCCTGGTATTCGACATCCACTTCCTGCTTAAGAAGATAGATCTTGGGACAGATAGCAGATGGCAGGGGACAGATTTAGCCCCACACATAACTTTTGGACAGATTGTCGGGCTTGGGTGCGAAGCAGGACTGAGCTCACAACACAGCTGGGGGAAACACTCACCCTCGTCTCCCCTCTCCTGTTGGCAGAAAGCATGGTCCGGCAGGCCGGCTTCATGTCACACTGGGCTCTTCTCATGGATCTTCCCAGCTACAGACCCGCTCGGACCCCGTTTTGTGACTTTTCCTCTTCCAAAGTTAATAATTAATGGTGGATTATCACCCTGCCTTTTTGAGCCCAGCACTGACCTATGTTGAATTATGTTTCTACATGGAACATTGCCCAAAGTGACACAGCGACCCAACGCACCAATGGTAAGTTCAGTGTTAAATCAGAACATAGCAGCATTTATCTGTTTACTATTCATGCTGTGTTGCTCTGTTTTGTGGAAATGAACATCTGCTCGTTTGCACCGTAACAGCACACACACACAGACATGAACGTCTGTTCCTGTGCATTTTTATGACAAACATCTTTGAGTCATTCAACTGTACTCTTTGCTGTTTGATTAAGAAATTTATTCACATTTAATTGCTTGAAGTGATCATGACTGCTAATTGTATTTTATCTGGAGCCCGACATGAAGAAAAGCTTAAAATTCTGATGCCATCATGATCGCTCATATAAAGAACACTTTAAGTGTGACTTGACTTTGTTTTAAACAAGTGCTGAAGGTAACTAAGCTCTGTTGGAATTTTCCACCTCTCTCATTTTTTTTAAACAAAAAAGGCAGTTTAATGTGTGTTTCTCGTTTCAACTGTCAAGAAAATTTGTTGTTGTGAATCATGATTTTTTTCACATATATAAGTTGCACGAGATTATAAGTCGCAGAGCCTCTCAAACTAGTTAAAAAAAAAACCACAACTTATACTCCAGAAAATACAGTACTTGCTTGCATACGTGTTGAACACATGATGGTAATGACTGGGTATTATGTACTAACTGTCATTAGTACATACTAAGTATTTTGTTTTCTCTTTCCCTGAGTATTTGGACATAAAGGGACTACACAAAAGGTGTGGACTCTTCCAATGATTTTGCACCTATGTGCCATAGTCTAATGCCATGTTGCATTGTGGGTAATGGTAAAGCACTAAATGTCTTTAGTTTGTGCCGATTTTGGCCTATAAAATCATGCATACATTTTTTTTCCTATACACTGATCAGCCATAACACTGTTGTCACTGACAAATGAAGTGAATAACGTTGATTATGTCACTGCAATGGCACCAGTCAGTGGGTGGGAAATATTAGGCAGCAAGTTCACATTTTGTCCTTGATGGTGGTGTGTTGGAAGCAGGAAAAATGAGATTGCATAAAGATTTGAGTGGCTTTGATGACATTAAAAAAGTCTGATGGATATACATGATTAAAATTATTTGGACACATTCTGACCAGGTGCAACCCATGTACATTAAATCATATTTTCTTTTTCCATTTTTTCAGTGAATGGCCAAACTGTGATGGCTATAGGGGGAGGTGATGGTCTAGCGGTAAGCATTGGGCTTGAGACCAGAGGATCCTCAATTCAAATCCCAGCCTCACCGGAAAATCACTAAGGGCTCTTGGGCAAGGTCCTTATTCCCCTAGTTGCTCTCATTGTGTAGTGGCCGCCTTGCATGGCAGCACCCTGACATTGGGGCGAATGTGAGGCAGTGCTGTGTAAAGCGCTTTGAGCATCTGATGCAGATGGAAAAGCGCATTATAAATGCAGTCCATTTATATAACTGGGCCAGAGCATCTCCAAAACTAAATTTGTCTGTAGTGGTATGTACCTACCAAAGGTTGTCCAAGAAAGGAAAAAAAAGTGAGCTGGTGACAGGGTCACATGTGGCCAAAGCTCACTGATGCATGTGGGGAGTGAAGGCTGGCCAACGTGGTCCGATCCAGCAGATGGAGCTGCAGCTAACGTCTTGGTACCAGATGCCACAGTACGCAGTAAAATTTTAGGTAATACACAGGACAATGGTCAATTTTTTTGTGAATGAATATATTTTCTTGTTTAAGACCTGGACTGTTTAAAGCCTATGCACGTAATATTTTGTATACATGCCTTACCGTTGTGCTCAAACGTTTACCCTGGCAGAAATTTCGTTTTTAGTCATTTTTCAGAGAATATGAATGATAACACAAACTTTCTTTCACTCATGGTTAGTGGTTGGGTGAAGCCATTTATTGTCAAACAAATGTTTACTCTTTTTAATTCATAATGACAACAGAAACTACCCAAATTAACCTGATCAAAAGTTTACATACCCCTGTTCTTAAGAATGTGCTAACTACAGAAAGTCACCAAGACACTCAGACAACACAGAAGTTATAGGCTTGCCCAGTTGCGATGAACAAGATCACTGGATGTAGTCTTGTTCAGGATCTTGAAATCAGGATCTAGCATCTCTTGTCACCCCCTGACATTTTGGAAAGTTGAGGAAAATTAAGGCATTTGTTTGGTCGGGTTTCAAAATTCTAATTGGAGTTTTCCAGAAGTTAAACATTGGTAAATTAGTTTTGACCAACCAAAAACACTAAAGAGATTCAGTTTGGAGTTTATGGAAACAGAGGGAAGTCATCTCACATCAGTCCTTCCTAAGCTTCAGGACACCGTGTCCTGCTACGAAGTCTGAAAAGCTCCAAAACCTTTAGTCGGAATTTTAAACGGACACTTGAGACTAAGATGAAATATAAAGAAAAGCAAAAAAAAAAAAAAAAAAAGGATTACATATTTCTATGTGTCGGTTAAACTACGTCAGATAGATAAATGATGAAAACACAAAATTAAAATCACATGGTTTAATTTATTACTTCACGTTACATTTGAAAAACTTTGTGAGGTCATTTCAAACTTTATTAGAAAACTGAAAATCCATCATGTTTTTAGGTGTTTATTTTTAGCCAGCAGTGGGTTTGCAGCCCACACTTTGGGAACCACTGCCTCAGAGAAACCCCAACACACAAATCATCAAAACATTTCTCGTTTGCAAATGGTTTCAGTCATTGAGGAGAATTTTCCAGACACCGAACTGAACGCAATCTTTCATCTGAAGACATAATGTCTGTCTGCTGAAGTCAGTGAAATATTTTCATGATCAACTCATCGTTTTGGAAAATGGATTTAGTTCTGTGGACTTTAGAGGATTAAATAGTCACTTAGTGATAAAATGTAATCCAGATATGATAAAACAAATGCACAAAGCTCATGCATCAGCAGCCGCTAATTCGTATGTTCTGCCCGTAGGTCTGCAGAGGTCACATGGAAATGGGTTCTGTCCAATATTTCAGTCCAGTATTAAGATTTTTTTTTTTTTTTGGTTTATCAAAATTTGTCATTTGTGAAAACTGATTCTAATTCTGCCCACCTTTTCCTCTCTCACATGCTAATATTTATTACAAATTATTTTTGTTTATTCTGAGGGCTAATTTTTTTCACATCACATCGTCAGTTTATCCTGTATGTCCTTACACGTGTCAGTCTTTCTTTATAAAAACTTCACTCTCTTAGCTGACCTCATAACATTTTCCCCAGACATTTCTATCACTGTAGTTTTTTCTGTGACATTTGTTTTGTATTTCTGCTTCATATTTCATTTTTTTTTCAATCAGAGGGAGACTTTGTATAAAACAAGTCATGATTTATTTTGTTTTTATGCCACAGCTTTTCCTTGATTCTAAAGACTTTTACTCTGAAGTTTTAAGACTCTTTGTTTTTTCTTAAATCGTTTAAAAAACTTGACTCATGAATCAACTTTTTCCCTGCCAATTACATGTGTGTGTGTAGATATAATATATATATTTGTGATACTGTTATTTTGTTTATTTTGCTCAGGAAGTTCTTTGGCATGGGATTATAGTAACAAATGACTTTTCTCCAAGTTAACAAAAATAATTAAATAAACTAAAAAATGAAAAAATCCAACCTGACTGCATACTGTTGAGTGTGTGGTATGTTGTCTAAACCCCCCTTTTTTTTTTTTTTGGTCACATTGGTGTGATGAGGCAGCATCAGCTTTTTCACGAAATATTTTTATCTTGTGTTTTATTGATAGATTTTTGTAATAGACACACAGACATGTAAGAATTAAGTCCATCATTTAAAGGTTTATGTTTGTTTTGTAGATTTTTGGTTATTTTAAGCTATTTGTGTATTTTTGTGTGGGGAGGTGATGGGGTAGTGGTTAAGCACTGGGCTTCACACCAGAGGATCCTTGGTTCAGATCCCAGCCTGGCTGATAAGTCACTGGGGGCCCTTGGGCAGGGTCCTTGATCCCCTGGTTGTTCCTGCCTTGTATGGTAGCACCCTGACATCAGGGTGAATCTGAGGCATTATTGTAAAGCACTTTGAGCATCTGATGCAGATGGAAAAGCGCTATATAAATGCAGTCCATTTATGTGGCTGTCATTGGAGAAATTGTGCACAGTGCAAATTTTACACGTTTAGCTTCATAGTGGAGTGGAGCAGGAGAAAGATATTCTTTCACCAAATCATGATGTACCTTCTGGAAAATTTGTAGCTAAAATTTCAGGTCTTCTTTTTAAGAAAATCCTCCTCAATACCACATCACAGCCACATAAGTCTACAACTCCGACTCACTCTCCTTCTTGCACAGCTGCTCAGTTTTTGAGAACTTTCTACTCCATGCAGATTTACCATAGAGTGCCCATACTGTTTGTATTTTGTTTTTTGTAATTGATGTAAATAAAGTCCAAGACATATTCAGTGGCAGTTTTACCAAAGCCTCATCCTCAACTACCACAAAAGACTCCAAGCTGTCATTGATGTTAAAGGGCGCAATACACTTTTGATCAGGGTCATTTGAGTAGTTCCAGTTGTCATTATGATTTTAAAAGAGTAAACACAGCTGTTTGACAATAAATGGCTTCACCCAACCACTAACCATGAGTGCAAAAAAGTTTTTGTGTTGTCATTTATATTCTCTGAAAAATGGGCAAAAACAAAACAAAAAATTCTGCCAGGGTATGTAACCTTTTGAGCACAATTGTATACTTTGAAAGGTGGGCGTGGCGTCAATGTGCTTTTGTTCAAGTTCTTATAGTCACATCGAGGAGTATACCTTCACTTTGAGGCTGCAGTCCTTTCAAACAAAGAGATGGTGAATGAATGCATACGCTGAAAAGAAGCACTGCAGATAAAGGTGATTCATACTTTCACTGACAATAAAGAAGAAAAATGCAGTGCAGAAATGACGTGTACCACAAAGCAGCAGATGGTGATGTAGCTGGATGATTTACAGCTATAGAGAGAAAAATATGTGTGAACCAATGACTTCAATCACGATGCATGCCTGACAGTAAATATGATGTATGGACTGATAATGTGTTGCTATGACTACACACTGGTAATGAGGGTGTGGTCTTACCTCCAGTGAGCTCATGGACAGTGTGGAGATGGTCTCACTTTTGGATATCACACCGGCGTTCCCAGATTCTGCACCGTCACCCAGGTTGGTGGCCACTTGTGAGTCTTTGGCCATATTCTGCAGCTTGTGCGCTGGTGAATCTCTCTCTGAGCACGACACACTGACCTGGTCAGCAGGGAGGCTCTTCAGCCCAAATCCTGCCTCGCCACTGGCAGGTTAGCCAAGTGGATGAGCCTGGTCTGGGGCAGCTGCTCGATGCCGATGTTGTACTTGGTGGCTTGGTCCTCTTTTCCCTTGCTGGGTTTATGGTTCCTGTGTTATTAGTTGGGAGAATAATGTATCCCTGGCCTTTACTGGTGCTGTCAGTGGTGCTGCCCTCCCCGCTCCCTCGAGGCAGCTCTCCATCCAGCTGCTTAAAGAGCTCACCATCGCATATGTAGATGGATTTGGCACCTGGCAGCTCAGTGCTGATCTCCTTGGTGGCACCCTTCTCCCTGCGCAGCGTCAGGGTGTGGCTGGTGTAATCAGCCACGTTCTGCAGGTGAACCTTGGCCATGCTGGCTGGCATGGTGTTAAAGTTTGAGCCCTTCTGATGAGTGTGGGTCCCAGAGGAGGCCTTCTCCTCCCCCTGGAGAGATGAGCGCTTCACATTGCCTGGAGAAACAAAGCCCAAAACCAATGTGAGAGGAAGGTTTGGATAAGGACAGGAGCCAAACATAAAATCCAAATCTAGATTAGTTCATTTCAGTGTACTGTCATTGGCAGGATACATGGCCTGTGAGAGTGACACACTGTAAATCAGAGGTGAGAAAAATGAAGTTGTTTTGTCTATAAATAAATACTAATTACATGGAATTGAACTTTAAACTTTTTACGTACGTCTACTACTTTACACTTACCAGGGTTCCATAAGCCAAATTGATACTGAGAATGTTTGAGCCAGTGGAGAAAGAAGAAGTATACCCAAATATATAAAACTCTAGTATTATATATATATAGGTAATCCTGCCTCTACTGGTGGTTGGCTCTCACTGCGGTATTGTATCACTTCCTGTTCCGGAGCACAGTGGTGTTTTGCTGTATGTTTAATCTGCGCAGTTAGATTGATCTAGTTAACTAGATAACGATTTGTTTCACAGTATAATCTTTACGTGCCTTAACTAAAGCACTCCCTGTGCTGAATCACCTCTAAATTATTTACACATTATTCACTTTGTGTGTTTTTAGGAATCCGCTAGCTTAGCACAGCTACTAGCTCTTAGCCGGTTTAGCATGGCGGCTTCTCCTGTCTCTCGCACTTTTCTGCTCTGGGTGTGAAATGTTTAGTTATTCCTCGGACTGCTTTAGCAGTAATGGTACTTGTAATAAGTGTAGCTTATTCGTAGCTTTGGAGGCCAGGCTGGGCGAATTGGAGACTCGGCTCTGCACCTTGAAAAATCCTACAGCTAGCCAGGCCCCTGTAGTCGGTGCGGACCAAGGTAGCTTAGCCGCCGTTAGTTCCCCCCGGCAGATCCCGAGCAGCCGGGAAAGCAGGCCGACTGGGTGACTGTGAGGAGGAAGAGTAGTCCTAAACAGAAGCCCCGTGTACACCGCCAACCCGTTCACATCTCTAACCGTTGTTCCCCACTCGGCGACACACCTGCCGAGGATCAAACTCTGGTTATTGGTGACTCTGTTTTGAGAAATGTGAAGTTAGCGACACCATAGTCAATTGTCTTCCAGGGGCCAGAGCAGGCGACATCGAAGGAAATTTGAAACTGCTGGCTAAGGCTAAGCGTAAATTTGGTAAGATTGTAATTCACGTCGGCAGTAATGACACCCGGTTACGCCAATCGGAGGTCACTAAAATTAACATTGAATCGGTGTGTAACTTTGCAAAAACAATGTCGGACTCTGTAGTTTTCTCTGGGCCCCTCCCCAATCGGACCGGGAGTGACATGTTTAGCCGCATGTTCTCCCTGAATTGCTGGCTGTCTGAGTGGTGTCCAAAAAATGAGGTGGGCTTCATAGATAATTGGCAAAGCTTCTGGGGAAAACCTGGTCTTGTTAGGAGAGACGGCATCCATCCCACTTTGGATGGAGCAGCTCTCATTTCTAGAAATCTGGCCAATCCTCCAAACTGTGACTATCCAGGGTTGGGACCAGGAAGCAGAGTTGTAGTCTTACACACCTCTCTGCAGCTTCTCTCCCCCTGCCATCCCCTCATTACCCCATCCCCATAGAGACGGTGCCTGCTCCCAGACCACCAATAACCAGCAAAAATCTATTTAAGCATAAAAATTCAAAAAGAAAAAATAATATAGCACCTTCAACTGCACCACAGACTAAAACAGTTAAATGTGGTCTATTAAACATTAGATCTCTCTCTTCTAGGTCCCTGTTAGTAAATGATATAATAACTGATCAACATATTGATTTATTCTGCCTTACAGAAACCTGTTTACAGCAGGATGAATATGTTAGTTTAAATGAGTCAACACCCCCGAGTCACACTAACTGCCAGAACGCTCGTAGCACGGGCCAAGGCGGAGGATTAGCAGCAATCTTCCACTCCAGCTTATTAATTAATGAAAAACCCAGACAGAGCTTTAATTCATTTGAAAGCTTGTCTCTTAGTCTTGTCCATCCAAATTGGAAGTCCCAAAAACCAGTTTTATTTGTTGTTATCTATCGTCCACCTGGTCGTTACTGTGAGTTTCTCTGTGAATTTTCGGACCTTTTGTCTGACTTAGCTCAGATAAGATAATTATAGTGGGCGATTTTAACATCCACACAGATGCTGAGAATGACAGCCTCAACACTGCATTTAATCTATTGTTAGACTTGATTGGCTTTGCTCAAAATGTAAATGAGTCCACCCACCACTTTAATCATACCTTAGATCTTGTTCTGAATTATGGTATGGAAATTGAAGATTTAACAGTATTCCTTGAAAACCCCCTTCTGTCTGATCATTTCTTAATAACATTTACATTTACTCTGATGGACTACCCAGCAGTGGGGAATAAGTTTCATTACAGTAGAAGTCTTTCAGAAAGCGCTGTAACTAGGTTTAAGGATATGATTCCTTCTTTATGTTCTCCAATGCCATATACCAACACAGGGCAGAGTAGCTACCTAAACTCTGTGAGTGAGACGGATTATCTCGTCAATAGTTTTATATCCTCATTGAGGACAACTTTGGATGCTGTAGCTCCTCTGAAAAAGAGAGCCTTAAATCAGAAGTGCCTGACTCCGTGGTATAACTCACAAACTCGCAGCTTAAAGCAGATAACCCGGAAGTTGGAGAGGAAATGGCGTCTCACTAATTTAGAAGATCTTCACTTAACCTGGAAAAAGAGTCTGTTGCTCTAGAAAAAAAGCCCTCCGTACAGCTAGGACATCTTACTACTCATCACTAATTGAAGAAAATAAGAACAACCCCAGGTTTCTTTTCAGCACTGGAGCCAGGCTGACAAAGAGTCAGAGCTCTATTGAGCCGAGTATTCCTTTAACTTTAACTAGTAATGACTTCATGACTTTCTTTGCTAATAAAATTTTAACTATTAGAGAAAAAATTACTCATAACCATCCCAAAGACATATCGTTCTCTTTGGCTGCTTTCAGTGATGCCAGTATTTGGTTAGACTCTTTCTCTCCGATTGTTCTGTCTGAGTTATTTTCATTAGTTACTTCCTCCAAACGATCAACATGTCTATTAGACCCCATTCCTACCAGGCTGCTCAAGGAAGTCCTACCATTAATTAATGCTTCGATCTTAAATATGATCAATCTGTCTTTATTAGTTGGCTATGTACCACAGGCTTTTAAGGTGGCAGTAATTAAACCATTACTTAAAAAGCCATCACGTGACCCAGCTATCTTAGCTAATTATAGGCCAATCTCCATCCTTCCTTTTCTCTCAAAAATTCTTGAAAGGGTAGTTGTAAAACAGCTTACTGATCATCTGCAGAGGAATGGTCTATTTGAAGAGTTTCAGTCAGGGTTTAGAATTCATCATAGTACAGAAACAGCATTAGTGAAGGTTACAAATGATCTTCTTATGGCCTCAGACAGTGGACTCATCTCTGTGCTTGTTCTGTGCTTGTTCTGTTAGACCTCAGTGCTGCTTTTGATACTGTTGACCATAAAATTTTATTACAGAGATTAGAGCATGCCATAGGTATTAAAGGCACTGCACTGCGGTGGTTTGAATCATCATTAAATCATATCTTATCTAATAGATTACAATTTGCTCATGTAAATGGGGAATCTTCTTCACAGACTAAGGTTAATTATGGAGTTCCACAAGGTTCTGTGCTAGGACCAATTTTATTCACTTTATACATGCTTCCCTTAGGCAGTATTATTAGACAGCATTGCTTAAATTTTCATTGTTACGCAGATGATACTCAGCTTTATCTATCCATGAAGCCAGAGGACACACACCAATTAGCTAAACTGCAGGATTGTCTTACAGACATAAAGACATGGATGACCTCTAATTTCCTGCTTTTAAACTCAGATAAAACTGAAGTTATTGTACTTGGCCCCACAAATCTTAGAAACATGTTGTCTAACCAGATCCTTACTCTGGATGGCATTACCCTGACCTCTAGTAATACTGTGAGAAATCTTGGAGTCATTTTTGATCAGGATATGTCATTCAATGCGCATATTAAACAAATATGTAGGACTGCTTTTTTGCATTTGCGCAATATCTCTAAAATTAGAAAGGTCTTGTCTCAGAGTGATGCTGAAAAACTAATTCATGCATTTATTTCCTCTAGGCTGGACTATTGTAATTCATTATTATCAGGTTGTCCTAAAAGTTCCCTGAAAAGCCTTCAGTTAATTCAAAATGCTGCAGCTAGAGTACTGACAGGGACTAGAAGGAGAGAGCATATCTCACCCATATTGGCCTCTCTTCATTGGCTTCCTGTTAATTCTAGAATAGAATTTAAAATTCTTCTTCTTACTTATAAGGTTTTGAATAATCAGGTCCCATCTTATCTTAGGGACCTCAGAGTACCATATCACCCCAATAGAGCGCTTCGCTCTCAGACTGCAGGCTTACTTGTAGTTCCTAGGGTTTGTAAGAGTAGAATGGGAGGCAGAGCCTTCAGCTTTCAGGCTCCTCTCCTCTAGAACCAGCTCCCAATTTGGATCAGGGAGACAGACACCCTCTCTACTTTTAAGATTAAGCTTAAAACTTTCCTTTTTGCTAAAGCTTATAGTTAGGGCTGGATCAGGTGACCCTGAACCATCCCTTAGTTATGCTGCTATAGACTTAGACTGCTGGGGAGTTCCCATGATGCACTGAGTTTTTCTTTCTCTTTTTGCTCTGTATGCACCACTCTGCATTTAATCATTAGTGATTGATCTCTGCTCCCCTCCACAGCATGTCTTTTTCCTGGTTCTCTCCCTCAGCCCCAACCAGTCCCAGCAGAAGACTGCCCCTCCCTGAGCCTGGTTCTGCTGGAGGTTTCTTCTTGTTAAAAGGGAGTTTTTCCTTCCCACTGTCGCCAAGTGCTTGCTCACAGGGGGTCGTTTTGACAGTTGGGGTTTTTCCGTAATTATTGTATGGCTTTGCCTTACAATATGAAGCGCTTTGGGGCAACTGTTTGTTGTGATTTGGCGCTATATAAATGAAATTGATTTGATTTGATATATTAATGTTGCAGTGTATTCCAAATACATACACAGCACATAACTTGTAGTTTGCAGTCAGTGGTAAGACAGGAGTGGAAATGCCTTCCCTTCAGAGAATTGTTGATTTGTTGTTTTCTTTAGATGTTAGATAATTGCATGGTCAGTTATTTTTACTCAATAACTTTGAGGATGATGCATAATGTGTACAGTGATCATATCTACGCTCAGCACAATAGCAGGCAGATACAATGACAATAAGCTTTCCGTACAAAATATTTGTGAGGACATCCAAATTAAATTTGATTCAAAATTCACTGAATTGTATATGGTTGATTGGCTGCAACATTTCTCTCAATGCATGTTTTGACAGTTCTTTGTGTTTTTGAAAGTTTTCCACAAAGGCTAAAAAAGGATCTCAAACAACTGAATGTGGATCAAAATCTAATCAACTGTTCTCTTTTCTGAGGTTGGCACATCACCTCCACCCACATTTCTCTGATGCAGGTAATAAAACATTACAGAGTTTCTGGGAAACTTTAATAATCACCAGCATCAGTCATGAAAAAAACAAACTTTCAACACCCACATTAGTTGTTCCCCCCAGCAAACGTGGAACAGACGGTGCTGTTTGCTAAAACTCTGTCAGATGGCAGTGCAATCCTGACTTGGGGCCTGCTTTGACCTTGAGCTCCGGCATCATTCCAGTGTAACAACTGTTGGCTTGTGGCAAAACACGTATCCCATAGCAAGTCAAGGCTACTAAACCACATTAGGCAACGCTTTAGCCACATAAGTGCACATCTTGTAATGGTCCTCAGTGCTCCCTCCCACTCCACGCAAAGAAAACACAATCATCTCCTCTGCATTCTTTGCCATCTTTTCTCGACTGTGTCTGTCACTGTCTCAACAGCTTTTCTGCTCCAGGTGCTTTTGGTGATATCCTGTCTCAGGAGATAATCAGATTTCCATTCCCCACGGATATCAGAGGAGAGCCGGTATCTGATGATGCGCAGTCGGGAGGGACTTAATTATACAGCAGACGTGTAGGAGAGATGGAGACAGGCCTATTTATCGGCGTGTAAGTGCTCAATGCACATTCATCCCATTCCCATCAGCCTGGGCTAAACTACGTTATACAGCAGTAATGTGTTGTCTCTCTTGTCAAACAGCTCCTTGGTGAAGGGAGGTGGCTGTGATGTAGATTTGAAGACATGAGTGCAAAACAGAGTGGGAACACGCTTCACGTCTGTTCCCAAAACGCTGAGGAATTTGAACCAGTGAAGATACAGTGAGAAAAGCACAAAGAGACATCTGTAGCTTGAGAAGAACGCTCCCTAAAGGTAAATCATGCAAACACAGAAGCAAGTGCATGCTACCAGGTCCTACCTGATCTGCAAGCCATATCCACATCTTTCTCAAAGTCAGTCTGAAGACACAAAATAGGGTGTTAATGAAGTGAACCCCTGATCAAACATTAGATTTATGATATCATCTGTATGTTCACACCATGAGTTGAGCGTGGCCATTCTGGAAAGATCCTCCTGAATCTCCATTGGTATCCTCTTGGCGGTCCACCACACGGCACTTCACTGCCTCCTGAACCTGTCAGACCACAGACAGCACAGACCAACATCTTAGCACTGATAGGGTTATCGTGCATCACTTCACTCAGTCAAATGAGCATTTTGTAAAGGGATCATACTGTGCAGACCTGCAGCTACCTTTGTCACTTAAATGAAGAGATGGAGAGATGCTCCTCCTTCCCACTTAACAAGCAGGGCCACAGTGATTTGAAGCTACAGGCACCAACATAATTAAACTGCTTAAGACCTGAACATGGGTTTATTTTAAGTTATATTACTCCTTTTCTGTGGGATGGTTTTGACTATGAATTAATTGTTTCTATTGCAACGTTCAAACTATGAGTCCAAATCAGATTTTTGGCATATTCAGATTGTATCCAGACAGATTTTTGAATGTTTAAATAGCAAAACAATCATGAAATGTGTTGTTTTGTAAATTTCATGCAAACCTCATTTAGGGGTAGTTCAGAATATGATTCCATTTGGATTTCTGCAGATGTGTCTCAGTGTGGATGATCCGAATGCAGCCTAGCTTCTCTAATCACAACCACAGAAGCCACTAACTTTTAGAGTTATCATGGCTGTCTTGGTCTGCTGGGTTGATAGTCCACCCCGTCTTTCCTAACCTAACCTTCACTTGTCTCCTTCTTGCATCGTCACTCAGCTTTTGAAAACCATCTACTATAGACAGATAGCTGGCTTGGGAACACGTTGGGATCCCCCAGGAAGAGTTAGAGAGAGGGCTTGGCTGAGGATAAGGAAGTATGGAGTGAGCTACCACAGTGACCCAGACCCAGATAAGCAGCAAAAAAAAAAAAAAAAAAAATTATGAATGAAAACAAAAAATATGACAATGCATTTAAAGACAACTGGAGACTGGCTGGACATTTACAGAGAGTGTACCCTCATATGATGTGCAAAAATGACTGTTGTTTGTAGTCAAACATCATGTAGAATGTCCCATTGCAGAGCACGGATTACTCCTGAAACACCAGGATTTGTACTGCTCCACTGAATTCTGTATTAATCTGCAGACTGTCACAGATGGGCAGTTTTACGCAGCATCAACAGACAGAACATGTAAAAACAAATAATGGAGGTAACTACACAATGGGCCCAACCTTCCATCCAGTGCAAAGCAACACGCAACTCATCCCAAACCTCACTGATACTTCCCACCCAACACAGTTGTGGATTTTATGCTCTGTGCACTCACTGTGTAAGTAGTATGCAGGAGTGTCCCTATAGGTGGGTATTACGCAGAAGCAGAAAGTGAGCACAACCCTGGGCTAAAGTCACCTGCAATGTATTCACTGTATTTTAGTGGTACAACCTTCAGAGGCAGTGTAAGTGGGTCTATGATGCACATACTCTGTATTAATAAACACAATTAAGTTAAATTCAACAACAACAACCTTTAAACAAAATAAAAGTGAAGAATCATCGAAAAATAGAAACCTTGACCTTACTGCATCACTGCCTCACCTCAGGGAGCTTTGGTGGCTGCTGGTGTGCTCAGATTGTTTGGTGCAGATCTATACACTCATCAGAAAATGCACAGTGCTCCTTCTCTTCAAGGGGCTCACAAGTGACACTCTGGTTTATTTCATGTTATGCCCAAAGCACAGCCATGGCTAATTAAGAGGATAAACCTGTTTGAGCCCTGCACCCTATTTTGCAGTGTGAGCTGAAAAGACCCCAAATGCATCTGTGCCATGCCTCTTAAACAGTCCACCCCAGACTGTAAAGACAGGGCCCACGGTCTTCAGTTACATGTCTTACCTCTCTGCGCAGAATACAGTGCACCATCACAATAACGAAGCCTTCTAGTGAATCAAAAACAGCAAAGAGGATCTGGAAGAGCGCAGAGCGCCGGTCCGTGATGGCAAGAACGGCTGACATCCATGTGAGGGCCAGGAGGGGCAAAACCACACAGGAGCTCCACAGTGACGCCCTGCAAGATGAGACAGCAATGGCAGTCAAGGACAATATGAGCCAGCATCAAGGCACCAGAGAAACAACAGTAATTCTACCTTATCTGGAATTAGTTCTCACTGTTAGAGTTTCTGACATCAAATGAAGGCTTCTATATATATAAAAAAAACTACTTCAACAGCATAATACCGAAAACTTGACTTTACTCATTATTAATGGAAATAGAAGTTTTGGAATCATAGCTCTAAACTAAATCCTACAGCCTTTTGTCCTTCATAACTGCCCACACTGAGAGCAGCCTACAGTTCTAAACACACATAAATACATGACATCACAACAAATAATTATACTACTTTCACAGAAAACATACATCCATTATCTGCAGATATATGTTCCAAATTCACATATATTACATGCATGTATGTTTAAGATGGATCAGTCAATCCATAGAGGGTATAGCAGCACAGGAAAAAAGAGGGAGGAGCCAGGGCGAGCAGTCAAGAAAATGAGTGAAATGAGGCTGAAACAGAATGCAAAGACCAACAGAAGAGGCAGAAAAGGGACAGAGAGAGTCTGGAGATGTTGTTCCCCTCGTTCACACTCTAAATGCTCACTCCTCCCGTTTCCACTCCAGTCAGTGTGTCTTCAGTGGGTGGCACACTGAAGAACTAACCCGGTTTCCCGGTTTTAAATTCTACTCCAGAGGTGGAAAAAAAAACACTTGGACACTTTACTTGAGTAACATTACATGTCGTATGATGGTATAAAACCTGACAAATAATAAATATTTTAGACGTCCACTTAAGCTTTCTCTGTGATGTCATTTTCCAACATTTCCATAAATTCAGACCAAATTATTTACTTGGTTGTATAGAGGAAGTATTTTGTCAAATTTCACAACTCAAGGCTCCATTATTGCAGTGGCTCAATGGTACATGTATGACCACAGCCCAGAGATGTCATTACACTTTGTGCAGTTTGAGTGCACCTTCTTCTTTTTTTTTTTTGCACAATCTTAATGTGTTTTGATTCAAAACCATAAAATTACAATAAAAATAGGCTTGCTGTAGCTCCCCCACTGCTGTTGGTGAAGTTTGTTTTCAAAAAAATAGTTTATAACGTTATAAAAAAGTGTAAATAATAACTTGAGAGAGGTGATCAAATGTTTCCTACAAGGCATAACTAATCAAACCACAATGATACAATCAGCTTGGATCACTCACTGATAGAGCACAGAAAAACAACAATTTGCATTATTGGATTAATGTGGTAAGCCACATAATGCTTTGATTAAATTACATTTTTATGAAAAGAATTAAGATACGGCTCACTTCCACGGTTTCAAAGACTCTCATGAAATCTGATCTATTTGTTACACTGGTTTGAAAATGTGTTCACGAGGGAGCCCATTTTGTCTGCTTACATTGTGTTTGTACTGAGGGATTAAAACAACAAAGGACGGTTTTCCTCAGAAAACTGAAATTTAAAGTTAAAGTAAAACCACTAATAACTGTAGCGCTTGTTGTAAATGTCTGTTTCCACCTCTGGTGTTTAACAAGACTGAGCCAGTTTTTGGTTTGTGTGTCACCTTCTGAACCATGTGAATATTGTTTCTGGTGCTGTTTCACCCCGCCCTCACTGACACTGCAGAGACACCTGAACACATATCAAATTTACAAACTATCAAATTACAGCACCATCTTTGTATCTGTTGAAACTGATGCATTAATTATTATTTTACACCTGAGCCTCAGTGTCTATCTTACAGTTTGTCATCAGATTTGACAGAAGACCTGCAATCCTGTGTCTGCAGGGAGAGCTGTTCACCAGTAAAACCGAAGGTGGCTATCAAACGCATCACCCAGCAAAATCACACTTAGCAATCAGGCGTGCTCAACAACAACAAAAAAGTGTCACTGCTATTTACGATCAATACAGCTGTCATTTTCAGAACCAGCACTTAAATTGCAAATGTTCTCTCACACAAGGGCATGCCCAGGGGCGTGATGCTGTAAAAAAAAATGCCATGTATTGCTATTAGACTGGTGCAAAAATGAGGAAAGGGCTTTATTTAAAGAAATACAGGCAAATGTGAGAAAAAAGTTGGGAAATGGTCTTTGTCAATTTGGGTGTGCTGATTCCAAATCTGCCATTTTCCAAACTGTATCTGTCCTCTGGTGACGTTGAGAGGTCACTGAACTTTGTACCTGTAGACCTGACTAAAAACCCCACTTCGCATGAATTATTTATCTGAGCTCAGTCAAAATCCACAAAATGCTTACATAATTGTCCAGTTTTCTAGATTTGAATATTTCAAATTCTAATCACCAACTTTCCAGGATGTACTTGACCTCTGGTGACTATGTCACAACAAACAGTAAAATATGTATAAAAATGATACAAAAGATAAAAGATGGACAAGACAAAAAGTGGCAAAAACTACAACCCCAATTCCAGTGTTGGGATGTTGTGAAAAACAGAATTCAATGATTTGCAAATCATTTTCAACCTATATTCTATTGAATGCACCACAAAGACAAGATATTTACTGTTCAAACTGATAAACCTTATTGTTTTTGTGCAAATATTTGCTCATTTTGAAATGGATCACCTTTCCTTCTAACAACACTCAATAAGCATTTGGGAACTGAGGACACTAATTGTTGAAGCTTTGTAGGTGGAATTCTTTCCCATTCTTGCTTGATGTACGACTTCAGTTTAACAGTTGGGACTCTCCGTTGTATTTTTTTTTTTTTTTAGTAAATTCTAAAAGCCACTGAGAACCAGGGTGACTGGAGATGAAGGAGAAGGAGGATGTTTGCTCAACTGCTTCAACCCAGGTAGCTTTGGTGGATGACTGCTGTTCCCATAAATGATCTGCCATGCATATTTACACTTTACACATAATTCCATTTCCTCTTTTTTGAGTACACCATCTAAAAAGCATTACATGTGTCTGAAAAGGAATGACAGATAACAACGTGACTGATTTATTTCATGTTATGTCACATTAATGCCCATGACTAATTATGGGACAAAAGTCAACTCTTTTGCAACCTGTAGCCCTTGTGCCTGGATTTTATGCATCACACGATGCAGTTTACACTGTGTGCTATAGATTGTCAACACAGGGCCCTTTATCAGTTTGTACAATCTGACTCTTTATTAACTTGCAGTTTTATTCTTGGCATTATATGATTTTTAATTTGCTTTTAGGAATGTATCATTGTATCACTTCCTTTTATCATTCCTTTTCCATAAAAGATGCATATTGTTTTCTCTCACCCAAGGGTCATGGGGAGCAGGGTGAGATAGGCTTCAGCCCCCCATGACCCTTGGGTGAGAAGTGTGGCACACTGAGGTCACCAGTCTATCACAGGGTCTTTTGACTGATCTTTTTTGTTTTGGTTTGCCAGCATGTAAAGCATTTTGAAACACCTTTGTGATTGAAATGTGCTAAATAAATAAAAATTGTCTTGTCTTGCCTACTTGTGCATCCCTGGTTCTCAAGACCAGGCACCTAAGTGGCTCTACTCTACTCTACTCTTTTCTACTCTCCTATTTTACTCTTCCTTTTTAGATATTTAGATATACCTTTGTATACTGGCATAGTTCCACCTTAGAATTGGAATATATAAAATATACATTACTGAATTTTCATGAGTTAAAAACATTGTGTAATATTGATCTAACTGACAAGTAATTATGTATCACAGTAGTGATGATATACAGTAGTGCTCAAAAGTTTACCTACCCTGACAGAATTTTTGGTTTCTTGGCCATTTATCAGAGAATATGAATGATAATACAAAAACTTTATTTTCACTCCTGGTTAGTGGTTGGGTGAAGCCATTGATTGTCAAACAACTGGAATCACTTGATAAATTGATGATATGATTTACACAACATATATTTTTACTTTCTACTGATAGGTTTTGCTAAGTGTTATCTTGATAATACACTATTGTTTGCATAACTTAAAGTACACATAGTGCAGCAGATAACGGAATATTTACAGAGGAATCCTTCAAATCTGGAAAGAAGCACCAAAGTTGGCACAAATACTCCTTAGACATTACTCTTTTGAAAAACTGAGTAGCCACTTGAATTTTCAGTAGGCGGCCTGGTAGGGGTCAATTGAAGAATTACACAGGGGTCAAAATTTAAAAATGTATCAATCATATTGAAAGCTACACCACATTATTTGTCTGATCACAACGATACCCAAAAGGTATAGTTTGGACTATCTATGACTGAATGTAAACAGCAAGAATGGTAACAAAGGTCAGCACTAGTTTGTACAGGGGTCAGATGTTAAAGTTGCTCTAAATATTGTACAATGTGATGCAAATTATTGGTTGAGTTAATAGGGTTTTAAAAAGGAATAGTTTGCACTATGTGGCATGCATAGTTATCATGTTACAGGGTAACATATGTCACATGTCATAGAATCCAATGGACGTCGACATTGCTCTACCTTTACCTTGCAGACCAAGCATTCAACACAGTCAAAACTATTTCATTTATTAATCCTATTAGTTCAACCAATAATTTGCACCACTTTTTTACCAAAATTGGAGCAACTTTAACTTCTAACCCCTGTACAAACTGAAATTGATCTTTGTCACCATTCTTGTTGTTTTTACCCCGTAACTCCATGACATTCAGTCATAGATAGTCCAAACTATATTTGGTATCGTTGTGATCAGACAAATAATGTGGTATAGCTTCCAATATGATTAGAGCATTTTTAAATTTTGACCCCTGTGTAATTCTTCAATTGACCCCTACCTGGCCGCCTACTGAAAATTCAAGTGCCTACTCAGTTTTTTCAAAAGAGTAATGTCTAAGGAGTAAGGAGTATTTGTGCCAACTTTGGTGCTTCTTTCCAGAAATGAACAATTGTTACAGTTATCTGCTCCACTAACACACACACACACACACACACACACACACACACACACACACACACACACACACACACACACACACACACACACACACACACACACACACACACTCACTCTTCCTCAACCGCTTAGTCCAATTAAGGGTCACGGGGGGCTGAAGCCTATCCCAGCAGTCATAGAGCGTGAGGCAGGGTACACCCAGGACAGGACGCCAGTCTGTCACAGGGCAACTTAAAGTACTTAAGTTTATAATGATCTATGGCACATGGCTTAAAGCGTGTAGCACAAATGCATTTGGGTTGTGTTGTGCTATTTAACGGTGAGAAATCTAAGTAAAAAAAATTGGACACAAAGGCATTGTATGTCATAATCTAAATAGTCACTGGCATGTCTTGGGTATAAAATGAAATAAACTGCAATCTTGTCATGCCCATTAAGAGGCAGAGTGTACTAGGACTCTGGACTCAAGTGGGAGGTTTTCTGGTGAGTTCATAGATCTGAATCAAAGTGCACCGGTGGAAAGTTGCCACTAAAACTCCCTAAGGTGATTTCTGTTTGACTTTACTTTTATTTTATTTCATGATTTAGTTTGCAATTCAGTTTCTTTGTGTACAAAAGCAGATCGTGTGTGCGCACTGACGGTACATCTGAATATTGCAGCTGATAAATATTATAACAACTCTGCACTTGACTTTAAACCAGTTTTTGTTGGGGTTTTTTTTTGGGGGGGGGGGGGGGGTAGTTTATTGTGCAAAACTTTCTACTACCACATGGCGCACTGTGCCTGACCACACCTCATTCTTAGACCAAAACGCCCATGAACGCACAGATGACCACAAGTAGACTTACAATTTGATAGACATGGATGCTGGGCGCGTAAATAACTATCAGATGTACACCCAGAATGACATTTTTGTTTGATGTTGTTCGATTGTAGCACAAACCAACATTCTGAATAGAACAAACCTGATCCAGCTCTGCATGCGCATACACACGCACGCACAAGCTTTAACAGACTTTTATTGTGAAATCTTCCTTGCTGTTATGTCACAGAGAAAAAATGAAAGTGGGATAAAGGAGAGAGCCAATCAACAGAAGAAGAAGGAAGGCATACAGTAGAGGAGAGAACAGAGGTCAGGAGAGTTAAGGAAAAAATAATTAGCGGGACTAACATGGCGTTACTGGTAGCTGTGGTGGAAACGTCAGCCGAAGAGATAACTCCGCACTTGGCACATTTGAGCGTCATATTGTACAGTGGCACTGTCATCTGACTGCAAAGTCAAATTAACACACTGTAACATACATAAACAGATACAAATGCACCTGCACGCAGACTCGCACAGATGTGTGTGTGCTCATATGCACGTGCACACACACACACACACGCACACACAGGCAGACAAAGTGAGTCACAGAGTCACAGAATCTCTCTCTCTCAGGGCTATGGGGCTGCTTGGAGTGCAGTGTGGGTTTTGGATTCAGCTGTGTGTGTATTTTTGGTGTGGTGGCAGTGATGGAGTTGGTGGGGGGAAACAAACTGATTGGTGGGTATTTTATATTTCTTTACAACATGTTTAACAACCTGTTTGTTGGTGAACTAAGATTCCAATCTGCAGGGCACACATTTATCTTCTTGTAATGCAAAAACAGCCTCCATATACTGTAAGTCCTTCACATCATGTATTTCACATGGACATTGAGGACTTGTATAATGATCTACTAGATGTGTTTCTGTATTTCTGTCTGTTCTGATTAATCTGGCAAGTTACAGCCTTTGGACTTACACATTTGCCACACAATTCTGCTGATATGAGACTAAAAAGTATCAATGAAGTAACTTTAACTATTCAAATCTTGCAAATTAAAAACAACTAAGCAAAACACTGATACAAACACTCTACGATACAGAACAGCAGTCAGTGATGGATTCTGACAATCTTACGAACGGTTCAGCATTGACACTCATCCGATTGTCTGAGACAAGGAAACATCTGATTGTAGATGATTGTACAACCCCAGATTAGAAAAAGGTTTGGATGATATGGAAAATGCACCCCCACAGGGAATCTAATATTTACTTTGACTTTTATTTACCTATGGACAGTATGAGCTCAAGATATTTCATGTTTTGTGTGGTCATTTTAATTTTGCTTGTTAATATACACTCATTCCAGCATTTCCGACCTGAAACACTTTTAGATAAAAATAAAATTAAATTAAAAAGCTGGGACAGGGGAAATTTAAGGCTTCTCCCTTGTTTTCAATAAGGGTCACCACAGCAGAACTCAATGTTTATTTGGCACAAGTTTCACACCAGATGCCCTTTACATTGCATGGAGAATGAGCAGGGGTGGCCTCGAACATGGAACCTTCCACACTGGAAATAAGCACACTTAACCACTTGGCCACAACCTGCATTTAAGAGTTGTAATGCAGTAAAAAAAAAAAAAATAATAATAATAATGTTATGTTATTTCAAGCAGGTGATGTCAACAGGTGACTGCAATCATGACTTTGTGCAAAACCAGCATTGACGAAAAACTGTCAAAGATGGACAGAGGATCTCCTATTTGTCAACAAATGCATGGAAGAATTACTGAAATATTTAAAACCAATGTTCCCCAAAGAAAGAATGAAGATGGAAGACAAATCACCGCTCCATATCTATTTTGGAGGAAAAGGAGGCACGTGCCCCAGGCTGAGGATGAAGAGGACCCTCCAGACTGTTATCCGCAAAAAGTCCAAAAGTCATGTATTTTTCAGGGATGTCCATGCATTTTCATCAAGGTAAGGCAAAACCACATTTTGCACACATTACAAAGGCATGGCTGCAGAGGAGGAGGATCCGAGTACTGGAATGGCCTGTCTGCAGTACTGACTTGTCCCCACTGGAGAATGTATGAAGAATTTGAAATAACACCTGAATCATTTCATTGATTGGCATCCACAATGTCAAAATGTCTTTTAGAGTTCTGAACAGGAATGATAACATTATAAATCAGTAAAATGCTTTAGCATCTCAATTTTTTATTTATGTATTTATTTTTCAAATGTGTTGCAGGACTTAACAGGACTGGATGCATATTAACAAATTAAATGAAGTTGACCACACAAAGCATGAAGCATCTTGGGCTACAGTGAAACAGAAATCAAAGTCAGCATGCCAATTGCACGCTCCCTCAAATCTTGCAACATCTGTGGCATTGTGCTGTGTGATAAAACTGCACCTTTCAGAGTGGCCTTTTATTGTGGGCAGTCTAAGGCACACCTGTGCACTAATCATGGTGTCTAATCAGCATCTTGATATGGCACACCTGTGAGGTGGGATGGATTATCTCAGCAAAGGAGAAGTGCTCACTATCACAGATTTAGACTGGTTTGTGAACAATATTTGAGGGAAATGGTGATATTGTGTATGTGGAAAAAGTTTTAGATCTTTGAGTTCATCTCATACAAAATGGGAGCAAAGCCAAAAGTGTTGCGTTTATATTTTTGTTGAGTGTATGTTGAAGAGGTTTTCTAAAACATTGTATTCTGTTATTTACATTTTACACAATGTCCCAACTTCATTGGAATTGGGGTTGCATGTTAACTGAGTTAAAATAACATGAAAATGTCGAGTTACAGACATCACTGTTTAAATTAACCATGCTATTTAATCATTTAACTTTTTTAAGTATAACTGCAGAGAGGCAAATCTAATCAATTGAGTTATAATAAAAACATGTAGACGTTAACCTTGTGAATCCTCTCAGTCATTTTCACATCCATAATACCTCTTCAAGGATAAACAAACGTACAATACAGAAGGAGGCAGAAATAGAACTAGCAGGATTACAGTATGTAAAAATGTGATATCAATAAATAGTTGAATTTTATGCACAGTGTTTATATTGATGGTAACGTCAGTATCTTTATTTGCTGGATTCCTACAGACTGACACAGACACAAACATAATCTTTACTATTGATTTTCTAGCTCACTGAATCCTTTGTTTTTATCATTTTCCATTATAACTTGTGGAAACTTCAGTGTAGTGCTACTTTGCATAAACACTGACAGCTATTCAGAGGAATAAGACAAAACGGGGAAAAGAGCCCATAAATCCAATGTGCGTCAGCACGAGCTGTTCTTTGTGTGGGATTAACACATTTTTAATTAAAGATATTCACTTCTCTCCATGTTATTATTAGTATAAAACCACATACGCAACAGGAAACAATTCCAGATATGATCAATGAACAAGATTATTTGTTGGGATTCATTTACATTATTTCTCAGTGACTAATGTCATAAGTGTCATAAATCTAGAACTATTACTAACTGTCAATCTGATTCCTCTCAGATCGCTTTACACCTAACAGATGTGTTTTTAATGACAGGGTAGTGTAGATGTTCACTGGAAAGTGGAACATAAACTAGGATGAGAACTTTGCACCCAGCACAGAGCAGCACATGTTTCATTGGCAGTGTTCACCTGACACAGCTGTCACTTTCCAAATGGTTACTTCATGTAAAAATATATAAGCACTCATTTGTAGGCCCACAAGGCATGTTGGTTTAATAGGAAATGTGGTCAGGTGCAGTGCCCTGCTGGCAGCAGAAAGAGACCAGCAATAAACCTGGTCTGAATTTGAACAGTTTTATTCTGTCATTTCCTCAGCTTATGGCACATTAGATAGATACGCTCACTCTGCTTGTACACACATGGATAGGGATGGGTATTGATAAGATTTCATCGATATCGATGCTATTATCGATTACGCTTATCGATCTGATTCCTTATCAATTCCCTTATCAATACCTCATGTGAATTTTCTGTGTACTAAAAGTAGGCGTTACAAGTTTTCTATGTCAACAACATTTTAAATTGGCCACTGGATCCTTGATCTCTGGACATAAATGAAAATATATAAAATCTGTTATATTTGTCAAAAGCATTTCCTTTCAGACATTTTGGCATGAATGTCACTCCATACTTCTGAGCTGAGCTCAGCCGGCTGTTGCACGCCAGCGCAGGACGTCTCATTTTGGGAGGAAAAATCATTTTGATCGATTGCAGTTTGTTTGTATTACAACATTTGGAAAGAGGTGTCATTTGATTTAAACAGCGTTTCACTTTGAATTCATTAACTCCGGCTGGACTCTATCATTCTAACTTGACTCAGCAGAGAGCTGCGCAGCATTTGGAGCTGTTTGAACAGAACGGAGGACGATTCTCATTTCTTTTTCGCAACAAGACAGGAGTCCCAGTTAGTGACTTTAATCTGCACAAAAGTGACTCACGATCGATATATTCAGGGATGAAAGTGGTGAGAAAAAAAAAAAAAAAAACCTGAAACCCAAAACTACCCCCACCACCACCTGCACGAACGTTTTTGAATTCTAGAAGCTCTGAAATGCAATCTGGGGCTATTCCAGACAATAAATTGCAGTGAGTGCAGCATCGATTTTGGTGGGGGAAAAAAAAACCAAAACTTTTCTTATTCAAATTTATTCCAGTAGTATTCTGCTCTTACTAGGATGCAGCAGTTTTCTAGCTTGGCAGATAGTTCTGGAGGAAATCACTGAAGAAATGAACAAATTGAAAATGTGGTTTGACCGAAACAAATTGTCATTAAACTTAAATAAAACAGGGATGAAGTGGAGGTGTAAGAGTCAGGTGTTCACAGGAAACACTTATTTATTTCTATATGTATTTATTTATTTTCATTGCTACTTGGTTTTATCTTTTCTGTTGTGTTTTCTTTCATCAGGTTCTTTTTGTCTCTTTCTCTAAAATTGTATTGTAGCATTATTAGCTATTATGAGTTATTATTACTATTGTTGTTGTTGTTGATGCTATTATTATTACACCCCCAATTCCAATGAAGTCGGGACGTTGTGTGAAATGTAAATAAAAACAAAATACAATGATTTGCAAATACTCTTTAACCTATATTCAATTGAATACACCACAAAGACAAGATATTTAATGTTCAAACTGATAAACTTTATTGTTTTTCTGCAAATATTTGCTCATTTTGAAACGGATGCCTGCAACAAGTTTCAAAAAAGTTGGGACAGGGGCAACAAAAGACTGGAAAAGTTGATGAATGCTCAAAGAACACCTAATTGGAAACAGGTGAGTGTCATGATAGGGTATAAAAGGAGCATCCCCAAAAAGCTCAGCTGTTCACAAGACAAGATGGGGTGAGGATCATCGCTTTGTGAGCAACTGCATAAAAAAAACTAGTCCAACAGATTAAGAACAATGTTTCTCAAGGTTCAATTGCGTGGAATTTAGGGATTCCATCATCTGCAGTCCATAATATAATCATAAGATTCAAAGAATCTGTAGAACTTTCTACATGTTTGTAGCAAGGCCAAAAACCAACATTGTATGCCTGTGACCTTCGATCCCTCAGGCAGCACTGCATTAAAAACCAACATCATTGTGTAAAGGATCTTACCGCATGGGCTCAAGAACACTTCAGAAAACCATTGTCAGTTAACACAGTTCATCGCTACATCTACAAGTGCAAGTTAAAACTGCTTCCCTGCTTATTTCAGCAAGACAAAGCCAAGCCAGATTTTGCATGTCTTACAACAGCGTGGCTTCGTAGTAAAAGAGTGCGGGTTATTGATGTTGGTGGATTGAATCATTTCTTAACGATACCTGAAAGGAACCGGTTCCCGATACCCATCCCTACACATGGATACAACAATGAAAGTGGATTAAACACATAATGCTGGTTTTCTTCCTTGTTGGCAGGCAGGGAGCACAAAGACAGAGCTGACCAGGTGTCCATGTACAATGGGGCTGGGTAGGGCTATCAAAACCTTGTGGGATACGGAGGACATCGGGTGTTTGGAGCTACATGAAGGGGAGATGTTGCAGGATGAGGCTCTGAATTGTGTTATCACAATTTTTAGCTCAGATTATGCACGTGCACTATGCGCTTTACACCGTCTGCCATTGATCGACCACAGTGTATACCTTTATACCTCTGCCAAGGGTAGTTCCCTCTCCCACCACGTGCCAGTCTGTGCTTCAAATCATCATGTAGGCCTCAACACAAGTTTATTTGACATGCTTCACAACTGCTTGTGTCATGGTAACTGCACATTATTGACTTATGGAGAGTCATGCCTTATACCTCCAAATGTCCCATGTCATAATGTTCCAAAAATGAAAAAACAAACCAAAACATTATACACATCTGCTTCCAAGTATCATATGTGCTTTCTGACTCCATGCCTTCTACCATCTTTCATTAAAATGTGCCCAGTGGTTTATGAGTAATCCTGCTAAAAATCAAACAAACAACAAAAAAACACACACAAGGCAGTAGCCATTGGTGGAGGTAAAGACAAGTGCTCCAGACATGTCATCACCATGGTATTGTATGACAAGAGGTCATGGTATCTAGAAAGTGTATCTTTTGACAAAACTAATGAATTAGATTCATGTCAATGGGCCATGTATATTGTGGACCAGACCATTCCAGGATTAAATGTCAGAAAAATAGTCCTAAATGCCAACTCAATTTATCAGAGAACATTAAAATACTTGTTTCATTAACCCAAGAGTCCAAAACAAAAAGCTAATCAATGTACATTTACAACCCCGATTCCAGTGAAATTGGGGTGCTTTGTGAAATGTAAATAAAACAGAATACAATGATTTGCAAATCCTCTTTAACCTATATTCAATTGAATACATCACAAAGACAAGATATTTAATGTTCAAACTGATAAGACTTTTTTGTTTTTGTGCAAATATTTGCTCATTTTGAAATGGATACCTACAACACGTTTCAACAAAGCTGGGACAGGGGCAACAAAATACTGGGAAAGTTGATAAATGCTCAAAGAACACCTGTTTGGAACATTCCACAGGTGAACACTTTAATTGGAAACATGTGAGTGTCATGATTGGGTATAAAAGGAGCATCCGCAAAAAGCTCAGCTGTTCACAAGAAAAGATGGGGTGAGAACTGGAGAACTTTCTACATGTGGTCTAGTAGTTAAGGTGTTGGGCTTGAGACCAGAAGATCCTCGGTTCAAATCCCCACCTGACTGGAAAATCACTAAGGGCCCTTGGGCAAGGTCTTTCATCACCTACTGCTCCCAGTGTGTAGTGAGCGCCTTGCATGGAAGCACCCTGACATCGGGGTGAATGTGAGGCATAATTGTAAAGCGCTTTGAGTGTCTGATGCAGATGAAAATGCGCTACATAAATGCAGTCCATTTACCATTTACCATGTAAGCGGTAAGGCCAAAAACCAACATTGAATTCCCGTGACCTTCGATGGCACTGCATTAAAAACTGAGATCATTGTGTAAAGGATCTGGATCTTACCACGTGGGCTCAGGAACACTTCAGAAAACCATTGCCAGTTAACACATTTGATCGCTACATCAACAAGTGCAAGTTAAAACTCACCATGCAACGCGAAAGCCATACATCAACAACATCCAGAAACACAGCCGCCTTCTCTGGGCCCGATCTCATTTGAAATAGACACAAAGTGGAAAAGTGTGCTGTGGTCTGATGAGTCCACATTTCAAATTGTTTTTGGAAATCATGGACATCATGTCCTCTGGACAAAAGAGGAAAAAGACCATCCAGATTGTTACCAGCACAAAGTTCAAAAGCCAGCATCTGTGATGGTATGGGGGTGTGTTAGTGCCCATGGCATGGGAAACTTACACATCTGTGATGGCACCATCACTGGTGAAAGGTACATCAAGGTTTTGGAGCAACACATGCTGCCATCCAAGCAATGACTTTTTCAGAGACGTCCCTGCTTATTTCAGCAACACAATGCCAAGCCACATTCTGCACGTGTTACAACAGCGTGGCTTCATAGTAAAAGAGTGCTGGTACTAGACTGGCCTGCCTGCAGTCCGGACCTGTCGCCCATTGAAAATGTGTGGCGCATTATGTAGCGCAAAATGCGACAACGGAGACCCCGGACTGTTGAACAATTGAAGTCATACATCAAGCAAGAATGGGAAAGAATTCTACCTACAAAGCTTCAACAATTAGTGTCCTCAGTTCCCAAACACTTATTGAGTGTTGTTAGAAGGAAAGGTGATGTAACACAGTGGTAAACATACCACTGTCCCAGCTTTTTTGAAATGTGTTGCAGGCATCCATTTCAAAATGAGCAAATATTTGCACAAAAACAATAAAGTTTATGAACTTGAACATTAAATATCTTGTCTTTGTGTAGTCAATTTAATATACATTGAAGAGGATTTCCAAATCAATGTATTATGTTTTTATTTACATTTTACACAATGTCCCAACTTCATTGGAATTGGGGTTCTAAATAAAATAAAGAAAATCTGTAAATTGCAATATTGGTGAAGCTGTTTTAATGTGATTCCCTAAACTCCACAAACTCACAGAGGTCCGATTCTAATTCGATGTATCCCCTCACTGTCGTTGCCAGACAAAGACAAAGTACAAAACAGGAAATATTGACAAGTAATAACAAACTAATCTGTTACCATATGGCCTCCTGCTAAACAACAATTAAAGCCGAAGAGCTCAAGGAATTGATTTTGTAGCCTCTGGAAGACTGGATTAAGAATGACATAATAGAAGAAATTCAATTTCAAGTAAAAGGGCAATAGAGCCTTGATATGTATGCCTCAGGAGGTGATATTAAAAAGCAATCAACACTTTTTGAAATGCAATGCCATTCCCCTGGTTTTAAAAATCGAAAGGCAAAGGGCAAGAGGTAAGGTAAGATACATTAAGATAAATAAACCCATTCAATACAGACAAACATCAGATTGATTTAATTAAATCTGTTCATTGATTGTGACATAAACCTTCTGTGTTGAAACTTCTTAACCTTTCCAACAACTGGATTGTTTAGTTAAACCTACAAACAGTTCTACTTTTACAGCCTGTAGGTACACAATAGCACAAATTTATTGTGGAGGATAGGCTGCACTTAAGAAACAACCTTCAGTGCAGGTTTCATTTGGGCGAGTTGTGTCTTTTTCTTTGAATTTGGGGGTAAAGGCATTTCACCATCCTGACCTGTCCTCAATGTGCCTCCAGCATGCCAACTACAGGTGCTGCTGAGTACTAATTTAGATGCTGCATCAATTAATTAGCTTCATTAAGCACGTTTTACATTTGAACTTTACAAAAAGGATGCAGGAAAGGTAAATGTCCTTTCTTCTTCTTCCCCATCGCTATGCCATTCCACCTACAGCCTCTGAGGGTGCTGGTGCACATCCAATTATGTAATACAAAAAGCTCAAGCAACACGAGGAGTGTAATGTTTTAGAACAGAGTTCTGCTGACAACAGCAAACCAGCAGGGGGCGCAGATTATTCGTGAATCATCTCATTTTTGCACTATACAGAGTGGTGCAAGAGAATCTTAGAGGAGAAAGCAGAGATGGGTATGGTTATAAGGATGCAGATATCCGTGGGCTAGCGGCACAGATATGTCCATGAAAGCGGTATGGTTTGTCAATGCTGATGATGAAAACTGTTTATTTCAAACATTTGATACAACAACAATTACAAGATAGATCAGTAAAGACAACAACAAAAAAGTTCCTACTGTGTACCCAACATGTCCGAAAAGCGGTAGGGTGAAGCATCAGCTTATTTATCCCTACCCCTTCTTCCCCACAACCAGTAATACCCTTTGCCACATATACACATAGATTCCTACACACCTAAACCGATATATATATATATATATATATATATATATATATATATATATATATATATATACACATATACACACATATATACACAAACATAAATATACACCTACACATACCTACTTACATACAAAATACTATATATTTACAAGCCGAAGCAAAAAACAAAAACACCCTAACCCTCATTACCCTTCCTCCTCCCTATACCTAGAAAAAAACATATTTTTGTACCGCTGTTTGAACTGGTTCATGCTTGGACATTGCTTGAGCCCCACTCCCAATCTGTTCCACATCCTCACCCCACAGACAGAAATACAGAAACCTTTTAATGTTGTTCGTGCCCACTGATGCTTTAAATTAAATTTCCCCCTCAGACTGCAATCCCCTGATCTGTTAAAAAACATATTTTTAATATTTGCTGGAAGTAAATTGTTTATTGCTTTATACACGATTTGTACTGTTTGAAAATGAACCAAGTCTGTGAATTTTAAGAATTTGAATTGTAAAAGTAGTGGATTTGTATGATCTCTATAGCCAGTATTATGAATAATTCTTATAGCTCTTTTCTGCATTACTGATAGTGATTGTGTTGTACCTTTATAAGTATTACCCCATACCTCTGCACAGTACTGTAGATATGGTAAAACCAGTGAGCAGTAAAGAATGCGGAGTGAGTTGTGGTCCAGAATATGTTTCGCTTTGTTTAGAACTGAAATGCTTCTTGACAGTTTACTTTGTATATGTTTTATATGAGTCTTCCAGTTTATCTTATCATCTATTATCACCCCCAGAAACTTATTTCCATGTACCCTTTCAATATCTACTCCCTCGACTTGTAACTGAACCTGTATGTCTGTATTACAATAGCCAAATAACATGTATTTTTGTTTTCCTTAAGTTTAATGATAATTTGTTTCTGTCAAACCATATTTTCAATTTTCCCATTTCTATACTGATCCTCCTCAGTAACTCCTGCAAATCCCCCCCTGAACAAAAAATGCTTGTGTCATCTGCAAATAATACTAATTTTAATATTTTGGAAACATTGACAATATCATTTATATAAATTAGAAACAGTTTTGGACCCAATACTGACCCCTGTGGGACGCCACAAGCATTGTCCAAGCATGATGATGTATATTCCCCCAACTTCACAAACTGTTTTCTGTTACTTAAGTAGCTTCTCACCCAGTGCAACACCAACCCCCTAATCCCATACTGTTCAAGTTTACTGATTAATATGTCATGATTGATTGTATCAAAAGCCTTTTTAAGGTCTATAAATATTCCAACTGAATGTAATTTGTGGTCTATGGCATTTGTAATCTCCTCAACTGATTCTATTAATGCGAATGATGTTGAACTATGTGCTCTGAATCCATATTGACTGTCAGTAAGTAATTTATGTTTATTTATGAATTTGTCTAATCTATTATTGAATAACTTTTCTAATAATTTGGAAAATTGTGGAAGCAAAGAAACAGGTCTATAATTTGTGAAGTGGTGTCTATCCCCAGTCTTATACAGCAGCACAACCTTAGCTATTTTCATTTGATTGGGAAATTTACCGGTTTGAAATGATAAGTTACAGATGTATGTTAATGGTTCTACAATCCATTCAATGACCTGTTTTACCACCACCATATCAATTTCATTTAAATCAGTAGATGTTTTATATTTACAATTATTCACAATGTCTATAATTTCTTTTCCATCCACTGCTGTGAGGAACATTGAACAGGGATTTATTTCTATGAGATTATTATCCCAATCCTCAGGTTGGGAATTGGGAATTTTTTCTGCCAAGCTTGGTCCAATATTTACAAAAAAATTATTAAAACCGTTGACTACCTCATCCTTATTTTCCTTCTTGACATTATTATCAATGAAATACTGAGGGTAACTCTGTTTTTTATTACCATTTTTGATAATGCTATTTAATATATCCCATATTCCTTTAATAGTTTTTGTTATTATATAATATGTTACTATAATATTCCTTCCTACATACCCGTATAATATTAGTTAATCTATTTTTGTATTTCTTATATCTATTTTCTGCCTCTTTAGTCTTTAGTTTTATGAATTCTCTATACAGTGTATTTTTCTTATTACATGCATTGAGTAACCCTTTCATCATCCATGGTCGAGCTTGGATTTTTTGTTTTCTGTAGTCTTGTTTAATTGGACAATTTTTATCATATAATGATGTAAATATTTGTAAAAAAGTTTCATATGCACTATCAACATCACTTTCACTGTATACCTTTTCCCAGTTTTGCTCCTGTAAATCCTTCTTTAGTGTGTTCATGTTTTCCTCTGTCCGCACTCGCCTGTATTTTATTTTCTCCTCTGGCTGATTCCACCGATGGTTTCTATTATAAACGATGAAAACTGGTAGATGATCACTAATGTCATTGATTAATAATCCACTCACAGTGTTATTCTCAATATCATTGCTGAATATATTATCAATTAAGGTAGCACTATGGGATGTAATTCTGCTTGGCCTGGTGATTTTTGGATATAAACTCATACTGTACATTATACTGATAAATTCATCTGTTATTTTATGCTTATTTGGATTGAGCAGATCAATATTTAAGTCACCACAAATGAACACAGTTTTTTGATTAGTTTTTGAGAACATTTTTCCCATACAATCAGTGAATGTTTCAATACTAGATCCTGGTGCTCTATATATACAGCTGACTAATACATTTTTGCTTTTTTCTTCACATATTTCAATAGTTATACATTCTAATAAGTTATCAATCACAGTTGTCATATTGTCTATTTTATAATCCATGTTCTTATCCACATACACAGCCACTCCTCCTCCACTTTTATTCTTTCTGTTTACACAATTAAATTCATATCCATCCAGTTCAAAATCCATTCCTTTATCTTCATTGATCCATGTTTCTGATATAGCAATTATGTTAAATATTCTTTTAAATTGACTTAAATATTCTTTAATGTTGTCAAAGTTTGCATATAGACTTCTGCTGTTGAAATGGATTATTGATAATTTGTTATCCGTTTTAATGATCCGATTAAACTGTTCATCTGTATAATAGCAACAACTGTCATTGATATTTGAGAATTATTGTCCGGGTCTATATCGTGCTCCAAGTCCAGTACATTGTGGTCTGTGTATTTAAATGTTCTCAGTTCTACTTTTCCATGATCAGCAATCCTTTGAGTTATATCCTTCTTGTCTCCAGATGTAGATGATGTAGTAGATGAATAGGTTCCTCTGGTCTGTGTCATGGTGTTGTGATGTGTTTGTGTCCTCATACCTTATTGGTCGTATTTGTCCAGATCCTCGATGTTCCTGATTACCATAACCTTCACTTGTTCTGGTGTTTCATTCAATTTGATAAATGTTTTGCAGTTGGATGTCCATGTCTGTTGAATTTTCCCTGCTTTTTTAAGAAACGAGCTTTCTTGGCGATGTCTGCGTTTCTTTTGGTCAGATGTTCATTGATGAATACGTTTGTTCCTTTAAGTTTCCGTCCCTGTTTTAACAATGCCATTTTATGTTTTCTGTTGACAAACCTCATTATAACTGCTCCCTTGTCTCCATCCTCTGTCCTGGGCAGGGGGTGGCACGCTTCAATGTTATTACAGTCCATTTGAATACCTTTAGATTGCAGGAAGTCAGCCACCTGTTGTTCCACTGAGCTGGCCTCCTGCTCACTGGCCTCCTCTCCGCTGTCTTCTGACACCGCCCGTGCGTAGGATCGAGGTTTAATATGAATTCCTGTAATAATAACGTCGTTCATCCTTGTGTACTGTTCCAACTCCGCAACACGGTTCTCCAGGTACACCAGACGCCGGTCTTTCTCGGCATTCTGGATCCGGAGAGCCTTCATTTCTTCCACCAGCTCCATAATGGATTTCTGCTGCATTTTAACAACAGAGATTTCCTCAGACAAAAAGTCCAGGGACTTTTTGATATCATCTCCCTCCTCCGCCGTCAGTGCCTTCTTCGGACCCATGGTCAGATAACTCCGCGCTGGCGCCTCGGGCCTCGGTAAAGCCGCGCCGGTGGAACTGCACTGACGCCTCGGGCTTCAGGTGTAGCCGCGCCGGTGGATGTGCGCTGACGCCTTGGGCTTCAGGTGTAGCCGCGCCGGTGGATGTGCGCTGACGCCTCGGGCTTCAGGTGGAGCCGCGTCGGTGGATGTGCGCTGACGCCTCGGGCTTCAGGTGGAGCCGCGCCGGTGGATGTGCGCTGACGCCTCGGGCCTCGGTAAAGCCGCACCGGTGGATGCTAGCAGCTGCAGAGGGAAATCTCAGAGTCCTCTCAGGAGTGACACTTCTCACATTACGTAATATTACACTTGTGCTCAAATTGAACAGCGCCCGAATTTTCAAGTACGCTATTTTGAAAAGCTTGGGAAATACTGTAAATGCAAACACGTTCTGTGTAATCGGAATTTTGAATAAAAAAGATGCATAGCAGACACGGTGGCCGTGCAGTTAAAGTGTGCTTGTTTCCAGTGCAGAAGGCTTCTTGTTCAAACCCAGTTCTTCCAATTCTCCATGTAATATAGAGTTGCACCAGGAACGGCATTTGGCATAAAACGTGCCAAAAATTAACATGCAGATCCACCTTGGATCTGCTGTGATGAGCTTGAGTGAAAGCAAGGGAGTAGCTGAAGAGTTGTCCTTCAACTCACACATTGGAGAACTCACTAGGACTGCTTTCTTTCACCTGTAATATTGCATCATCCTGCTGATAACTGATATAGAGACTCTGATCCATGCCTTTGTCTCTTCTAGACTGGATTACTGCTAAATCTAATATTCTGGTTTACCACAGTCCAACATTAGATGTCTCCAACTGGCTTATAATGTTACTGCTAGAACCTTGACTAGAAGGAGAAAGTTTGATTGTATCACTCCAGTTTTGGTCTCCCTTCATTGGCTTCCTGTCTGTGCAAGATTGAATTTTAAGGTTTTGTTACTAACTTACAAAATCATTCACAGATTAGTGCCTCACTGCCTGCTTCACCTATTTAAACTTTATGTACAGGCATGTGTTCTGCTTTCTCAGTACACAGGACTACTATGTGTTCCTCAGGTTAAAAAAGAAGTCAGCAGGCCACAGAGCTTTCTCTTATCATGCTCCCTTTCTGTGGAACAGTCTGCCTGCTCAGATATAACAGTTTGATTCTCTGGACTCATTCAAGTCAAGACATCTGTTTTCCTTTTCATGTGGCTGGCATACTTGCATAATATCAAACCATTTCCTTCTCCCATTAAACTGTGCTATTACAATGGAGCAGGTCTCAGCCTCACTATATCTAAATTCTGGAGCTGCTAGTGAAGCAAAGGGCTAGCTGCTGGTAACCACATTAGCACCCTCTCTGCTTCTCTGGTGGTTTAGTGCTGGGAGCTAGTGCTTTAGGGGCTGTTAGCTCCATCCGACTGACTCTGATCTTTTTTCCTGTTTGTCTGAGGTGCTGTTGCCAAAAATGAACCTGGGACCAGAGTAAATGAAAATAGAAAGAAAAAAAAAAAACACCCCATTTTTATTATAGGAGCACATGAATCACCATGAATGTGGCCTGTTTACATGAAAGCTTTCTTTGAAATTTTGGTATTCATTCAAATTCCATATGTGCAATGCAATAAGGGCCCTTACTGATACTATACAAACATGAATATTTGTCCTCCACATTTAACCATCCTAATCACAGTTAGACACAATCCAACCACATGGAGCAATGGGCAGCAATAGTCCCACACTTGGGGGCCAACTCTCGGTACTGTATAAAGACACTGCCTTGTCAGGGGAGGAGAAAGGTGCAGACCCTAATGGGCATGTTTTGATGGTGGTGGGAAACTGAAGTGCCCAGAGGAAACTGACACAGACATGAGGAGAATATGGAAACTCCAAACAGAAAGGTTCTCGCAATGGGTAGAATCGAACCTCAGGCCTTCATGCTGTGAGGCAAGAGTGTTAACCACTGAGCCATTATGCTGCACAGTACAAGGAGGCAGTTCAGTGAAATGGGACCTCACTTTGAATAATGATGCTCACTGACATGTTTAAAAACTAAATAAATAAATAAATCATTGCCATGAACAATTTCTTTTAAAGATTTAACTTCTTTGATTGTCATGATATCATTATCTAATAAATTATAAAACAAAATTTCGCCATCACTCATCTGCATGTCTCTGCTCCAATTACTTACTCCAATTAAGGTTCACTGGTGGATGGAGCCTATCCCAGCAGTTACACTTTACATGGCTCTCATAATCCCTTAGTACTTCAGTTTAAGTCAGTTGTCTCTTTGTCTTGTGTGTGAAAATGTCCAGTTGGTGTGTTGTGTTTCAGTCTGATTTCTTTCAAACAGTTTAGCTGTTTATTTTTAGTCCTCCAGCCTTGTGAGTGGTAATTTGTCTGTTCATTGATCGACCTGTGCCTGGGCTGGTTTTGGACCGCTGCCTGCTGCCTTTGTATTTTTTGTTCCATTCTGAAAGACCCTTTACTTAAACTGGCAACTTACACTTTTATTTTTAGTTTTCAGTTGACCTGCACAGAAAACCGATGAATTCATCAACGTCTCATCAATTGAATATTCAGGTGACAAAGCAATGGTCAGTTATATTAACAATCATATTAACTGCAGCAGTCTATTAAACTGTAGGATTTAATCTGCTCCAGCTTGTCATGGTCTGGCCAGCTGTTATGATTTTGGACCTTTTTTCCATGTTCTGAGCCTCTATGCCATGTCTTATTATCATTGTCATGTTCATGTTATGTTTGCTTTTGTTTAATTTATTCTCTGTGTATCTTTTCTTTGCCACATATTTTGTTTTGCTTTATTGTTTATTATTTGCTTTCACTCTTGGACCCTTAGTTACTCTAGTCTTAGTTTCATTGTTTATCACATTTATTATATTATGCTTTAGTCACAGGGTTTTATTATTTATCGTCAGTGTTTTTTATCTGATTATGTTCCATTTGTTATGTATTGCAATTTCTGTTTATCAGTAATGATTTTCATCATGAGTTATTCTGTTATGTTTTTCCTATCACTTTGTTACTTTCCATACTTTAGCCATTGTCAAGTTATGTTCTAGTTTTGTTCAGCCAGTTTGTGTTTTCATTGTTTTTCATTTAGCTTTCATCTGTATATGTTTTCTGTTATACTTTTATATCGGGTTTTGATTTCTGTTGATTAGTCTGTTCCTGTTTGATTCTGCTTTTGTATTGATTTTCTGATCAGTTCTAGTTGCTCTTGTATTTATGCTCATGTTTGATTTTGGTTCCTGTTGTTGTATTTCATTCTGACCCTGATTTCCATTTTACTCCGTTCTGCTTTTGCTGTTTGTTTCCACTCTGCACCTCCCATCATGTCTTCATTCCTAGTCTCACACCCAGTTACTTCTGTTCACTCCACGCCCTGCACCTGACATTATGTTTTTTCCCTCACTTTGATGCAGTCTGTTTTGTTTCTGTTCACTCACACTCTTGCACCTGCTCCCGTGTCTTTGTCTATTACATCACGCCACTTTGCTCACTCCCTTCCTCACACTTTTGTCCTGTCTTACTCTTTAGCCAGAAGCCACACCCCTTCTAGATTGTTCCTCACGTGCACCATCGTCAACAAAGCCTTCACGTTGGAAATGATCTGGTTGTTTCAGCTTGTCGATCGGCGCTCGGAGCGTGGCGCGCTCTCAGCAGCTGTGGGCGGTCTTTAAACCGGCTGGAGCACTCCTTAATCTGTGTAATCCCCATAAAATCGTCTCTCAGAGCCATTTGAATTTTCCAAATGGTTCCCACCTGGAGGTCTCTCACAGTTTCTGGAAAAAACTGATGCAGCAAAGGTCCAAATCGTTCAGACATTTATTCGCAATAAAAATCCGACGAGAGGGGTGGACCACTCCTCACACAAAGCCTGCTCACAGGCGAATGACGCAACCGACAGGCGTGAAAAAACTCACGCATGCGCACGAAGGTTCAAGCTTGGCTGATACAATCACACATGATTCAAATCCATATTGTTTTTGAAAAAAATAAAAAGGTCAGATACTTTTCTAACAGACCTCATAGATGCTAAATTTGGAAAGTGAGAGGTTTTGTGGTGAGGAAACAAATCAAGTGTGAGTAAACCTCTCACACAGAAACAGCAGTCATCCACTAAAGTTTCCTGACGTGAAGCAGTTGAGCACTTTGTTTGTGCAACACCTTCTGTGGCCAACACTGGTTTCGTGACCCCTGCCTGCAAACTGGCAGAAGAAGACAACCAACATAACAACATGGTACAAAGGAGAAAAATTTTAAATTTGGTATTTTTACATTATGTTTTATTTATGTCATTTTTATTTTGGTTTTAGTTTGAGTCACCATGCGAGGATAAGCACTAATTTCCACCCCTGAGCCTGTCTACGTATGTAAAGTCTGTCTGAGTATTGCACTATATTAAATAGCAGAAAAATACTCCCCTCAACATCAAACTAAGTTTTCTTGGTCTATGATGCATGTGCTTTCTGCTGCCTGATGATACAAGTAGAAATGCACAAATCCTACACATGATCACACCTCATTTGAAGACCATCATGGCCATGAGTGTAGAGACAAATGCAAGTGCACTTTCTGTTTAAACAACATGGGGCTGGGCATCAGTATCACCAAACACATCTGTCTATTGACCTCATGTCTCCACAAGCTCTTTCCAGTCATCTCTTGGTCTCAAAGGCCAAGGACCCAGAGGCATGAATGTCACTACAGAGATAACTGAATGTTTCAATCAGCCATAACATTGTGACCACTGGCAGATGAAGTGAATAACATTGATTTTCTCATTACTATGGAGGAAAAGTTGCTTTTTTCCTCATGTCTGATAGAACACAGCAGACTGGGCCAGGGTTATCCCTTATTTGTTTGTCTTTGTTGATATAACATGTTGTGTTTCTCCAATTTCATGACAAAACATCTGATCATGGCGCAGACTAGCCAAAGGCCATGTTTGCATTATGATTTTTTCATTATGGCAGAGGTCCTCAACACAGATCTCTGAGTGTGTAAAGCCAGAAGGCTTTGTGGGTACATTTGCATGCGGTACCTTTTGAACCTCTCTAGGTGCACCTGCTTTCAGCTTTGACCAAAATTAAATATCTCTGCATCGATAGATCTGCCTCTTGGATGCTCTTTGTTGCCTGTCTCATTTAATGATGACATCATCACAGAAATTCCACAACAATTACAATGGCACCTGTCAGTGGGTGGGATACATTAGGCAGAAAGTTAACATTTTTCCTAAAAGTTGATGTGTTACATTGATGTTTACCTTAGAAATACTTATGAATCAGAATCAGAATCAAATTTATTACCAAGTTCTCACATACAAGGAATTTGATCTGGTGTTATTGGTGCATAAACAACAATACTTCTGTCAGAAGTAAAATATTTAAATAGTCAAAACTATGTCCACTGTTAAATAAATATAATGTAATGCAATGGGACTGTGCAAAAAGCATATGATTGGAGTTTAGGTGTACAGTACACATATGTTATGTTATACAGTTGTGCTCAAATGTTTACATACACTGGCAGAATTTTTGATTTTATTACCATTTTTCAGCGAATGTGAATGATAACACAAAAACTTTATTTTCACTCATGGTTAGTGGTTGTGTGAAGCCATTTATTGTCAACTGTGTTTACTTAAAAAAAAAAAAATCAGAATGACAACAGAAACTAACCATGTTATCAGAAAATACTGGAGAAAAATTTGCACTCATCACCTCAGATGCTGTGCTTGGGACGTATTTGGATGTTCCAACATGACAACCATCCAAAACACAAGGCCAAGTCGACCTGTCATTGGCTACAGCAGAAAAAAGTGAAGGTTGTGGAGTGGCCATCTCAGTCTTCTGACCTCAGTATCACTGAGCCACTCTGGGGAGATCTCAGACTTGCGGTTAATGCAAGACAGCCCAGGAATTTACAAGAACTGGAGGCTTTTTGTCAAGAAGAATGGGCAGCTTTACCATTAGAGAAAGTAAAGAGCCTTATCCACAACTACCACAAAAAACTCCAAGTTGTCATTGATATTAAAGTAGGCAATACACGGCATTCAGAACAGAGGTATGTAAACTTTTGATCAGGGTCATATGGGTAGTTTCAGTTGTCATTATGATTTAAGAGTAAACACAGTTGTTTGACAATAAATAGCTTCACACAACCACTAACTATGAGTGGCAGTGCGGTGGCTTAGTGACTAGCACTATTTCCTCACAGCAAGAGGCTCATGAACAAAAATTCTGCCAGGGTATATACACTTTTGAGCACAACTGTATATTATTGATTCCAATTTTACACATGTGAGCACATTGTGATATTGCTGCTATGGATGTCTTCTTATGATTGCCAATGGGTTTTCACTGGGTCACTGCATTCTTGCTGAAATCTCTTATCTGCATTTGAAGGGACAGTGCTGAGGTCTCATCCATTCACTTTATCTACATTTATCTTCTTATAATTGCCAGCAAGTCTGCACATTTATCTTCTTATAATTGCCAGCAAGTCTACACTGGGTCTTGACACTCTCGTGTGTCACAGTTTGCACTGGTCAGTGACATGGTCAAACACAAAACACCATTATACAACCATGTGCTGACCATGTGACATGGGAGGGCTGCCCCTCTGTCACTGCTAGTCAATAGAAATCGGTTGTGAGAACACGTCCACCCATTGTAACAGGAGAAGTCTCAGACTTTCTAGAAAACATTAGTGTATTCTGTGATCGAGGGTTCTTTTCTGAATGAGTTCCTGCATGAGCTCTGTTCATTAAGAACTCAGATCTGTCTGCCTTCACATGAGATTTCAAAGTTTCGATCAGGATTGTACCACATAACAGCCAGGAAAAATGAGGATGCCATGGGGGCCAGAGCTTGCCATAACAACTCTTGTGGGATGTTCCTATTCTGTAGTGGTCAGAACCTACCTAAAGTAGGAAAACCAGTGAACCAAATACAGGCTCATGACTGAAGGCTGGGGAGTGAAGGCTGACCTGTGTGGTCTTATCCAACAGAAGAGTTCCTGTAACTCATATTGATGAAAAAGCTGATGTTGGTTCAGATAGAAAGGTCTAGTGGAGCATGCCTTAATGGGTGAGGACTGTTTTGGTTGGAAAAAGATGAACCTACACAGTATTAGGAAGATGGGTGCAGTGTTAATGATGACTGGTCTACACGATACAAAAGAGACACGCACATCCAAAACACGTAAAAATGTGTGCAGGACCAAGAAAAATATACCAAAGATAGAAACCCAGTGACCAGAGGGCTGATGAAGGGCTGGTCACCTGAAACGTTACTTTCATGTTTTGTTAAATGAAGTCCTTTTTTTGTATTTGAGCGCTGTGGCTGTGCGGCTCATTGGGCTTCTATCATTGATTGGTCTACACAGACACATTAAATGCCAGTATACAAATGTATACATGTCTTTATGATGTTGGTGCTTCCTGTTTTACACCATGGCTCCTAGACTGGATGCTAATCAGTGAGTTGAGGCAATGACTAAATGTCTTTTGGAGCTCAGTGTTTTCAGAGGATCTTTTGGTTCTCCTGGTATGACTTTGTGACAAACCAAAATTTACTTAATAGCAGAGTCTTATTTGTCATGAAATAATAATGTGTATTTATTTTTTTCTTTTGGTAAAAGCAAAAACTCACATCATTCTGTTAGAATATGACTTAAACATATTTAAAAATAGGGTGCAATTATGTTTGCAACAAAATGAAAATTATTTGAAAATCATATAATGTGATTTTCTGATTTTCTTTTTTTTTTTTTAGATTCTCTCACAGTTGACGTGTACCTATGATAAATATTACAGACCTCGCTATTCTTTGTAGGTGGGAAAACTTACAAAATTGACAGGGGATCAAATACTTATTTGCCTCACTGCATATTAACCAACATGGCAGAGTCTTCACCTAACAAGAAGTCAAGAACTGTGGATTTTGGACTTTTCCTTATTTTTCAGCTGAGCAGCAAACAAACAGATTATACAAACTATGAACATGTTGACTGTGGGGATCCACAGGCTCTAGATTGGGTAGTGTTGATAAAATAGGTAGCTGTCATTTTTCAAAGGTGGTAATAAATTATGCAGTTTCTATAATGAGTTGGAATGCCATGTGAGTCCAGAATGTTTTTTAGAACCTTAGACCTCAACAGTTTTTAGAAGAACTCAACCCTTTTATATCCTGCTAATTATGTAATGTAATTCCATAATTTGATGATTCCATTGGTTTCCTTGTGCCAGAAAACCTATATTTAGATACTTTGTTTGTAATTATATCTTGTGTATTAGCAAATATATTGCATTATTGCTAAACGGAAGCCATTTTGGATGCCATCTTGGATTTCAGACCCTTAGAAGGAAAAATGGCACCCTAATTTCTTTTAAAGCTTATGACATCTCCTTTCAAAATCAAGTGAGTTGTTGCTTTCAAAACAAACAAACAAACAAACAAACAAACAAAAACAACAACAACAACAACAACAACAACAACAAAATGATCCTACACTGTACGGGAGACTAAGATGATGTGTATCACTTCCACTGTGAGGGATCATCACCATAGTAGTCTTTCTTAGAGGGTGCCAGAGGTGCTTTTAGACTTCATCATATCTGGTGTCAAGCATTAAAATGGTAACTCTGTTAGCTGTAAACATGCAATGAAACTTGTGTTGTGTTGTTTATAGCTTTGAACTTAATGTAAGTACCCAGTAAGTGCATCAGAATGCAATGGTTTCAATACAAGGTTAGTGTCAACCTTTACATCGATTCGAGTTAGAATTTTATTAGTTAATTTAGTAAGAGTTTGTTTTTTTAAGATTCTCTCACAGTGATTTCCTGGCTGTACCCCCCACCAGGATAACTCATGGCATCTACCGCATTGTGGGACAGAAATAATCTGTTTCATCAAGATCCAGCCCAAATGTTAATGGCATGTGTGTACTCCATGTCAGGCCCAACGTTTGCACTAAGGTTTGTGTATGCCAATTAATTAGTTTTTGAGTTGCTCTGTAAACAGACTCCTGGGTGGAAGCAATAAACGTAATGTGAGTAAAATGCAGTTATGCACACAGCACTTTCCCACCCCACTCTAAATATATTTATATATATATATATATGTGTGTGTGTGTGTGTGCATTAATACATTAATACTGAGTTACTGTTGGAATAGGTGTCACAAAAGTAATAGTATAAACTGGAAGAAGAAATGTTTGTTATATCATCTACAAGAGGTCAGTTGTGAAAAAGTAAGGGCAGGAATAATAGTAAGCCAATCACAGGTGCAGGTTTGGTAATGGGCAGGGCAGATAGCCATACATTAAGGAGATGGTGGAATGGGCAGAAACTTTTACCCAATCACAGATGACATAGGAGGGGGCGTCTGACACTCATGTGTTTCTGATTGGACAGCCCTGAGTGAGAGAGAGGGGATTCTATGCAAACTCAAACATGACATTTCAAACAGCAAAAGTACAGTTTAACAGAGATCATTGAAGAAAGCAACTGTTTTTTTTTCTGAGACAGAAAAATAATAATAATAAAAACCATCTGGATGCACCCACAATTCAAATGGAGACAGTGGTGAGAGGGGAGCAGGGTGCATGTGTACTTTGACCTTATTTCACACACAAATCACAAGTAGCAACTGGCAACATTCATTATTTTAACTAAAATTCACTGAGCAATTAATGATAAGCAACATGCACAGAAAACAAAGTGTGTGTTTGTGTAAGCTTGAGCACGTGACCGTGCAACCAAAAGGACACTGATATTTTGGAGAATGTGCATGTTTGATGCCCCAGGCACCAGAAACACATGACGTTTGTTTTAGCAGCTAAAAGCTGGAGGAACAATGTACAAACAAAAAGGGGGAAAATTAACAACTCATAAGTCCTCTAATATACACAATTTACCATGTTAGAAAGTAAGCTAGTAATAAGTACAGTCCCTTGATTGAGAGAGTAACGTCAACTCAAAACATGGCGCCATTTTGGGTCCAACTGTGTTGAACTACTCAATGAACTTTTTATGTTTTCAACATTTTTAAAAAATAATTTAACCACATACAGCAACACATCCAAGTACAGGTACTATCAATATAAATATAACAATAGTTATACTATCAAATTTACATAAATTTACAATTTATGATGATTTATTTAATGAATTTAAAGCCTGATTTATGCTTCTGCAGCTCTGTTACTCTGTGTCATGCAATGACGTGCGTGACAGTTTTAAAGTTCTCCGTCGCTGGATAATGCTTTATTATGGATTAATCTGACCTTCAACAAGCTTTTCTTTCTACAATCATCACCTCCAAATCAAAAGTAGAATTTCATCTTTTCAGACTCCGTGTTGTAAAGTTGTGCACTTTTCTGTCAAACATACATGTTCCCGAAATGTAATCAGCATGCGCACTCTAAAAACTATTCAAATATGATGGCAGATGAAGGAGTGAAAGCAGAAAAGTGTCAAATTGCAGCCTTTTTCTGTGTCTGATTTAACAGGTGCACGTCAGGCTGCGGGTCCAAGTCTGAGCACGGTGTGAAAAAAATAAATGGCCGGGCTTTTAATCACAGAAATGATTCCGGTCCCACATGTGAGGGATTTTTAATGGAAATACATTGTGATCGGACAGGACATTTTTTCCGATGCAAGCGAAAAATCGGTCATGCAAAATCCCTTATATACAGTGTTTATTACATGGAAAACAATACAAAAACATTCCGACTTTTTGTTCGGTGTCTGTGAATATCCAGTTTATACAATGACAATTTAGGTGAGTTTTACTGTACATGGGACTGAACAATAAATTTACCTCACAAAGCTTTGATGAAGTCGTTTCCATCCCACATGGCTGACTTTTTCTGAATTTTTCTTCTGCTCCAATCTGAAGGGAATCTGTACATCTTGGAGCCCTTGTTGTGTCTATTTGAGCATCCAAACTCACAGCAACCCGGCATTTTCAGCAAATAAATAAATAAAATAGCTGGATTTACATGCAGACAGATTAACAGCGAACGCTATTTTGGCCCCAAGATGGCACCATGAGTCATGTGACCTTTTTTTCATCTCGTCATGTCACTACACTCAATCAAGGGACTCTAATAATAAGTAGCACCACAAGTCATTGTGATTCATTACGAGTCAGTCGCTGTCAGCTGTGTGCAGTCAGTCGGTCAGCAAAAACAAACAATATACGCCACATCTGATGGCACATATTGATGCCACCCTTGTTCGGAAAAGGAACATAATTTTCACTTTTGTAACACTCACTACAACACCATTCTGGACATTCCTGAACGTATATAGTTAGCATAAGCCTGTCCACTGTGCACTTTCACAGCTCTGCTTGATCTCAATGTGCACACCACAGACTGTATATACAGTGGGGAAAATAAGTATTTGACCCCATGTCAGTTTTGCAGGTTTTCCCACCTACAAAGAATGGAGAGGTCTGTAATTTTTATCGTAGGTACACTTCAACTGTGAGAGATAGAATCTAAAAAAAAAAAAAAATCCAGAAAATCATATTGTATGATTTTTAAATAATTAATTTGCATTTTATTGCATAAAATAAGTATTTGACCCCCTACCAACCAGCAAGAATTCTGGCTCTCACAGACCTGTTCATTTTTCTTTAAGAAGCCGTCTTTTTCGGCACT